>NC_051189.1:111741836-112044866 GCF_015220075.1 Falco rusticolus | reverse complement strand
AAGCCCAAAAAAACATCTGGAGAACATGTGCTTGAGAGGGAGGAAAGAGAGCCTCCCTGCCTTCAGTTTGGGGGCATCCGACTCAGCCACTGTGAAACTGCCTTTCACCAACACGTTGTGTCCTCTCCTATTACAGGTATGGAAACTTCTCAGAGCCTGATGCTGGGAAGAGCTAAGTGTGCCTGCCTCTGCACTTCTCTCACCCGTGATCCTTGACGCTCAGGTCCAAGCTGTGCTCCTGCAAGGAGTCCTGACTGGTGGCAGATGATGATCCCATGGCCTCCACAGGTTCCTGCTTCACCTGAACTGGATTGAACCGTCCGGTAGCTGCTGGCTGTCCATTCCCTGCTTGAGAAAAACACCAAAATTAAATGCAAAAATTAAATGAAAAATGTAGGCCTAAAATGAGGTTACAATGGCAAATAAGTAAGTTAAATTACTAGCACAAGTGCATAAATGGAAAAAGCAAAGAAGAAGTGTGGGGGAAGGGAAGTGCTGGGATTGCTGGTCAGCGTTTATTGCCAAGCTGACATGATGGGTTCTGACGTCCACTCCAGCGTGGAAATTCTTCAAGTGATAATTATTGCAAAATTATGTCAAAGTTGTCCAGGCTATGGGCCCTTTAAAGGAGAAGGGCGGAAGGAGCGTGGGGGAGACCTGATTCTCTGCACAAACTGTCATAACTAATTTGCGGGGCTGCCTCTTAAGCGTTTATTAAAGACTCTGTTAATGCTGAGGCAATGTGGCAGCTTTCGACTGCTAGTCAAGCCCCCTTTCTCATCCCCAACCCCAGTGTTGCCGTAGCGACAGCGATGGCCCGCCACTGCGCCTGCCCAGCAGGAGCATCTGCCCGGCCCGGGCTATCGAAGGTGACAGCCAATGGGATCAGTTCAAACTGCGCGACCTCTCGCCACCACCATCACGCCGTCCCCCGCAAAATTCTTCTTTTTGGGGAGGAGGTTTAGTGCTGAGCCCATGAAAGAAAAATTCAAATTAACAGAAGAGAAAAAGAGGGAAGGGGGGGAACCAGGAGGACAAATTAAAGAAAAAAAAATTAGGAAGAACAGCAAAGAAAAAAGGAGGGAAAAAAAGTTGCTGACAGGAACATGTCTGCAGAGCTTTTTTCCACAATCCCCAAGTGACTAAAATATTAATTTACCCTCCGGCAGTACAGCTGACGGCGAGCTGCTTCTCAGACAGCAAGTGGCATTTTATTAAAGAATAAAGGAAAATAGTTCCCTCAATGACCTTTCTCTGCTTTAGGAAACAATTTTTCAAATAATAATTTTAAAAGTATGTGAAAGTTCCCCTCCCTCTTTAATCAGATCACTTCATCCTACTCCCTCGGTTGCTCTGGGTAGGAAGGGGACACAAGCAGCACCCGCGGGGCCAGGGGCCAGCAGCCTGCCCTGGGGCGGGAGGCTTGGGGCAGCCCAGAGCCACCGGGCTCTGCCAGGGAGAGCCTCCCTCCGTGACGCCCCGTCACCCACCGCGAGCTGCCCGTGTTCAGCAGGAGATTGTGGCGGTACCCTCTGCTCTGGAGAGAGCCCCGCATCCCTGCTGGCAGCTGGGCATGGGCAGCAATCTGCCCCGCTCTAGCACAGGGCTGCAGGGACAGAGAAGCACAGCCTGCAGGAACGCAACAGGAGAAAGGTCCAGTTTGTGGGCTGCACCAGCGCTGTCTCCGAACCCACAGCTGGGACAGGAGCTGCAGCACAGAACCAACCCGGCAGACCAGAAATACAACCGGCAGTGAGCTACAGGATCTGCACCGCTAGGCCCAGCTAAAACTCAACACAGCCTGCAGACAACTTAGGCTGCCGTGCAGCTGGCAAGTACTGGCCGGGCATCTTCATTTCTGTTTTTAAAAACAGTGCCTCTCTCTTTTCAGCCTACAGCACGCCAGGCAATACACACGGCAACACTCCTCCTCCACAGCTGGTAAGCGCCTGCTCCATTTGTGGGCAAAGCTGCACTCCCTGCCTCTCTCTGGCCGTGTGAGCACAACCAGGCTCCCCAGGAAGCCGTGCCAAGGCTGACCTCTTCACGGGTTCACTGGGCACGACTAAATTTATTCTCCTACTTATGTTCCTCTGCTGCCTCCTCCCCACCTCCATTCCCATGGACAACTGGGTGGCTTCTCATTCACTCCTCTCCAAGCCATCAGGCAGTGCTCTTCCTCCCACCACTAGCAAAACCGATGAGGGTAACTCACCTGCTTCAAGTGCCACAGAGGGCTTGAGTGCAGCTGCTGCCAGCCTGGCCATCATAGGAGAGATTAATCCCTTGCTAGCAGAGATCCTTTCCATTATAGATGCTGCTGGAGCTGGAGAAGAAGTAGCTGCTGGCTCACCAGATCCTGAGATGGCCTGGGATGAGGAATCCGTAGGAGCAGATGATGTTGGGTTGGTGCCAGAAGAACCAGCAGTCATCATATTAGCTGAGCTGGCAGGAAGCGGTGTAGAGACCCGACTGGGGATGATGGGGAAGAAGGATCCAGCTGTTCCAGGAAGTGTTGAGTTGGAGAGTGCCAGGGCCAAGGGTATATTGCTGGGAATAGCCTGGGAGAGCAGGCCGGAGATCTTGGTGGCTGGTGTCATGCTGTTGGCAGACTTGCTGGCCTGTGAGGAAGCAAGCTCAGCAGCAGAGGAGGGTGCAGCTGGGACTATGAGAGAAACGGAAGACTGCTGACTGGTGGGGGAGGCACTCAGGCTGGAGTTCTTTGAGCTCATAGCAGAGAAGTCAATAAGGTCATCATTACTGGACTCCTCTTGCTCATTATCCTTGGACCCCAGGAGAGAGGCAGGCAGGCCCAGCACTCCTGAGCTCCGGATGTGCCGGCGCTCATGTTTGCGTTTATGGGAGGTCATCTGGCTGGTGGAGGTGAAGGTGAAGCCACAGCCTGCCCTTATGCAGTGGAAGTGGTTGGTGGCCTTGCTGTAGACACAGCCCTCATACTTGCATTCCTCGTACTTGTAGAACTTCTTGAAGCCATCCTTGGCATAGGCATCATCTTTGATGTGGTAGCTCTTGTGCTTCTCAATGTCACACTTGTTCTTGAAGGTGAATGTGCACCCAGGGCGCCTGCAAGGGCATCGAGGAGGAGAGGGTGGTTGGCTGTGTGGGCCAGGAGCACAACGCAACTGCTGTCACCTGCCTCCCTCCGGGGTAAGGACCAGAGCCAGTAGGAGGCAATGGCCCCAGCAGCAGAGGGGTTGAGGAGCTTTATGCAGGTTAACCACTGACACCAAGGCAAGCAAAAATGCTGCCGTGTGAGAGAGCTGGGAAGCTCACTCTGCTCTGAGGAACAGCCACGGTAACATGGGGATGCAGGCACCCACCATGGAAAGTTCCAATCAAAATAGCAGCTGAAGGGGACTAAGGTACAAACTGTGCTTGGATTCCTACTCTTCCTGAGAACAGGAGCAATCAATAGAAGAGCATTTGTGTACAGAAGGCAGAGTCTGGCCCTGAAAGGGAAGAGCTGGCTGACTGTTGGCAGGAGAGAACTCTAGCATGGAAGTGCCATTAGCAGTGTATTAATGGCCTACTTCAGCCGCACTCTGAAAAGCCCTCTGATCTCTTTCCCAAATGTTTCTAGGATATATTTTCTAGTGGGTACCCTTCCCTCAGATCACCTCAGATCACACTCCTGCCTTCAGAGTGGTCTGTGGCAAGATCCCGGAAATCATATCTGCTCTGGAACATGAGTTCTCTCAAGAGCAGTACTGAGAAGGTCACAGCAGGAAAAAATCAAGTCCCTGTCTACACTCCTGAATTTATGACTCGGCAGGAGGCGGCAAACAGACCATGCAACTCTGAGGCAGGATTCCTCCCCTTCCCTGCTGTCTCACCTGCAGTGAAAGTGAGTGGTTTTCTGCCCATAGAACTGACATTCTACAGTGCCGCAGTCCTCCGTGGCACGGAACCGCTGAAACCCATCATTGATGAGCTGCGTGTTCTTCTTGTGAAAGTTCTCGTGGGTCATCACATCAGAGGTGCTTGTATAGACCTTGTTACAACCCACCTACCCCAGGCCAAAACAAGGAGTCGTCAGCACAGCGTTTTAGCAGCCTACCATTATTACCAGCAATAATAAACACACAAGGAGCACATATACATTTAACAGTTCCATTTATGCATTTCTGCTAGGAGTACTAAGCATCACTTTAATTCCCAACCTAAAGACTGATAGAGCAGCTGTGAAAAAACCCAACTCTCTGGGCATGAAACATTAAGAAAAAAATGGAAGGATGCACAGGGATTAAAAAAGCAGCTACAGATAACCATTCCTGCTTAGGGAGGCAGTAAGCAGGGTTCCTGCTCTTAAGGAGACCAGAACACTGACAGATGCCATTACTCCTTGTTATCTTGGAGCAACACGGAATGAATTAGGACTTTAATCTGTTTGGAGAATATAGAATTGAGTGGGAATGTGTTATTTACCTCTTTAGTCCCTCTGGGAGGTAAGGCAGGGTGGTGCAACACGAGGCAAATCTTTTGAACTTGTAACATAAGGGTTTCATTCTAGCAAAGCATAAACCCTATGTTCAGCTGATCTTAGGAAACCAGTGACTTTTTGTCCCCATCACTGTTCAAGACTATCACTTCAATAATTTTAAAACTCATGCAGCAAACAAGAATAGTGTGACAAGGACAGAATGCTGAAAACCTGCCTTCCTCTGGGTAAAGCGGGCAACTTTGCCATATTGAGTAAAAAAACACTGGAATCTGAAAATGTCCTCAGCCCTGCTGAGGGAGGATTTTTTTTTTTTTCCTTTTCTTCTCTAGCACAACGTGTGCCAATGCCTGCACCATCTCAGAAGTGAGGAGAACGAAAACACCACCTCTTAGTTCAGCCCAGGTTGATTCAAACAGGCAATAACAAAACCCATGACAAATACCCAGGGAAAAAAAAAAAAGGATCTCCAGCTATTTCCAATATAAAACAGCCTTTCTCTCTCCACACTGACACCTTGAAAAAAGACAGACCCTGCATGGCATTAAAAAAAAGAATTAAACAAAAACCTCCTTAGGAATAATTTGCAATACAGCTCTTGGTGCTAAAGCCTAAAAAAATGTCAGTTTATATAAACAACTAACTGAATTTTATCCACACCAATTATGGACAAAAAGAAAAAAAAGCCCATGAGATGGATGGCACAAATTCTGCCATTTAAGCAGTATTTTCTTTAATTGGGTGTTTATATTCAGACACCTTTCCTGTAAGACACTGCTTACATGGGCATTATTTTACTGGAAGACAGTGGGCACAGGATGGAATTAGCCATATATAGTTGTGTAAACGAGGGTCTCTATTCAAACTTGGTGTGGCTTAAAGCTGTAAAACACTCCTCGTGCTCTAAAGAAAAACTCAACAAATGCCATCCTAGTCAATTGAAGACACTAAACAATCAATATTATGGAAGCATAACAGAAAATGTCCTCAGTAGAAAGTCACATGAAGTTCCCAATTTATCAAATGTTGTAAGCACGTGTTTAAACCAGCCCCTATTCAGGACAGTACTCGAGTGCATGCCTAACATTTAAGTGTGTGCTTAAGCCCCATTGACTTCAGAAAGCTCACCTGACTTCAAGTTAAACATACGCTGAAGTCTATCCCAGCAAAGCATTTAAGCATGTGATTAAGGCCTTGTGACTTCAGCTTGGGGTCTTAAACTGTTGGGATAGGGCAGGAGGCAAGACCCGAGTTTTCAGAACAGAAAAGCTTTCCCCTAGGTTTGTCCTATTATTCTGTTTGTAACTACCGCACATTCTCATGGCACTGGTCTAGGCCACAATTCTGATGAAACAAGCACGTATCAAACCCTCTAATCTGAAGAATGATCAGGGTAAGACCTGAACAATCTGGTATGTCCGTGTCTAAAAACAGTAAGTGCGTCAGAGTGGCATCTATGCAGCAACTCCAACTCTGGTTACACTGCTGTTGAAGCCTGGCTGGCTCTTGCAACAAAGCTCCCAGCCTGTGCCACAGACCGATGCCACCAGGGAAGGAGATGGAGAACCAGGGGTGTTAAGTCTAGATATGTGACATTAAAGTTTAATTACTTTAGAAATTGATTATGGAGGAAATTAACCCAGTGTTAAAAGGCAAATGTGTCACTGAAAAGTCTGACTTCAAGGGAGTGACAGATCAGATCTGAGTAGAGGCAGTGCAGTGGCATCGCAGAGAGGTTCCCTGAATCTCAGAGAATGGGACTAGTTTGAACAAGTGAAGTCCAAGACTGAGGGCAAACCTGAAGACCTGCTTTGCCTCACTGCATGCACAAGGCTTATGAATGCAGAGAATGGTGCTTCCCTTCACCCTTCCTCACACCTGGCTGGGCGAGCGCAGTGAGGACAGGGCACAGACTCTTCAAAGAGGTGCCTGGATCAGAAGCGAGCAGGAGAAGCTATGAATGTCACCCCTTTGCTTCAAGACAGCCCCCCACTCTCTAACAAGGAAGTGCTGGGCTGCCTGAACTCGAGAATCCTTTCAGTCCACCCCAAAAAGGACAACACAGCTCAAACAATGGCTCTTCATTTGCCTTGTGCTCCCATCCCTTCCCCAGTCCAGCTGTTACCTGCATGCAGTGGTAGTGTGTGCTTTTCCCATTCAGGTGGCAGCCATGATAGTACACACTACAGTCATCCAAGGGGCTGAAGCGCATGAAGCCGTGCTGGAGGGAATTATCACGTTTCTTGTGCATGTTGTAATGCCGAATCACATCCTGTTTACTAGTGAATCTCTGGGGAGATACAGAGACAGACAGTGAGACACAAGTGATGGGAGTGGGTGAGCAATCCTGGGAGCACAGAGGTTTTTGTTGTTGTTAATCAAGTTATGGTACCAGGAGTTTAAAGCTCAGCGCTAATCACCCCAAGAGTCAGATTAAAGGGGAACTGTGTGCATGGATCTTCTTGGTAAAGGGAAAGTATCTATGCATGAAAAGTGGTAAACATGTCACTGGGGTGGTGTCCAGAATACATTCCCTGCAGCTTTAAGGCTGCAATTCTTCTAACGTAATTTTAGCTGCTACTATCTCAAGAACTGCTATAGTTAGAAAGCAAACCAGTGAACGAACTGGCCTACAAGAGAGTAATCCAAGCTTCCAAATCACTCACTGTAGTGGTTAGCAAGACACAGGCTGCCACGTTCATGTCAGACTAGAAACTGGGAAGAACACTCTACTCTCTTACAATATCTTCCCATTGTAAGTCTTCTGCCTCCCCTACAAGTTAGGATGGCTTTGTTAGGGAAACAGGGACACAGAACTTGCTTCCAGTCACAGAAAAAGATGGTAGCAGAGCTCAGAGCTCAATCTGTATGACCAGAACATCCTTTTCATCCTCTACCTACTTGAAGTAATGAAGGGGTACCCCACTGTCAGAGCAGGCTAAGTGCCTTTAAAATGAAGCTTTTCATTTCTATTTCCCACAGACATCAATATTTAACAGTGAAGGTGGGAAAGTAAATCTGATTTTTTAAAAAAAGAAATCAATATCCATTTATTTTGAGGAGTAATTGAAAAGGCCTGTATTCTAATGTTTAACAACTTTTCTAGTCTCCCTCACAGGAAACAAATGATTATCGCTTCCACTCTTTCCTCCTATAATATCAATCCTGATCAATCCTGTTGGTATTGGCACAGGAATATATGGATATAGATTTCAACAGGAATCCCTTGGAGGCTGGAGGTATGATTTCCCAGGGCGTACATCCAGGATTGCTATTGCCAATCATCGTTAATTTGTGCCCACTTATTACAGAGCGTTACTTATTCTAAAATATATCTCAGCCATAAAATAATTTGCATTTTAAAAAGCAGCCTAAATCCTTATTCCCTGCGAGACCAGACAGCTCCTTTGCAAGCAGCTTCCAGACTCCTTAGGAAATAATCATGAGGCCAATCATAATAATAGGTTTTTCTGTCTTTCCATCCTTTGTGTCTCTCTCTTTCTGATGCAGAGATTCCCATGTCACAGTTGGGACAGACTCGTCTCAATCACCAAACGCTGAGCGAGGAGGACCACTACATACATCCTAGAGACAAACTCTCCTTTGATCAACAGAAACCCACAGTCAAGCTCAGCAGATCCAGATCAACTTCCTATGCTGTGGTCAGACATTCCTTTGAGACCCAAAGGTCTCCTGGGGCAGGGCTGGAAGTTGTGTCTGATGCACAGTAAGAGTCAAACTCTGGGGCTCACACACATGCAGCCTGACCACAGAAATGGCAGTGTCAAACTCACAGACCTGGGAAGAGGGTAAACAAACACAGCACGTGACTCGGCTGGCTTGACGCTGCTACCCTGGCAATTCTCCCAGTAATTACAGCATCGCACATGCTCCTGCCCCCATGCTTTCCCCACAAATCCCGGACTGCTGCTGGTCTTACTGGGTGTTTTGTTGCAGTTACTGCTGCTCCAATGTCACTGGGGCAGCAGGAGGGAAAGAGACAGACTAACAGATCAGCATTCCCTGGTTTCGGGCACAATTTGTAACACAGCAGAATTTATTCTCTTGGTTTCACTGATATAAATGTGGAGTAGTTCTAACTGACTCGAGCTGATCTATATTCTGCTCTTTGTTACAGTGGTCTGGGTTTGGTTAAGTACTGTTAGAATGGGTTAAACGGGAACAAAATAGGGTTCTAGTAAGTTCAAAATATATCTTGCCCTTTTTCAGAACAGAAAAGCGAAGAGGCATGTGTATACGTGGGGGAGGAAAGCAGAGGACAACAGCCATCTCCCCCCGCTTTACATTCAGGTAGCTGTGCTGGTAACTTTTTACCATTCTTTTACCTGGTAGTTGCACTCTGGGTCAAGGCAGTGGTAATGTTCTCTGTACTGGTATGCACAGTGTATATGTCCACAGTGCTGACTGCCAGAGAACCTGCAAACATGGGAGGAGGACAGAAAAAAGAAAAGGAGAAAGAATAAAACAGTGTCCTGACAATAGTGCCTGTAAGCAAGGTACAAATAAAGTAAGTCCCATTCCTGCTTTCACCCCACATGTTTATGGCATTAAACCCCACCTCCTTTATCCCCTCCAAGGATGGTGACCCTCCTGCCTTTCTCTTCTTATTTGTCACTACTTAAAGGTGCTTCTTGAGCAGGATCATTTGGGTCTTGTACATCCCTAATCTGTCTGTCTTTCCCTTTGAAATGCATCTCAATTACCTAAGTTGCTTACTTGAGGAAGAGTAAGAAAGGAGGGATCCTTGAATTAAACATCATACAGTTCTGAAATTCTCATGTGTGAGTTTAGATACCACAGCAGTGACTTTCAGAAATCTCCCATGCCAGAAGGAGACAAATAAACATCGGTCAAATACGGGTTCCAAATTTTAGCTATACACTTGTCTAGCAGGACCTCAGAAGAGCTCAGGTATTCACTTGTTTGTACAAGTTAGGTCTCGAGGCTTTTTTTTAATCACAGCATGGTGTCACACTACAGGGAAGATTGTAAACCAGTGGATTACATGGAAAGCCACACAGAGATGATGGTCATGGCAAGATGACATAGGAATTTTCAATAAGATGGACTGATCAATGGAAAGATAGGTGAGATGGATCAACAGGAACAGAACAAAGCATTACAGGCAGACCACCTCAACCCTGTGCGTGCATCTTCTCCCATGCATGACAGCCCTGCTAATCTTCATTTTCCATGTGGATACAGGATTTGCTCACAACAAAAAATAATGCAATGCAAAAGAACAGGGTTTTCAGCCTGCCTGTGAGTGCAATTAAGAGTAGGACACAAGAAGCAACAGCCAACAACATGCACCCAACCCATTTCTGCAGGCCACTACCAAGTATTCCACACAGCAAATCTGGAAACTCCTGATATGCAGGGTGGAAAAACCCCCCAGAATAGCAGAAATGCCATATGATATCTACATACAAACAGACTGTATATAGAATGTATTGACTGAGAGACTCATCAGTAATTGGCAAAAAGAGACGATCCAGTAACGGGCTGATCAGTGCAATGAATTCTCTGATGTATACTTTACAGGACCCTGGAAGTGCTTGAAAGGGAAAAGCAGTGGAGAGAAGGGGACTCAGAGGGGAAACATTCAAAGATAAAGTACCATCTGCTCAAAGGTTCCTCAAAGGTTCCTCACGTCACTTAGTGCTAAACACAGCAGGAGTGCATATGATAAAGGGCATGGGAAAGAAAGAAGGGCGGGCAACGGGTAAAAAAGAAAAATTAGAGGAGTGAGGGTGTCCCACCACAACCAAGGATCGGAGCAGGAGCAGGGAAGATTATGGATCACCATAAGGTGAGGTAACGCTAAGCTACAGGATAGAAAAAGTTAGGATGAAAAGCAGTACTAAATAAGGCATTTCTGAAGCACAGTAAGGAAGAGGAGGTCAACTGTGGAGACAGCAGGGACTCCAGGAGATGGAAAGGGGACTTAATTGACAGACAAGGTAGACATTGCTAAAAAATTAAGTGACTTCTTTGCCTCAGCATTCACAAAGGGAGACAGGGACAGATGCCAGGAGCAGACATGCCTTTCCCTGGGGAAGGAGAAGAAATACTGCAGGAAATCAGGATCACGTCAGAACAGGTGATTGAGAAACTGGAACAAACCTCAGCAGTGGAGAAGAAACAAACCACAAGGCAAACAGCAAAGCTGGCTGCACAAACAAAGGTGTGGAACTGCAAGCAGAGGAAGCGATTCCTGCTAAACACCTGAGCAACTGTGAGGCTAGTACAGGGCAGCAGCCTGAGTCACTGTGACATTAACCAGGTACACGCAGCTCATCAGTAGATAGAACCAACTGGTCCTGCTAGTCCCAGGCTTTCTGGCAGCAGAACCACCAGCAGCTTTAAAGGAAAAAAATACTGCTCTGTGGAAAGCTTCTTCCCTATTCCACTGATGAGATGGTGGGGAGAGAGAGAGCAAAGGGCTGTGCAGGGCTGGAGAACTGTGGAGTGCAGACTAGGCAGAGAGAAGAGGAAGATAAAGACCTTGCTGAAAAATACACACCTTTGAAGCAAAGCACTCCAAAATATTATCAAAAGTGAGGATGCAAAATGACCAGAGATGCCCACTGCAGTAGAAGAAGGGCCAGAGGCTGAAGAGACCATGCCTGCATGGGATGAGTTAATTGAAGCATCCTAGCAGGAGTAGCTCACAGACTCAGCTTTAAAAGCAATAGCTAAACAAGCACTCTAGCACCTCAAACTCCTACCTTCCCTTCCACGTGCCACAGAAAGGTGTGTGTGGGGGGTGTCTACAGTGCAGGAAAGGAGAGGCAAGTGTTCCACCAGAGTGTGTGCTTGGGGAAGGAGGGAAGCGGCAAACACAGCACAAAGGAGAAATTCTGCTCTTTCAGTCTGTAAGGTTAGGCTCCTAAAGGGTTATATTTATCCTGTGTTTCTTCTGACACTTGAAACAGTTCAAAGCTATTAATTTTTAAAGCACAGCATCTGTTTAGCTTTTTCATAACAGCGAAAGCTTACACACCACACACTTACTTACACACATACACACGCGCACATTTACATGCACATACTCTAAGGTACATCAACACCCCTCTTAATTTACATGAATGTACCCACAATTTCCATGCACACAAACAGACACAAACACACGCACCTGAAACAAGCAAACTCACAGACTGTTTTAATCACACTGATATGCAAATGCAGACTCCTAAATTGTCCACATTTAGGCACATAGATTCATTTTCACAAGAACAACCCCCTCCCCCTTCCTTTACTTTAATCTGTTCACTTTTTTTTTTTTTTTGGCCAGAAAGAACTAGTCTTGATCTGGCAAGAGTTGATAAATAAATAATAATAAAAATAATAAATAAAGAAGTCAGCATGCTTAAAGAGTGTTTACAGACTCATTACCCTGTAACGATGATGTGAAAGAAGGAAGAAAAAAAACAACCCACCCCAATTACAAGGGGGGAGGAAACCCACACAGAAATAAATATTTAAGTAAGTGCTGCCAGAAGCACCATCTGCTGAGGCACTAATAATAATAATAATAATTTTTTCTGTGGTCTTTTTTTTTTTTAATTATAAATATACGGGGGGTGGGGGGAAACAACCCAACCCAAACTAGCCAAGTAAGAGGTTTTGTTTTGTTGTGTGAGAGAATGGATTATCCCTGGGTAGCTTTTGGCAGTGGCTTTGGCAAACTCATTAAGCTAATTATGCAGTACAGACATAAGAGTGTCGTGTCTCTCTCCCCCCACCACCCCTTGATTTTAAGGCTTTAGACTGTTTTTAAAATTGTGTGTAAACTGAAGGGAAGTGGCTGTGCTGCCAACGGGCGGCTTGCGGAGCTTTTTAAGCAGGATGTGGTGTCCCTTAGCTATCTCACAAGCCTCCCTCAGTTACCTGCCTGACCCAGGGGAAGGGGCTTGCAGAGCGCTACAAAGAGTGGATGTGGGTGAAGTGTTTATGCAGTTCTCTGCTTGAGAGGGGAACTGGGGACGGAAAGGGTGGCATCTCCTCTCTCTGCAAACTCTACAATTCCTGCAATCTCAGCAGTAAAAGGATGCTGCCCCTCCTGACCCGTGCAAAGATGGGCTCGAACCCCTGCTTTCACTCCTGTACCCTCCCAGGAAGCAGTGAGTTGCCACCTGCACCAGAGGCATTGCTGCCTGAGGAGCTGCATGTGGTGGTGCAGCTGTCCTCTCTTCCCATGTGGTCTTCTGCCTCCTTCTCCTACATGAGGATTTGAGCAAAAGGGAGGAAAGAAATCACCTCTCGCTCCACTCTCTAACTCAGGAGAGCACTGTTCCCACACTTTTTCCTTGCTGATGTGCCAAGATCTTCCCTTGCACCTTCCTAGCAGCTGACTGCCTCCCACAGGGAGGCTCTCTGTAGACTCTGGCAAGGTGGGAAGGCACAGTACACATTTCCCCGCCCTCTTGTTAGTAAGTGCCCAAGTGCTGGTGGGAACAAACCCTTCAGTTCTGTCTCTGGAGAGAAGTGTTTGCTTGCTTCCCTGTCTGGTGTCTTTCTGTATACATGGGGCTTTCGTAGTGAGCTTTCTCATAGTGCAGATGAAGGATTCAACAGGCTAGGGGCAAAGGCCCTACCATGAGCTATAGAACAGGCAGGTGTTATGCACTGATCTCCTCTGCTCCTCTGGCTCTCATGGCATTACTGACTGTCTCACCACAACAGCCTTGGGCTCCCTCTCAGCGTAACTCATTCCTGACCCAAGCTTGCCCACAGCTGCGATAAGATGCCCTAATCTGCACCTTATTCAGTGAGAGTTTCTGCAAAATTTTCTAGGATATTTTCTAGGATTGATGCCAAGACCTGCCTAAACTTGAGTGAGTTGTGAATTCTCCAGCCTAATTCTCAGAGGTGAGATGTTCTTTGCTTGCCTCCTGCAGGCACTGAATATGGTAGGGGGAAAAGGCTGGTGACAGCACAGCAATGGACAGAAAGGACAGTCCAGAGACAGCACACCCATTTAAATCCTGGGCTTCTGCAGTGAAATATTTTTCCACTATTTGTCACAAAATCTCACAGCTCTGGGGACCCGAGCATGCTCTTGGCATGCTTGTATACCACTCTCAGCTACCGCTCTCCCAAGCAAGGGAACAGAGCGAACAGAGCAAGTACAGATGCCAGAGGGAAATGGAAGTGCCAATGACTGGTTTAAACACTTGATCCAGATGGGCAAGACCTCATCTCTCCCACCACCACTCCACCCTCTTACTTCCAGCCCTCTCCCCAAGAAAGTCAAGAGTTTTGCCTACCTGGCAATATACTTCTGGTAAATATTTACGTCTTCGCTGACAGCTGGTTTGTCAGTGGGTAATCCATTCCTAATAAGAAACACACACGGCAGAGCTGGTTAGCAGGCAGGAACAGGGCACAGTCTAAGCTCCTCATTTCTCTCACATACCACTGACACATCGGGAGAGAGGGTCCAGCGAGGAGTACCCAGCAAAGACACCCATAGGTTTAACCTCGCTCCCCCTTTCCCTTCAAATCCGGTACCTTCATTTCCTAGGGAACCATACAGTCTGCCTACCACCCTGCCTGCACATTCCCTCTTTGCAGGACTCAGTTCAGTTTGCTGGAGACACTGAGAAGACCAACCATGAAAACCTGTTTCCACAGAAAAAAACTGAATACCCGTTTACAAACAAGTGATGGCCACATGAAAACAAACACCTCCCTGAAGCACCTTGCAACACTGCCCTTATGGGCATGGAAAGGCCTTCAAGACACATCTGCCCCAGGCTCAGTTGTGCTTCAGCTGCACTGTGAGCTACTGCACATTTCCTATGGCCAGCAGGTGCAGCGTGCTGCTACCTGGTACTGGGGTACTGGCAGCAATGCTACAGCCCCCTAGGTGGGGCTTTAATTGCCTCTGCTTTCACACAGATAGCCTAACTCTGATAGACAGGTGGCCCAGCAAAGGTATTTATGTATTTTAATCAATGACAAAATCAACCCAACTGCACGCAACTGTCACATAAGCCTGGGTTACTTAACATCATTAGCAAGCAGATGAAAATTACATACTCGGTGAGTTCAGCAAGAGGAAGAAGAGACAGAGGACCAGACTCCAGCCTAAGAGACAGTGGCATAGCACCACAGCCCCAGACAGGCTGCATGCAGCCTTCCTTCTCAGCTTTGCCCACACTCAACCTCCACTCCTCCTCGTGACAGCTCTGTAGCCTGGTTTCAACAATGACACCTTCGCACAGAGTTCACTTGAAGTAGGTAGATTAGTTCAGGTCGGGTTAATAGCATTAGGCGTTGGAGAGTCTAAACCCATGGCTAGAGTATACATGCCTATGTGTGAGAGTAAGGGGTAATTCCTGCCAGGTTATTTGGTCCCAATGGGGACTGTGAATGGAAAGCCAGGTCCCAGATACCACAGTTAGCGCTTCCTCCACCAGCACAATTAATGGGCTGCTTTCTTTTATCGTGAAAGCCTGTACCTAAGTAAGCAGCCTAAAGGAGAAGGGACCAGAGCCCCTCCTGTACTCCAACATGTGATTGGGACACTGCGAACTGCCAGGTTGAAGGCCCTGGTCACCCCCATTCCTGTTGCAGCCCCATGACGATGCCCCAGCTAAGGAAGTCCTGTGGCTAGAGGAGGGATCACCACAGTGCTACAAACCCACATCTGCAAGTGGCAGGAAATGAGCAAGAGAAAGGAAATCAAACTGGGATCCAAGTGCAACACTAAAGCAGGTAAGAAGAGGCTCACAGCCCCCCCAAGCACAGCTGTAGGCTGGCCGCTGAACTCCAGGCAGCTCAGTGTTCTGCAGACTCTTCAGGCACAGAGTCCCTGGCCAAGTCACCCATCACAACAAGGCACTGTGCCTACAGGAATATTTACAACACAGTGTTTTTTAGTAATAGGAGTCCCTGCCTGCCATCTGGAGCACATACAGGGTGCACCCTGACTGGGGGCCAGATGCAAATGTTAATAATCCTCTGCCCTTTCTCATACACCTTAACCATAGAGCTCCTAAATCTGTCGTCCAGCAGTTGGGAAATGACGGCTCCACATGGAAGACAGGCAGGGAAACACAGAAAGTGGGGGATGCAGACTCGCCTGAGACGGCAAAGAGCATTTGAGTGACAATTCAGCCCCAAGCCTCCTAGGTCTGCATATTAAACACAAAACAGCCTTCCTCCTTACCAGGGGGCAAAGTAGTAGGGTGCATGTGATGATATTTCCCACAGAAGTGCAGGACAGAGGTCCTAGACTTGCTAGAAATTACTCCACAGTATTCACAGCTCACAACAGCCCCAGGTCCACAGGGAGAAACAAGTAAATCCAAACCATGACAAGCAAGCAGAGAAGTCCCTGCCTTCCTCCCTGTTTGCAGCCTCATGTCCACATGTAGCTTTTCCACAGCTATCACCTTTGGAAGCCACATTAAAAAGTAACCCAAGGTTTGGCAAGGCCTTCAGATATCTCCATTCAGTCAATGGCATCACTGAAGAGACTGCCAGCAATGTATTTGTGGGAGGTTATAAGTGGTAACTGGGCTAATGAGTTTGCCCAGTCTGAGGGGTAATTGAATCACCTCTATTTGTGTAAAGAACAAGCAAATTAAGAAGACCCAGGCCTGGCCCCACAGAAGTATGTGTATGCCTAACTCCTATGAAAATTGATGGGAAAGTCTTCTGAGTTCTGGGACAAACAAGAAGCCCCATCTTGCTAACAGGAAAGTCAGAAGAGTTTCACCATTGAGTTAAATGGAAGCAAGGATTAGGTTCCCCTACAGACACAGCTGGACGCCTGGGGAACCAGAAGAAAGAGAAAGTAGCGTGGCCACAACCTTGTCCCTTAGAGTGCTGACAGCACCCTGTTGCCTCACCTTTCATTTTAACATACAAACCCAAGAGCTCGTAGGCTCTACACTCATGGCTATGACTGCTGATGGCAGGCCACATCCCTAGGGCAAATAAGATAGAGGTGCAGGGTGCAACAAAGGAGCCGACACTCCAACAGAGAAAGCAAAAAGAAACATCACATGAACAGCACAGTATTTATCACCACACAAACTGGAATTGCCCACTGATTCACACACAGACTTTAGGTACAATCCCCCATTAATACAAAGGTAAGAAAAGTGGAAGGACGCTTACTTTACTGTAGAGACTGTTCCAGTTGTGATGGAGTCTGTCTTGGAGAAAGTTGATTTCAGGTACTCAGGAGTGTTGAATGGCAATGAGACGGACTGCTCTGGCCCAGCTACGGGAGTGCTGCTGGGGGTACTGGCGAGAGGAGCCGGGGCCAGGCTGGGTGTTGGAGCTTTAACTGGAGTAAGCTTCTGAATGTTCCTCACATCATACTTGGAAGGTCGGCCTACCTTGCCTGTCTTGAAGGCAATGGCTCCTCCCATATCTGGGCTTCCTTCTCCAGGCTTGAAAAGGTGCAAGTACTTGACGTTTTCTAGGTCATACTTGGAGGCCTTCTTGTAAGTGTTGCCATTTTGTGGCCTGATGCTCTCACCCGTCTTCAGCTTCTGAATGAAGAAGTCATATTTGGAGGCCCGTGACATCAGGCCCTGCATCTGGGAACTGCTGGGAGAGGGCAGCGGCAGGATGGTGGCTTTGGTCTCCGTCAGCATGGAGGCATCTGGACCTGGCACCCGAATGGGCTGTGCCAGCACTGAGGAAGTTTCTTTGCCCAGCTTGGAGCCCAGCTCCTCAGATTTAGCCAAATGCATGGGCCAAGAGAGCTGCTCTCCAGCTTTCAGTTTGCGGATGTACTCCTCATACTTGGAGAAGCGGGCTCGTTTGCTCATGGCATCTTCACCAGGGAGAGAGGCAGCGGTCGCAGTGGCCTCTGAGGTAGCAGCATTCAGCTTGTCAAAGCTGATCTTGCGGGCCAGCTCATCCCGCATGTTCTGGTCGTCATAGCCAAACATGCCCAAGAACTCATTCATGGTGGTGGCGGCATAATCTCGCAGCGATGAAGCTTCCCCTACAGAGAACCAAAGTGAGAGAGTCACGCAAGGCGTTGATTTTTCTTCTCCTCCCATACCAGCACGAGTAGCGGGGAGGGGGAGGTAAGGGGAGAGGGGAACATGATCTACTGACGTTTGGCTCACTTGTTAGGTTTTACGACTCTTAAATTAATTTGTTTAAAAAAAAAAAAAGTAATTAATACCGGGGTAAAATAAAAAGAGTTCATCAATGCCAGGAAAATCAATTTCCTAAATGTTCTAGCCGATGGCTTTTCAGTACATTAAACAAAGTTTCATAAATGTCTCTGCACTCTTGCCTTGGCCTAATATGAAGAAAAAGTAATTTTACTGGAAGCGAAACCAATGCCAATATGCCAAGGTTTGTACAGTTCTGTCCTTGTGTATGTTTGTATATGGAAGGAGGTGCACAGAGGATAGACAGCAAGCAGTGTGTCTGCGTGCACAAGGAGGGGCAGAAACACGCAAGGTATGCCACGTGTGCTGGTGAACAACCCAGCTGAGAGCAGGCAGGACAGCATGGTGTGAAATGGGTAAGGGAGACAGGGCAAGACGATGTATGGGGTGGAGCAGGGGGAGGGCAGAATGGGAAATGCAGAGTAGAGCAGGAAAGCAGCAGAGGTGGAGATGAATTAAGATGGGGGAAGAGCAGCAAAGGCTACATGTATGAGCAGCTTGGCAGTGAGGAGAGGAGGGGAAGATGTGGAGAAAAGAAGGCAAGACAAAGACAGGAGAGTTCCCCATAGGTGTTGCGGTCCTCTTCCCTGTCAATCTTGCAAGAGTTCTTTTCACCCAGCTTGCTCCCTTCCTTCTCAACCCCAATGACCAGAGAGCTACTACTCTTCACGTGAAAAGGGGCCACAGTTCAGTGAAGGCTGCAGAAACCCACAGACAGCCTCCTGAGCAGCCCGGAACAGCTTCCAGTAAGACCACAAAAGGGAAAAGTCCACACAGGTGCAAAATAGGTCAGGAACAGCCTTCTCTTCCTCAGGATTTGGACTGAGGACAGAAGGAGCTGTTGTCCTGATGTGGTCTCTGGAGTGTGGGATGGGGAAGGGGCAAGGAAGGGGTTAGTCTACCTGAGCATAGGAAAAATAAGGGAGGAAAAATGCGCAAAAGCTGTCTTTCCTTGGGTCTCTCCCTCCCTTCCTCAGGCAGTTTCACAGGCCACCAGGAGGGGAAGAACACACATCTGGAGGTCACCCAATATCAGTGTAAAGGAGGAAATAAAGATTGCTCTGATGTGCCGGCTTGGACTCATTTAGGCTTCAGCCTGACACAGCGCTGCTCCTCCTCTCCCTCTTGCTTTCTCCTGCAGAGTAAAGATTTATTGTGTGCAGGAGTCCTTCAAACCTCCCTCGTCATCTTTTCCAATCACTCACTCTAGCTCTCACGGGCAAGCACGCTCATTCACAGGGAGCCAGCACAGGCAGGTACACTGGCTGCAGAATGGAGGTTCTGGGCACTGGGTCCAGCTCAAACCAAATCAGCACCACCTTGAAACGCAGTGGAAAAGGAAGGCACCAAGACACAGCCACAAAAGAGATCCACAAATCCAAACCATGAAAACTGATCCCTACAATTTGGGGGATCTGACAGCCAACGATGCCATACACACAGGCATGCACAGACAGGAGAGCGCGCCTGCGCACACAAGACCCAGTCAATGAGCAAGGTCGAAGTTCAATAGCCATCAGCTTCCACAAATGTTTCCACTGGACTATATGGAGGAAAAGACTGCCTGCAACGGGCAGTAAATTGCGCAAGGCCATGAAAGTCATACTCCTGTTTCAGTATTGCCTGGTATAGCAGTGTTCACCTAGCAGAAGTGCTGCTGCGCTAGCTGCCTGTGTATGCTGTACGTGAGAAAGGCAACGCAAAGAACATGCCTGAAGCCTGCAAGCAGAAGGACAAAGACATACTTGCTAAGCGCTGGGACCTGGTTTAGCCCAAAACGACTTTCCAGTTCTGAGCACTTAGGCCCAGCATCCTGCATGGGATTTTGGGATGCCTGACTCCAGAATAAACACCCTGTTATTTACAGAATGGGTAGCAATGCCCCTGCAGTGTCTGGCTCGGATTGTAGCTCTTTGTAGTACAACCTCATGGGTCAGCATTAATCTTAAAGGATGTTAAATGCAGAATCATGCCCCACAGTGTTCAATAACAAGACTTGTCAGAAGGAAACCACAAGGAAAGGCTGTATTACTCGATCCTCAGAGGTAGGATCATTTAATCTTGCTTCCCCACTTGACCCTCTCCTGCGGCACTTCCAACACCCTACCAAAGCCATCAACTTTATCTTTCACACACAGACATATTAAATAATTTCATCTCGCTTTAAAGCAGTTCTCCTTTTTACCTCTTTTTCTCACTTCTCCACCTCCATTTCAGTGTAACCCAATGACCCAACAAAAGTGATTAAACCCATGAAATCCCTACTGGGTCTAACACTTCCATGTTTCTGTTAAATCTGCTTTCCCTGTTCTGCTTTTCCTCTCTTTTTGGACCTGTAAAACAATCCCCCAGCCTCCTTCACAATGCCCTGACTTCCAAGCACTGCGCAGAAAAATTCTAGCCAGCCTGTGCCAAACTCCAAGAATACCACAGAGAGGACCTGATAGGAAATTTAAGCTATTAAGTGTGATTTTTACTAGCTTTAACAGCTGCCCTGAAAGCCAGCCAACTCCTTTCCTTCTTTATCCTAACCTGCAGCATATGAAAAAAAGAGAGGAGACCCTCTTTTTCAACGCCACATCTCCAATCAGTTTTACAAATCTCAGATCAGTTCAAGCGCCACAGACAATACAAATCCAGAGAGGAGATGCAAGGAAACCTAGTATTTCCTTGTAATACTGCAGAAAATGGAATGCTGTAGGAGACCACCTCCTTTTTAAACTTCTCTCACCTGCACACCTATCTTGGAAGCACCTTTGGTACCTACCTACCTACCCATGTAGCCAGACCTCAACTGGTGCAAACAATTAGATGCAAAACCCAAGACCATAGGAAAAGGGGAGTTGTCAGACCTCTTTTTGATCTTTACAAAGTCTGAGCTTGAGTTCAGATTTCACTACCCTCGATTTAATCCCCTCACCCCCCAAAACACTTCGCGTTCTGCTTTTCCTTTGCTCAAATCTGGTTCCAGATGATTGCAATACCTTCCCTGATCAACAGCTTTGCCAGTGCTGCTCAGTCTTTCCTTATCCACTTTTGAGTTGAAACCCTGGCCAGTTCCCACCACTCGCTGCCTAGCAAGTGCACCTTCACTCATCCCAGTGTGAGCCCGCCGACACATCCCCTAAAGTCAAAGGCAACCCTCCCTTACTTGCCCAGGCACCTAACCAGAAGGCTAGAGGCTCTGGAGGTGGAGGCACCTTATGGAAGGGAGCTGTCTCACCACAAAGATAGTATGAGAACCAGCCAACTCATTTCACATACACTTTCAAACAGCAGTGAAGAAAGAGGTAATTATTATTACCTCATCAACAGAAAACCCTCCTGATACCCACACGCAGACAGAAGTGAAGCAGGACAGCGGCTGGGAAACAAATCCCTGTGAGAAGTGCACAGCCCCGGCAGCCACAGGAAGCATTGTCCCTGGGTCTTCCTCCCCTCCCCTGCACAGCATTTTTCTCTCCTTTTCTAAGTGATAATAAAAGGGCTCCCTCTCCCCTTGCCGCTGCTCTCCATTTGTGGGCATTGCCAAAGAGCAGAGATCTCTGTGTCTCAGAGCAGCTATCGTATCACAAAGGATCCGAAGCTAGCAAAAAAGGGGCTAAAAATAGCCTGCAGCAGCACACTATATATGGAAGGAAAAGCCAAACAGCCCAAATGGAGCGCAAGGTCTGGATACTGGGGGATGGGACATCCCAGCCAGGGCTCTGTCCTTTATTCTGCTTGGGAGGGAAAGCATGTAGACTAGGGGGCTATAGGATAATATGCAAGGAACTGGAACTCACCATGCATGTCCTCCCAAGTGGAGTCTCCCCAGGAAATTATGAAGATAAATCCCCCCTTGTTTAAAACGGGGCCAATATTCCCTTCCTAAGAGACACAGCCAGTAGGCTAAGAAAAGGGGAGAACTCTGAAAGCTTGTACAGGGCAAAGCTCCTGGTGACTATTTTAGCTCACTATGTAAGAAACAGGCAGAGTAAGGAACATGGGACTGTATAGGAAAACTTCCTTGGGTATGTGTGCGTCAGCCAGAGATTGCGGAAAGGGATCTCTTCAGAGACTGTCTGGGGAAATCTAAATGCCATATATAAATGTGTGTAGAGAAGTATGGGTCAGTCAGTAGGCAGGAGAGGGTGCACAAATGAATGAAGAAACCTATCTGTATGCCCAGGTCAGCTTCTGACACCATCTCCCAACAGACGCCACCTTTGTGATTCCTGAACACCTTTCCTAGCTGTACCAGAGAGGGAGACACTTAAGGCAAGACTGAGCACCAACTCATTAGTCCCTTGTTTCCAAGGGGTGGCTCAGAAAAAGAAACAGGGATGCCATACATGTATGTTCTCCATCTTGTTTCAAAGCATGAGGATTAAACAGCATGGACCAAGTCTCTGCAAACTGCTGCCTGATGCATGGCAAGCCTGTCTGACCCTGGAAGGAGACAAAGGTGTCAGGGATTTGGCATTAAGACTACAGGAGAAGATGGAGGACATGAGCAGTAGCTGAAGTCCCATAAAGCAGGCCATGTGTGCACACATCATGACTCCAGGAAGCAGGAACCTTTCTCAGCCCCACAATTAGGATCACTTTCCCCACTGATCAAGAAAGCTAGTTAGAGACAGGATCCGGTTTTCTGTGGGACTCCTGCTTTTTACCCAAGTTTCCAGCTGATCAAAGTAGTACAGGCTCAACTTTAAATGCTGCTGAGCACTGCCAGCTCTGTATCTTCTGTGTCCTCAGAGGGAGCCACTGGTGGTCAGAACCTTCAAAACCAGGTTCCTGCGATGACTCCCCCAAAGCCGCATTGCCCAGGACAGGGCTTATTCCTCTCCTTTGATCTGACTGCCTCCTGCTACCTGGAAAAAAATGCTCCTTTTTGGTATAGCCAGTTTCAGATCTCACTGGAATAAATTTCACTTGCACCCAGCAATACGAGGTCTGAGAGGACTCGATGAACAGCTTAAAATCAATTTTCTAGAACACTGACATAAAAAGACAGACGAGGAAAAGAACTTTGTCCTCTCCAAAGCAAGGGATGTTTCAGTTTGTGCTTTCCAGGGAAATGTTGCAAACAACATTTACAACAAGGTTCCTGAAACAGACACTCAAGACCTGGCAGCGGGACTGTTTGCAAGTCAAATCCCATGTGGCCATCTATGTAAACCGGACCCCACATGTACGATTACCTGCCTTCAACACAGATGAGTCTTCAGCCCCCCGTGAATGCTTATACATTTTTTGCATAATCCTTTGACAATACAGACTTACAACAGCATTTTACTGAGAACTCCTACCTCAGTGAGAAACCTCAGTTCCTTTTCATTTTCCCCAGTTCGGTAATGTATTTTTTTACATTTCAGTTTTCGTAGCAAATAAAAGCTGCAAGGGGTGTGGGGGGGGTGGGGGGGTGGGGTGTGATTAAAACAAACTAAAAACAGAGTCCAGGCACAATCACCTTGTGTCTGGGAACGACAAGGGCTTTCCTATCAAAGGAAACTGAAGGTCACACTTTTCCTCATTGATCTTGCAATGTTTGTTAATTACTCTGTCACTGATGTGGCGAAGGATAATTAAACAGCTCTGTTTATATCTTATATGCATAATTATGTGCGCTGCCACTGAACTCGTGAAGACTAGAGAATGTGCCTCTCCAGAAGGGGAACGGACAGACGGAGATGAGTTTCAGCTGCGTTATTAACAGGAGGAGGAAAACATGCGCGCACACAAAAGGAGGAAAGTTTGATGGATTCACAAAGTGCCGAGATCAGGGGAGGGGTGCGTGCAGGTGGAGCGGATTAGGGGGAGATCTTTCAATTACAGATCCAGCCCAGCTGAGTGACAGATCGGGGGAGGGAGCTGCTCTGCCCTAATGGAGAGAATTCAATTTACCCTAAGCTATCACCAAGGCTTAGCACTCATGTTCCCCCAAAATCAATCTCGGGGGCGGGGGGCGAGGACCGGAAAGTGAGAAAAAAAATCACCTGGGGCTTCTGCAGCTTCTCTCCCCGGACCCGGCTTTTGAAGGGCCGCAGAAACAAGGCGGCAGCTGCCCCCGGGCCCGGCCGCGCTCCCCGCGGCGGGAAAGGCCTCAGGGCCCGAGGAAGCGGCGGCGCTCGGCCGGGAACCGGCAGCTTCCCCGCCCGGCCCTGCTCGGGACACGCTCCCGGCACCGCCCGGCCCGGCTGCCACCAGGGAAGCCGTCGCCTACCTCCTGCCTGCGCCGCGGCCGCGTCTGCCAGATCCTTCGCGCCGGCCGGCCGCGCTGCGCGGGGGCCCGTGCCCTCAGGTGCGGCCGCGAGGCGCCGCGAGCCCCTTCCCGCCCGTGGCCAGCGCGCGGGCCCGGCCCCGAGCGGCTGCAGCGCGGGCGGGGCCGCAACACCGCGCTCTGCCGCTGCTGCCCGCCACGGCGGCCGTGCCCGTGCCCCACGCAGCCCCTGCGCACCCCGCGGGCCGGCTCAGGCGGAGGCCAACGGCGCGGCCCCGGGCACGAAGCGCCAGGCCCCCGCCGGACCCGCGGCCCTGGCTGGCCCCGGGGTGCCAGCAGCGGCGGTGTCTGTCCCACCGCGGGGGCGCGGAGGGCGCGCAGGCCTTACCTGAGGCGGTTCCTGCCCCCAGCTTGGAGCCTGCCTCACCACTGGAGGACCGGTAGGCATCGTCTTTCGAGGCCGGCCCATCCGAATCCCTGTCGTCCAAGAAGGTGCCGTCCTGCGAGCCCCTCAGCGCATCCGCCTCATCCCCGTTATCTTCCTCTTCGCTACAGCCCTTGGGCTGCACCATGTAAACCCCTTCGGGGGGCACCTCCGTACTGTCGGCGCTCTTGCACTCCTTGCCCTCCACTCGCCCCAGCAAGGGCTCCTCGTTGTACTCCCCATTCACCCACTTCTCAATCACCTCCCTCCTCTTGTCCTCCTCAATCTTCTGCACGCGGCTGAGTCCATCTGAAAACTCCGTTCCCAGGTCCTTGGACCCAGGCTGAGGCAGGTCCTTGTTGCTGCTCTCCCGCTGCAGCCCCTTGTCCGCTCGCGCCTGTTCGGCTCCCCCGTGGTCAAAGACGACCTGGCGGCTCAGCTTGGCACAGATTGCATTTAGCTTCAGGCCGCCTTTGCGCTTGGCAGCCATTGTGGGTTTTCCTGAGGCTGCGTCAGTGCATATAGTTCTTTCAGCTAGAAAGAGAGACGGGAAAGAAGCAAAGAAGGGCATTAGTGAGATCAGATAACTGGAACCCAAACAGCAAATGGCTGGTCCCAACCCAACAGGCCTTCAGGCATGGCCAACATCATCCTCTGCAAGGTGGGACTGCTTTCTGTTTCTAAGCTCTGAGTGGAAGCCCAGCCAGGAGAGCCTGGTGAGAGGCACACCAAATCTGCCGGTACCAAAGGATGCCACTGGCCTCAAGAAAGAGCCACATCTTTCTGCTGGGACTGAACCAGGCTCAAAAGGCCCCAGACATTTCACAGGTAAACGTCGTACAGACCAGCCTTTGCTCCTGGCTCAGGCAGCATATGAGGTCTGTTAAAACCTGACTTGCTCTTTCCTTCAGAGTGCAGTACCACCTGTTTTTAGGTCCCCAGCTCCATCCCAGGTGTGTTGGCTGCCAAAACCACACCAGCCAGTAACTGCACCAAAGCACCTGCAGCAGGGAGAACAGCTTGCCAAGCCTAACCCTAGGGACAGTGAGGAATTCACTTAATGGGGTTTGCACATAGTCTCAGAGAAGAAAACCAGTATGCACCAGAAAGAACAGTACGGAGGACCGAAGCCCTGGCAAATGCATCTGCTGGAGCGCCAGACTGGTGTGAAGGCAGTCATATGGGAGAAAATCGCTTGTGGGCTGGTTTCACTTGATGGGGCCCCTTTGCCTGCTCACTCACTTGCTCGCTCTTGCACATACAGGAAATTCTGCTCTCACACTTCCCAGCACAATCAGCTAATTAGTGTGGGTTTGTTATTTTAATGTAGTTTATTCATATGTGACAGCTAGTAAAGGAGGGGTAAGAGAAAGTGGGGGGAAAAAGGAAGAAGGTAAGGTCTTAACTTCAAGGTCATGGAGAATCTTGAACTAAATGGTCCCTATCAGAGTCACCTGCATAATTATTGCACCAACAATTAACAAGATTCAATTGCAAATAAAAGCAAAAACCTGACTCTAAAGCAGTAGCATTGTCTCATTTCCCTCTTTATTTATGATGCCTCCAAGAGCCACCCAGGCTAAGAAGGGTTAAAGGTGCTAAGGCCAGAAATGTGCACACAGCCTGGTTCCCTCAGTGCACACTGCCAAGGCAGACCCTGCCCTGTGTCCCAGGGCTCAGGAAGAGCACACAAAAAAACACTTGCCAGACACACACACCACTGGAGTTACTGTGGGCACACTACTGGAGGTCCCTTCAAAATGTGCTCTTGGACTTTATGTTGTGCTGAAAGAGAAGCCCATCAGACCACAAGCAAACAGAAACCATCTCCCAACCCCAAATGGTGAGAATGGGTTTCTCCACTGCACAGGAGTCCCTTGTGGCAGCTCAGCCCACACCCCCCTGTCACCAGCACAGAGGTGCTGCTCCACAGGAGCACCGTGAGATTAATCAGACCCCCTACAATGCGTCCAGAAGCCATCGTGACAGACCCTAATCCCATAACATGACAGCCCAATACAAACAGACTGAAACTTTAGACCTGCTGTCCAACAGCCAGAGAGTGGCTGCTTAGCATAAACTCCTGACAGCTTCAGACACGCTTCCCTGTCAAGGAGTGCAAGAAAAATAACCCCCCAACAAATATACCAGCCCCCCACACAAAGGGAGGCAAAACGTACTCCTGGGCTTTCTAAACACGCACACACCCCCGGCACTAACACCTACGTGCAATCATGCTTTCCTGAAGGGATAGCACACTTTGCCCCTAAACACGTACCTCACCATATAGAAATTATAGCTGTTCAAGAGCTGTATGTATGTGCTGGCATGCTCCATAAATGTAGTCGTACATGCATGGGTTAAAAAGTCCCATCTCCCCCAAATACATTCCTGTACATTTCCCTACGCATTTCCCTTTCACACATTCCCCCAACACACACAGAGTCCTCACGCATACAGATGGGCACAGGCAGACACCCATGAAGCTGCAGAAGTCTCTGTGTGCTGGCACCTTCCCTTCCCACCACATTCCCACTCTATTTAGGGCAGAAAGCGAAGCCCGATCCTGTGCGCAACTGGTACTGCAGAGGGAATCTCAGGAGGCTGCTGTGAGCTCCAACTGGAGCCCGGCCAGGACACCTACAGCTCACGCCTGTATGCTCGGGCGAGGGGCCAGCAGAGCCTCGACGGCTGCAGGTGGTCAGGACGGTGCCTCCCGCGTGGTGTGGTGCCTGCCCAGGGCCGGGGCACTGGGTCAGCACTGAATCACCAGCCCGCTCTCCCAACGCCGCCTGGTGATTCCCAGTCCACGCTGTCACAATACCCCCAGCCCTGCTTAACTGGTGAGATCAGCACCGCTCCCAGCTGGAGATAAACGGGAGGCAGACACGCGGCAGCCCAGATCCCCACTGCCCTCCCCCTTTCTGCAGTGAGGGCAGGTCCCATTATTCTGGTCTGGAGGTGAGCAGCCAAGTGTGTGCACCAGCCAGCAAATGAATATATAAATATTTATTCAAAGGAAGAGAGGAACAGACGTTCCCGAGGCTGCACTTGCTGCGTACGCAGCAACTTCAGGGAGCCTGCAACTTGTCTTTCATTCCTGCTCCTGCCCGGCTTTGCCTCTCTGCCTCCCCAGCTTCTGCCCCCAGCTCCTGCCCTTCCCCTCTGCATCTTTCCTGTCCCTTCTCCTTGTGTTCAGGATTTTTTTCAAGCACAGCAACACTGCTCTTTAACATTTTGAGAATCTTTTCTTAAAGTTTGAGTTAGAAATAAAGCAAGTTCTCAAAATGCACCTTTTCCCTGATCTATAAAACCAATCCTCCCAGAGACCTTCCTGAGGTGGGATTTGCTCTGTAGTACCAGGGCTCTTACACATCTCCACCCATCCCACCTGTGCACGTACAGCTGCACGGAATCAGAAATCTCAGCTGCTTCTGCCAACCTTGCAACCAACTCTCCGCAAGCCCGGACACATAATTTTATCTTTCCGTTGCCTTATTTCCCTTTCTATGGAACGGGAGGGGCGTTACCTCTATCAGCCTTTCTGTTCCCCTCTTTTAGCCTGTCAATTTCTAAAGCAGAAGGGCAACCCTTCTTACAAAGAAACACTGAAGATGGCCATCAGGCCAGAGGGGACCAGAGCATCTGTGCTTCATTCACTGGGGCAGAGGGAGAGGAACTGAGCGGCTGAATGAGGGACCCTTGCATCTGCCCAAGGCCGGGATGCCAGGCCGGGGGATCCCTGAAGCCAGGCAGAGGCTCCTTTCCCCCAGGCCGAGCTCCCCACCCCAAATCACCCTGTGTCTCCATCGCACTGTTTAAAGATTCCAGGCTAAGTAAACATCCCCCTTCATTTTCTTCGTCTAAATAGAAATGTTTTGATTTCACATCAATCTGAGGAAGCTGTTTATAACCTGAGCCTGTCACTCGGACTTTTCATCTCTGCCCAGGACAAACTCTCCCACATGCTCTATTTACACTGAGCACTTCCTCTGAAAACAATGCCACTGGGAGTTTACTCCGCTTGCCCCCTCCCAACACCCTGCGAGGAGACACCGGCTCCCTCCGCTCCGCACCCAGCGCCGTGGCATCGTGAGAGCAAACCTCCCTGTGAAGACAAGGCTTGCTGGACCCAGGCCTGGCAAGGAGGAGGACAAAACGCGCCTTGCCATTTTGCTGCCTTGTCACCGCTTCAGTTGCTGCTTACAAGCCCAGGGTGCTGCCCCCACTGCCCCTCCTTCCCTGGTCCCTCTGTGCTGCCAGTGCCCCACGTGCAGCCTCAGCCGCTCTCCCTCCACACCATCCCGAAGCTGCACGTTCTCACCCATGAACTCCGCGGTGGGGTGCTGCCAAGGTGGGCTCTGTCCCCGCCCAAGGGAGAAGAGGGGCTGCGGGGGGGGCACGTCATGTGTGGGAACAAAGGGCTTTGTGGCACAGACAGAAATAGGGCATCCCAGCCGAGGGGCAAAGAGAAATCCTGGCTTTGTAGGGGAAGGAAAAGAGCCGAAGTCTGGCTTTGGCTTGGGGTCCATGCAGAAGCACATGCTGGTAGTGGGGAGAAAGGGTCCCGGCTGTGAAAAAGGGGCGCATGGAAGCTGGACGAACCAGCTGGCATAGATGGAGGAGAAGGGGCCCTGGCTGTGCGGCAGAAGCTTACTGGTATGGGAAGAGCCAGGGGTGCAGAGGGGACCCTCGCCGGAGGGGGCAGGGGCTGAGGAGGGGTAGGAGACAAGGGGCAGGAGGGCCCGTGCTGCGGGGAGAGGGGTGCTGGCTGGGGAGGGACAGCGCACTGTCACTTCAGAGAGCCCGGTACGTTGAACAGATGGAGCTTTCATATTCCTATTGAAGAGTTTTAAGCCCAGCTGAGCAGCTCCGTTCAAGAGGGAGGTCCCAGTGCCAGCTTTCCAGGAGCTGCAAGCTCTCATTCGATTAATTATTAACAGCATTATTTGGGGCGGGGGGGGGGGGGGGGGAGGGCCAACATGCTGCACAGTCCTTTTCTTTTTTAACCACTGTGGTGCAAGCTCGACTGGAGAGACTCCAGTCTGCCCAGGAGCCCCAACAGGGTGAGCAGCACGGCTTGCTGGGCTAGGGGGGTGAGGGTGCTGCACACCAGAGCCTCTCCACACTTGAGCTGCGGTCCCTAAGATGGAGCCAAACCTTTACAGCAGAAGGCCACTGGGGCACTGGGAACATGCTTCCCTGGAGTAATGCCCTGGCGATGCCCAGCCACACACTGGGAAGAGGCAGAGAAGGCAGCCAAACACTCAGCCCCTTCCAGAAAACATTGCCCCTCCAGCACGAAGACTTGTGTGTTATCCCAGGCAGGGCCAAGGCGAAGGCAGCAACAGCCCAGGCATGGCCACAGTGTGTGCGAGTGGATGTAGTGTGTATATTTTCCCCTCTTCAGTTTATCAATAAAACATTTTATAGCTTTTAGCCCAGGAAATGACCTTGGATTAGTGGATGCTGTCTCTTCTGGCTGACCTTGGGGAGTTCACAAAGGCTCTTTAACAACCTCCTCTGCCCTGCAAGCATGGATCCCGCCTGTGTGTGTCTGTGTGAAGCCGGGGAAAGCCCTCAGTGAGAACGTCGTCGGACCTGACAGGCTCCAGCTCAGCACTGGGCAGGGAGGAGAAGGAGAATCAAAGACGGGGGAGGAGAAACGAAGCGAGCAGCCAGGGCATCCTTACTGAAGCACCGCCAGCTGTACTCCCTGCTTTGCAATAGCCGTGAGGGCGCTCCCCACACAACCCATCTATAAACTGTGGAGGAAAAGCTGGGGACTCTGCTCTGGTCCCCGTGGCCAGCGCTTGTCAGAGTGCAGGCTGCCTGCGTTCAGCACTGCTTGACCTTCTCCTGCCTGCCACACTGGCATCTCCAGCTGCACAAGAGGCCACTTTTCTCCCTATTTCCAGCTCCCAGAGCCTGGTTCAACCCTGGCCCAAATGGGCACAGACCAGCACCGGTTCCCTTCAGCAAGCCTGTCCTGCTTCCCTTTGCTCAACCTTCTCAGCTACAGAGTTAAACTGTAATTTTCTGGTGATAGTGAGGGGCGGTGTACGCACTGGGCTGCGACCAACAGCAGTCATCCTGAAAGAGGGGGGAAGCTGCATCAGCTCTAGAGATGCTGGTGCCCTGCACTGGGGCTGCTGGCCAGCCAGGCTGCTCCTGCTTCCCACCCTGCCACCTGGCTGCTCTGGTGCCACCGCCAGGGTTTCGCCAGAGAACAGCTCGTGAACATGGGGAGCCCCCTCTTTCCCAAATGGGAAACAGCCACAGTATCTCTCAATGATGTGTATTTTCAGTGCAGAAGTGTAATTATGGAGAGAGGGAACAGGACAGGAGAAACCGAGAGAAATTTTCCTCCTCAAGGGAACAGAAACTAAGCCGAGAGGGCTAGTGCTGAGCACTAAGCCAGAGCGAGGTCCCTGCGCACCACAGGGCAAAGCCTGCAAGGGTGCTGCAGCGAACAGCCCACCCCATCAGGCTGTCCCCGTTGCTGCCCTCCCCCGCTAACACAAGCCTCCTTTTCCAGCCACGTCTTCTCCCTGTGTCCCCCTGCAGTCTCCCCTAGTACTGGGCACAGAGGGTCCCCATCCTCTCCTGCAAACACCCCCAGCTCTTCTTGTGTCACATACAGAGCCAGCCCCTCTTGGCATCACAGCCACACAGGCTGTGCCCTGGCACCAAAGTCCTCTCCCCAGAGCACGCTCCCAGCCCCCAGGTGCCCGTTTTCTCCAGTCGCGTCCTCCTGAAGAGCGAGCCCTAAAGTGTTAACGGCGATTGGTGAAATGGCACAGCAGATTGCTACAATAAATAATTTACTGATATTTATAAATATTCAAATCAGCAGGCTTCAGAAATTGAAAGGGGGGGCCTGAGCTGACGGGGAGGAGGGGTGTTTAGGGAGGGGAGGGTGGCTGACATTAATTCCCAGGCTCTCCAAATTCATTTGAGAACTGTTTCTCATTTCCAACAAATATTAAATCTTTTGGTGTCAAGCCTCCAAAATAAATATCAAATAGAAAGTCACCACCCTCTTGGTGGCTGATGCCTTGCCTACCACGATGCTGGGTGCCTGCAGCCCTGTCCCCTCAGACAGCCAGCTGCGGGGGAGCGATGGCAGCCTGCACCGGCCAGGTGCCTGTGCAAGAGCAGCAGCCCACCCAGCCACACCTGTAACGCAGCCCACTGCACCAACAACCATCATCCGAGACAGGAATTCCCATTACTGCCACCTGCAAGTCCTTGCCTTTGTCTTCCAGCGGATTTTCTAAATCCCATTGGGAAGAAAGGGCTGAACGTCGGAGCAATGAAGGTGGAGCCAGGGCTCCTGACGCCTCCCTGGGAACATGGCCTTGCGGCAGAAACGGAGCAGGGGGTCAGGGCTCCTGACTTAAGACTCCTTGCTCTGGAAGGGAATTTGGTTCTAGTGATTTAAGCTGGGGGTTAAAAGCCAGGAATGCTGGCTTCCAGCCTGGTTTCCAATCACGGTGTAACCATCAGTCTCCTCAGCTTTCTGTGCCTTAGTTTCCCCCTGCAGAGGAGGAGGAGGAGAAGAAGGGATGAAGATGACTGCCCACCCAGCGGGATGAACGCAGCCATGTTTACTCTGTGCTTTGAGATCTCTGTATCAGCACTCTGTCACTGTGCTGGATTGTTACTGAGTCTTTTCAACCCCTGAGCATCCTACTGACCCCTTAGATGGCCATGGGAGATGATCCTGTGTCCTCCCCTGGACCACCCCACTGGTAACGTGAGGCTCCGGCATGGGGTGAATTTCCCCTAGATGAGTAATGGCTTTTCTAATGCACGGGCAGGCTGTCAGCTTCCCTACTCCCAGTGTTTTATGGGTTTAACTGAACGGCTCTGAACTCCCTAGTAAGAAATAAAGTTATCCCTCAGCGTCCCTTCTAAACATTTCACTCAGTGCAAACGGTGTTTAAGAAAAATGAGGACATATTTCTTCTTAAGGATGCAGTATCCCCCTTCAGAGGCCTAATTTATGCCATATATCACTGGCCAGGGAGAGAAAGGCAGCACAGACCTCACACTAGGAGTGAGCTGGCCCTAGCACAGCCCAGGCACAGCCTCTTTGCTGCAATGGTGCAATGGGCTGCAACTCAAAGTCCTCCAGAGTCCGCAGAGTCCCCGCTGGAGAGCCGAGCCCGGCTGGCAGGCAGCAGAGCAGGACGGACACCTGCTAATACTCAGCACTGCGCTGCCGCCTCGGCTGCTGCATTGACCCTCTCCCACTGCAGAGACCTGCTCACCTGCACCACCCCAGCCTGCGTGGAACCCGTCTTCAACCCGACCCCAGCTCAGCCCCACTCGGGGCCCTTGTCGCCTGCATGGCTGAACCGTGACAGCCTCCACACTGGCCCCACTCCCTTGCACCGCACCACTCTCCTCTGTGACACTGCCTTCTCACCTGCTGCTGACCTGTTCTGCCGCCGCTCGACCAGCTCTTCACAAGCATTTGGCACAGCTGGTGGGGAAAGTGGTTCAACTGCGAGCAAGGACAGGACTAATCCTTCTTCACAGCTCTTTAGTAACGCACGTCTGAACCTTTTCCTGAGCAGATCTCAAAAATGATCCTAAACGTGCTTTGATCTTGTCTACCCCCAGCCTCCTTACTCTGAGAGCCACTACGGCTCTGCTGCTCACCCCTGAATGCCGAGACAAAGCTCCATTCCTCTGCCCTTCCCTTTGCCACGCTCTGCACTCACGTACCCTGAACCTTCAAAAGACAAGAAACAAGCCCCTTTTTCTGCACACAAGTAACACAGGGAACTTCCAGAATTAACGAAAGGAGCAGAGTGGAAAGAAGAGGGGGAAAAGGGAGTAACAGGAGTCAAAACTCTGGTTCTGCTCCCTGCTCTGTTACTGACCTGCTCCTTCTCTTTGGGCAAACAGCATCAGGCAGGCTGCCCTTCTGTCCTTTACCTGCTGGGTCTCTTCAGATAGTCAGCCATCTGGGCAAAGATTTCTTGCCTAGCTTAGCAGGCCCAGTATCTCGCTTGCAATGTTAGGTGCTACTGCAGTTCAACAGCAGAGGAAAAGCACTGATTCAGGGTAGTCTGAAGCTCAGAAGTCCCTTGAGTCATGCAGCCAACTTTCTAGTTCATCTGCCAATGCAGGATCTTTGATAAGACATTTCAACAGTTTCCTCTTCTTGGTCCCACAAAAACCTGCTCTCAGAGCTCTCAGAGCAGGGTCTCGCTGCTCCCCAGGCTGAGAGGGGCTGCTCCCTCAGAGCCTTCTGTCTTCAGAGTCTTTCTTTCAGATAACATAAAGCCAAGAGGATCAGCTTTTCTGATCCAGTTTCTCCTTCTTGCCTTATTTATTTATTTATTATTAATTTTTCAGTCCAGTTAAAAGGTTTACTATCCAGATGAGCCTAAGTGGCCTCACTCAGCCTAAGTAACTCTATAAATCAACCAGAACTGCTAACATCTATATCACAATCCTGCCATCAATCTCCCCACAGGTTGTGAAGAAAACCAAGAGGAAAGACGCAAAAGGGAGGGTGAAGAGTAATAGCTTATCACCACCAGGTCCCTGCAGGCTAGCTGTGGCCCTTGGAAAACTCCCTATGAAGCCAGACACGTTGCCAGGGCAACTAAATGCAAACACGGTGCCAAACTTCACCTCTCTGTAGATGCACTGGGTGCTGTGCCAGGAGGACATGGTGGATGCAGAGAGAGGGAGAGAAGGGCTGGTGGAGAGCAAAAAGGTCTGGGAAAGCCTCTGGAGCAGGGCCCGCCAGCCCATGCGGGAGCCAGCTCCCCAGGAATGAGGCAGAGGCCAAGGTGTGAGCCTCTCCAAAACGCTGCCCAGACCCCGCTGATGGGGCAGGGGGTGCGGTGAGACATCGAGGTGGCAGAGAGGGAACCAGACTTAGCTGTGAGTACCTGATGCTGGGGGAATAAAAAGGACCTGGGAGAGACAACTGGTCTCTTAAAGGACGCAGATGAGGAAGGGAATTGCTCAAAGTTTCATCAGTCCCTCTTGGTGACTGTCTTTAATGAGTTACTTCACAGAGAATCCAAACACAATGTGACCCGAGTCAGTGGAGAGCAGCTCCGGCTTCAGGCTGGCCTCAAGAGTCATCCCTAATCAAGGGCAGGGGTTAAGTGAGCCACCTCCTACAAAGGGTCCCTCCAAACCCTGTTGGTAGTTGGTAGGCAGTTTAAGAGCAATTTGCAATCCCTTTCAGCACTATTAAGCTCAGACCCAACAAAGAATGCAGACCCCTAATTAATTGCAGTGGGAAGTCAGGAGCTAAATGGGAGTTGGGAGCCTGAATGCTTGATGCATCACTAAGAAACACAGTGCCAGAAAAAGTTCATTATTGTGGTCTTTCAAGGTCCTGCAAAGTAAATCAGTGTGTTAGCCCGCAAATGTAAGTGAGACCTCAGCAAGAGCTGTATGACAGAGAGCAAACCAAAGCATCTTAGCTGTCCAGCTTGTGTTAATGTCCTCCCCACAGCCCCGCTGCCTGAGCTGTGTGTGCGCAGGCGAAAGTGCTCTGGGCTTGGTATGCAAAGGGGGCACTCAGGTCCCTTAGAGGTTTCTGTAATCCCCAAGTGGGGCCGGGAGTCTTTTGTGAACCCACAAAGCAGGCACCCATCAGATGCAGCACCGGGAGTTCAGGGCTCTCTAATCCCCGGAGATGCCTGTCACCTGCCCTTACTGTGCAATGTGGTTAGGAGAAATGCTTGTCCGTCCTGTTTGTGTGGCAAAGGCTCAGTCTGGCCAGAGGAGAGCTGAGCTCTGGCATGAAAGCAGCGGGTCATCCCCGAGCCTGTTAACTCAGCAGTCCTGTCAGAGCTGGGAGAGGAACCCCACTGGTCGGGCTGTGCGGGCACTCACCCCACGCTACCCAGTGCTCACACCAACACTAATTCTCCATCTTGCCTTTTGCTGCTCTTTCTTCTGGTCATTAGAGCTCATCTTCTTATCTCTCCTGTCCTTGTGAGCCCATCCATGCGCTAGTGCTATCACTAATTACAAACACCCATCAGTGGGAACACACACGTGTATAGAAACGTGGCCATGCAGGTGCACTATCACATGCAGGGGCACGCATGACCCAGCACACAAACACACGCAACTGCATGCCCGTGCATGTGCTCATGAAACAGTATGCACACAGAACACATGCTAATGCATGCAAACGTCAATGTACCTGTGACCGTACAAGTGTTACACCCGCACTCTGCAATACAGACAGATATATAGCATATGCACCTCCCCAGAGGCGCACACCCGCATGCACCGAGCTCTGCTCAGCCCTGCACACGCGGAGAGCACCCACATACATACAGCCCACTAGCAGCCACACATGCAGACGCACACAGGCAGCCACCCGTGTGAGCGCAGAGCACCCTGCACGCACACACACACACACACACACACACACTCGCATGCACGCTTTCAGCACAAGCCCACATGCCTAGTTTATTCTGCAGCTTGGAGTGAGAAGACAGTGGGCTCCCAGCCGGACCCTGCAGACAGACTTGGCAGCAGGGACAGCCACACTCCCCATCCCACCACAGAGCCCCTCTTTACCCCCAGCCCGTCTGCACCTCACACCTTAAGGCAAAAAGAGCATCGGTGAGTGTCTCATTGGAGCTGGCGTCCCAGCGGAGTGTTTGTGCCGGGCAGGGGATCTCTCCCTCTCCCTCTCTCTCTCTCTCGCTTCCACTCGCATCTTTTCATGAACTCTATTTCTCTTTCCTTTCTGAAAACAACTGAGCTGTAAATACTGTTTAACCTTCTTCCCCCCTTCCCCCCTCCCCTCCGCACTATAAAAACACAAATATGCCATAACTCAGCTGGCTCAGCCGCCGCGCCTCCAACATGCCCTGCTCCAGGCCTCTCAGGAAGGTCATAACAAACGACTTTCCGATTCAGTGCTCCTGAAATAATTTTGTGTATTAAAACCTGAATCTGCACTTTCTGGACCGAAAGCCTCTCTTAATTATGGCAAGCGTCCTTGGGATGGACAGTGATCCTTCACTACAGCACCGCTAACCAACCGGAGAGGCAGCCGGCTCCGGCTCCCCACCACCACCTCCTCCCGCTGCCCCCTCCCACCACCACCCAACCCACGGCCCCCCTTGCTCCCTCGCCCCCCCGCCTTCCCTTTGCCCAATCTGTTTTCAAAGTGTGTCTGTCCTTTATTAAATTGTTTTCTTTTCCACATTATCAGTTGCCATGGAGACCTCATCTCTCGGATTATTTGAATTTCATTATATCTATTGATTTGGGAGCATTTCATCTTTTTTATTGTTTTTCTGTCAATTTTCAAAACGAATAACCATCTAATTTGCGTCAGTGCTGATTATGTTTGTCCCTCAATAGAGGTCGGCAGCTGCGTCGGGGAAACAAATCAATGGGAAACCATCATAAACCTCCCCAGTACAATCTCCAGGATATGTGGGTGACATTCCACGCCTGCGAGAAACACTCATCATATCCAAACTTCTTTCTTTCTTTTCTTTTCTTTTCTCCCCTCTTTTTTTTTTTTTTTATTTCCCCTTCGCAGCCAGCTCCGCTGGCCAGTGGCGGGTCACATTTAAAATCATATTTATTTTACACACATATGTGTGTAATTTTGGATGCATCACATTTTCAGACAGGGAGGGGACAAGGGTGAGAACAGGGGGAAGGAATTTTTTTGTAGGAAAGAAGGGAAGAAAAGGATGACAAGGGAAAGAAAAAGAGGAAAAGTGGATCGGGACTGCAAATTGCTTACTATGTTTTTTTTTTAAATAATTTATGCAATTTTAAGCATTTATGTATAAATTTTTTAATAAGCCACCCTGGAGCAAAATAGCCATTAACATCCCGACGTCCTTCTGTCCAATGGGCTCGTGTGCAGGATCAATTTCCGAGAGTACTTTCCTTTTTTTTATGACATGATAAAATGCTTTTAAAGCAACTTACACAAATATGGAAATTTTTTTCCCCTCCTCTTTTTTTTTTTTTTTTTTTTTTTTTTTTTTTTTTTTTATAACAGCCTCCACTTATTCACCAGGGAGAGCGAGCAAGCGAGCGAGCGTGTGTGTGTGCTGGGGAGGGCAGTTGGCAGAAGGATAGACCCAGCCCTAACTGGAACGGACCTGCCTGTCCTTCTAACAAGGGCATAAACTTTCATTAGCGATGCACACAGTCAAAGGCAATTTAGGGAAACGCGCTGTACAGAAAAGGAAAACCTCAGCGTTTTTTATACAGTGGCTCCTTGGCTCCGTCCAGGGGGCTCTATCCTTGAGCTCAGCTTGCGCTCTCCAACCAAAGTGACCCCACCGGCCACGGGGGAGGCAGGAGCAGGGGCCGGGGGGGGGCAGAGCCTGGGGCTGCTCTTGGGGACGCGGGCGCCCAGCAGTGCCAGCCTCGGCCCCTCGCCTCGCCCCGCCAGCAGCCTGCATGCCCTGCAGCTGGTCTAGAGCAGCCAGTCAATATTAATGTCTTGCTGGAACCCACCGGTCCTACAAGAGGCCCAGAGGTATCTGTTGCTCTGCCCTCCATGAAGCTTTGCCCCTCCGATGGGCTAGTCCCCCCCAGAGGTCGCCATGTGGGGCTTCCACACTGACAAGTGCTTGCAGCCGCTCAATGCCCCTTTGGGGCATTAGTTACAAGCTGGCTCTGCCCAGACCAGACAGATGTGTCGCTGCTGCTCCTGTTTCCACAGGGTATATAGGCTAGTTATTTTTGCAGCTGGGACATGTTCAACCTCATAGAGGAACCTGAAAAATGCCATTCCTAAAGGGACGGCTCCTGCCACTGGCCCCATGAGTAGGCACAGGAGGGACGTGACCACACGGTTGGTGTGAGAGCAGGTCAACACGAGGGGCTCGGCAGGGTCTGAAAGTCATGACCATATCTTGGAAATGAAATAAAACTATTTCTCCAGCTAGCAGTTCCCTTAGCCCTCTGTCTTTGAGGTTGAAGCTTATGCACCCTGAGCCAGATATACATTATACATGCCCAAGCGTGGGAAGTCCCTGTGCATGTTCCTATTATGTGCTTCAACATGAAGCCCTGACGCTGGTTTTTCTACAAGAGCACGTTCCTTTACCTTTTTGTATGACACACTTCCAGAGATAACACAGACCTGTGAATTTAATCTTACTGACAGCAGGCTTGCATGTTAGTGGTACCTTACACAGACGTCGCATGCTCCCGACTGCGTGCAGCCCCGGTGCGGGCTCACCCCCGCCACACAGGGCTGGGCACACACCTGCCCCATCTGCAACCTCTGTGGGTGTTTGAACTAAAGCAGAAGTAAGAAAAAAAAATATTCAAGGGGCAGCCAGTGCTCAGCTGGAAAAACACAAAGTGCCGAGAACAGCAAACCCAATCAATAACAATCACAACCCCAGCAGCGGGCGAGGAAAGCGTGAACCGTTTTGGCCTGCTCCCTGCACGCTCACCCACTTGGGAAAACAGTCCCCCGGAGGCCCATGATTTCATCCTCTCCCACTCCACCCTACATTCGCCCTCACCAAAAAGCTTTAGGGGGGTGCAAGTCCCCCAGGCTCCTGTTTTGATCAGAAACTCTGCAGAGAGGACAGAGGGTCTCTGCACAGAGGAACAGGAGTCCTGGCAGTGCGCTGGTGCCCGAGGAAGGTTCTCGATGCTATGAAAGGCTCCTCTTCCAGCAGTGCTCCTTACACCACACATCCTCCTAACCTCCCCTCCAAAGTTTTGCCCTTTGTGTCCCCCTTCCCTTCCCAGCTGCCCTAGTGTGCTGTTACTCTCCCCTTTTCTTCCCCCAAGTTCCCAACACCATCCCAGCTTCCTCCTCCTCAACATCTGCCAAGCCTCTGCTCCAGCCCGTACCCCGACTCCCCTCACACCTCTCCTCCCTCAGTCCCTCGGGCCCACCACCCACGCTGGCAGTGAAAGCTGGACTGCCCGGGGACCAGCACCCCAGGGACCAGCCTGGGGACAGGGAAACACGAAACCTGCGCAGGGATAAGGTGGGAGCGCTCCCTTCTCCCGGCCTTGCGTCACTCCACATTCAAACTGTACAGATTTTGGGGATTTCGCTGTAGCAGCAGAGAGGTCAGCATGAGTTGAAGGTTTTCAGATCATATATATCACTCTATATGGTCTTGTCTATAGTGAGTGCTAAATATAGACAAGGCAAGCCAAACCTGGAGGTGACTTCAGTGCTGTGATGCAGGGACATCAGCCGCTGCACGGGCATCCTCTGCTACCTCAGAGCAATACAGATGTCAACAGTCACAATCTAAAATCGAGGATGTCTGCAAACCCTCTACCCTCCCACTGCTGAGAGTATGAGCCAGGTTCTCTCTCCCCCTTTCCCTCACTCAGCATCCACGATGGTTCCTTCTTCTGAGTGGTGACCAGTCAAAATCAGGCAACATTTTCTAGCTTCAAGGTCCATTTTTCCATGGGATGTTGGACCCTCTTACCTATGGCATGCCAGCATCTGTTTCAGCATAGCTACTTAAAAACTTAACAGTGGAAGAAGCTCTGAATAGAAGGGGAAAGTCTCTTGTGTGGGTCAGAATAATTAGACTGAGCTCAAATTGGCTTTAGGCATCTGCTGCTGCCTCTGAGCAAAATCAAGCCATGCTGCTTCCATCAGCATCTCTTTGCTGTTAGCCTTACCCCGCAGAACAGAGGGGACGACATATTGCCTTGTATAGGGCATCTCTGGGAACAAGACTTGCTTCAACAGAAGCCATAAAGCCTCCTTATCCAGCTATCATTAAAGCCAAGAGAAAAGAGGCCAGACAGAGAGATTGAGATGAGCCATTTCCCCAACAAACTTGCTTCCCTTTTTCATTCGCTCTGTTCTTTTTTTTCCCCCTTTAACTGTCATTAAAATAACAAGTTTCTGTTACAGTCTAAACATTCCCACATTGTATAAAGGGTTATGTTACACTAGAGTCACTGCCGGGCCCAGTGTTTGCACAGAAACCTCACTGCAGGTCCCCCCTCCTGACGAAGTGACTTATTAAAGTTTAAACAGTAATTAACAGAACAATAAAAATAAAGGGATGTTTGGGGAGTCGTAGTGCACACAGGGTTTTTGGCAGTGCCAGCACTTTTCAGTGCCCTGCGCTGGCAGAAAAAACGGCTGCAAAACCAGTGGGAGAGAGCAAGCGCTCGAAGCCAGGAAGGGGCCGCGGCGAGGCCGAGGTGCGATCCCAGCCCACACGAGGGTTGCGGAGAGCAGCAGGCTGCAGGACACGAGGGAAGGGTATGGGAGGACTGGAGGAAGGATGCTGAAAGGTCACTTGGCAGGAGGCTGAGTCAGATCCAGCGCTCACTACCAGCCCTGCGCTCAGTCTGCGCGAGTATGTACCAGCAGCACTGAAAGCCTCCACTGCCTGTTCTCCAGTTCTGCTGAGATGGCTTGGACAAGCCCCCAAGATCTGAGTTTGGGGGATTGCGTCTCTGAAACCAGACCTGGGCTTTGGGGAAGTAGCTCCTTTACAAGGGAGTGACAGGGAGGAAACGACGACCACAGAGCAACCCCCTGAGAAAACCTTGCAACAGGGACAGCTTCTACAAGAGACCTCAAGAGCAGCCCCCTTGCTTGGGAGCTTCAAAACCAGACAGGAGAAAACATCTTGTAGGCACTGGTCCTGCCCTGGCCCTGTGCAGGTGTGGGGAGCTCTGAGCTGCAGATCCAACATGTTAGTAACTCTGGGGTCATCCTGCCCTGAAACGCAGTCAGCCAGGAGCACGGGGCCAAACACTAAAGCCTAACTCGCTGTGCAGGACCACAACCCTGTCCCCCCACCAGAGCAGAACCTTTCCAGTCTATGTGAAACTGGCTAATCAGGGCTCCCTTTTTAGGAGCAAAACTGCTTTTTCTCTGTTTTGTTCCCACCCCAGTTGCCTGCCTTGCCCAGGATGAGCTCTAGAGCATGTGGGTAGAGTTTAAGCTTAGGTTGTCAGCCCTCCCTGTTACCCAACATGCAGCGATGCAGAAAGATCTCACTTCAAGATATTTTTGGTGCCTATTGTAACAATTCTCAAATGTTTGCCTCAGTAGCTCACAGTGCTAGTTGGCTCTAGCCCTGATGTGTGACTCAGTACACATAGCATTGTGCAGTCCCATGTTTGCTAAATCTCTTCCAGTACAACTGCTCAGTTTGCAAATAAAAAGACAGCTCCGTAAGGGTGTATCTCCTGTGCAGCGTGAACTCCAGGAGCGCTGCCTTGAGCCCTCTCCCACACAGCCTCTGGGCTGGCCAGCCCAGCTGGGGAGCAGTGTGGCTCTCACCAGGGCTGGGGAGCAGCCCCACTGCTGCAAGGATGCATGAGGAGACCCTCCAGCACCAAAGACACATTTCAAGCTCCTCAAAGTCAACAGTTCTCATTCTGCCTCCAGCAGCTCAGTGGTATCCAGCTCAGCACTATCACTTACTGACAAATATCCACCAACATGCAAAAAGACACAAACATTGACAAGGGATTGGGACTACTTTGCTGCTCCTGCACTGCCCTCCCACCACAAACACCGTCGGGTCCCTGTGGGGACGCACAGGCACGCTTGCTGAGCAACCCATTTCTCAGCCTTTGCTCTCTCTTCCACCAGGGCTGGGAGAAGAAGTCACCTCCAGCCACCATGGACCAGGGGGATTTGTGGGCACTGAAACCGCAGAGCAGTGGTGGGTTGAGGGTCCCTGCTGACACTGCAGCTGCTAGCAGCTCGTGCCCAGGATGGGCAATCACTGCCTTTGAGTTGTTAACCCTCAGCATCATGCAGAACTTCTCCCTCCCAAAGACAACTGTGATGGATCCACTGGCTTTCCTGAGCGCAGACTGGCCCTACAGGAACATTTTCAAGTCCTCTGTAGTCTGAAGTAAATAGCAAGGATGGTCATGATTTACTCCATGGTCTGGGAAAGGAGAAAGCTCAACTCCCAAGAACGGAAGGAAAGCACTAAAAATATGACTTCCCAGGCAATTACCAATGGTGATTTTTAATAAGCTGTTTTCTAGGGGAGTGAGGGACATGGCAGAATCTGATGTTATGAATCTGAACTGTGATATGGTCTAGTGGTGGACTCGGCAGTGCTGGGCTTACGGTTGGACTCTATGATCTTAAACGTCTTCTCCAACCTAAGCGATTCTATGCATTCAGTGTAGGTTTCAAAGGTGCTGGTTTAATAAGCTGTGAGGCGAGCCTGCACTAGCAGCAACAGCCCTGCAAACGAGTGCCAGAGCAAGGGGCTGGCATATCAGGGTTCAGAATTAATGAAACCAAGACCTTGGCAACCTCAGTGGTTTTACTGCATTCTGGTGTAAATTGATAAACTCGCATGGTGCCCCAGGATGGCATGAGATCGAAAGAAGGGGGAAGGGAGAGGCTGAGTGGGAGACATACTGACACCCTTTTCCCTTACACCTGTGTTTTAACTGGGCCCCAGCAGATGAGCTGGAAGTGTGACATACAGCTTTCCATGCCTCCCCCACTGCCTTATGCCCCACTCAGCATCCCACTTCACTGCTGGGGATGTCTTCCCAAAAGCCTGTCCTGAATCCTCATGAGGTCCTTGGGTCCCGCTGCCAGGGAGGCATTTGGGATGACAGATATATCATCAAACACAGTCTTGTTTGGCCAGCAACACTATGCCCTTTTATCCCCAAACCTTCTATTGCAGCAGTTTTGTTTTCTCGGTGGCTTTTCTGCCTCCACAGGAAATTAAGAGTAACCGGCTTGTTCGGACTTGCCCTTGGAGACAGTTTTTACAGAAAGCCCCCGAATCCATCACAAGTCAGGCAAGGCAACCTCTGCCTGAAACCCCCGATCAGCTGAGTCGCTGGCTCTGCCTTTTTCTTCCCTTCACTGCCCCAAGCCAGCTGGATGCACAGAACAGCAGCCAGGATTCAGTGCTGGAGCAAGATGCTGTGTGAGATTCAGCAGCTCCACAGCCTGAAGTGTCTCCCCAGGAAAGGCAGATACAGGTGTCTCTGCCATGTCTCACTCCTGGGGATCCCTTTGCACATTCCTGTGGCTTCTCTGAACTGATGGGAGCTGAGCTGCCAGTCTGCTTTCTGAAGGACTCTCCTGCCCCACAGACCGAGGATGAGTGGCTCATCTCCAGTCCTGAGCACAAGCAAGCAAAATCAATGTGTCACATATCTCTGACACTCTCAGACCAGCGCTGAGGCTCTCCTCTTCCAGACCTGCTAGGCTTGATCCCTCTCTGACTGCTCTTATGCTAACATCACTCTGCTAAGCTCAGAAGAATTATTTTCCCAGCTGACACCACGCCGGTGACCAGAGGACTGAGCTTATGCCCTCCCACTGCCACTCACGCCAAACTGAGAGAAAAAAGACACACCACCCAAATCTGAACATTTCATCCCATTCACCCAACCACAGGATGTTTTCTAGCTCCTGGATCTCCAGACCCATCTGCAGTGAGAGCGGCAGTGCTTGAGAGGGGAGGTGTGCTGAACAGGTACAAGCAGGTACAAATAGAACAGAAGGTGCCCCCAGGTTAGCACTCACATGCATTTTCCTCGGCCATGTCTGAGGAGACTTGGAGTCAGAACAGAGCACAGCTTTGCATGGGGGTCTCAAACATTTTCACAATGCAGAATGACTGTCCTGTGCACTTCCTTTTCCAACACCGTCGTTCAGGATGCCTCTACAGCAATGCCAGTAACTGCCTGTAGGGAATGTTATGTTAGAAAATTATCTAATGCACTCTTAATCATTTGGTCTTGCAATCTACAGAAGGAAACAGGAGCAGCCAGCTCCTACCCATCCTATCCAGCATCCTGTCCAGCATGGCCCTTCTTCCAGACACCCCTGACTAGATACCATTATCAGTGGTAGCCTGGTCCACATCCCAGAACTCAAGCTCTCTTTTGGTTAACAGGCCATGAAATTATTTAGACTATTCTTGATATTAAAATTCTGTTATGTTTGTAATTAACACAGAAAATCAGCAGTGCCACATCCTGCAACTCCCGTATTTTGCCGAATACAGAGGAGACTGAGCGCTCAGAAGGACTTAAGTCTTCACCTAACTATGCTTCTGGTAGGTTTATGGAAAACCAACACTTCACAGCAGACCTGTCCCACAAGGAAAGGGTTTGATAGTGCCAGAGATTTTAATCCCCATATATTTGAAATACGATATGGGAACCAGCACTCTAAAATCAGGTCTTACCCCCTTTTTTTGGAAAGGACTTTGAAACAAAAGAAAAAAATCTGCCAGCACGCTAAGCGTTCAGTGCTATCTTCAATCAGGGAAGCCTAATTATACCCATTATACTGATGAGGAAGCACTGGCACAAAGCTATGCATTCGCATGGCTACAGATACAAAGTGAATCAGTGGCAAAGCTGGAATTAAACCAGGGAATCATGGTGATGAGCTCATCACCCACCTCAGCATAGCCACACACAGCCGGTCATGGACTAGACCATGTCCTACCCATGTCCAGCAGGTTACAGAGCTGGCGAGGTGCCCTCCACACATCTACTTAACAAACTGAAAGTTTCAGTTCTAGTGCTGAGATGGCTCCGGATGCTCTGGGACACTCAGGGGACTGGTCACATAAACTGGCCCACAAACCAGTCACTCAGCTCACTGTATCAGCGACAGACTGGCGGGCTGCAGCCACCCAACAGCCAGAGCACCAGGTCTGAGCCACCACTATACCCCGCAACCACACAGGCCGTGGCAGGGATGAATCATCCGCTCCTCCTCCTGAAGCAGCTTAATCAACTTCCCTGCATGTGGATCCTTGCAGCAAGGTCCAGCCTCATCTGCCTACGTATTAATGATCCCCTAGCATGTAAAGCCCAGAGATTTTCCTTGGCACCAGGGGCCAGCACTTGCCCTGCACTCTCCCTGCCAGGTGCTGGGTGCTTGGGTCTAAGAAAGGCTGCAGAATCCCTTGGGATTGAGAGTCATTACATAAACAATACAATAGGATCACGGGCTGTAATTGTAAAAGCGCCTGAGGTCTTGGCACTGAAGTCTGCCTCAGCGAAGGCCGCTAAATGGGAGACCCAAACAAAACAAACAAAAGCCCCAACTCTGTCAGCACTTAATGAACAATAATAAATAATAAATAATAACCCTAAGAGCCAACCTAGCAAGACAGATGTGAGGCACCAGGGCAGCTCTGAGGAACACTGGCCCTATAGCAGATGTCCTCCCTCCCCAGTTTCCAGTACACTGAGCTCAGGTCTCCAGGTACCTGCAGGATTAGGTCCAAAGGGGGGAACCTGGATCTCTGTCAAGAGCACTCACCCCCCAGTAAGACGTATGAGAGCTGCAGCCTTCATATGTCCCCGGATCAGGACTGTCACCTGCTAAGTGAGCACATGTATACCAAGTCATGCCTAGCTCTTTCTTACTGCAGGATCTCTCTTTAAGTGCTAAAGGCAAAAACAAGCAGATGGTGCTGAGCAAGGGAATCCAGATAGGTGCAAGTCTGGAGAAGACTCTCCCCAGCATCGTTATAGTCTTGACTCAGAGTCCCCCACCTGTTCCATGCAAGCTGAGCTGCCGGCAGGACATAGGGAGACCTGCTTGGCAGGGACATGGGCTGAAACAAAGGGCCTAATTTAAGTATTTTTGTAACTCAGTACTTGTGACAGTGGGTTTAGCAGTTGCCAGCCATCTGGAATAAAGAATTACAGCCACCTCCCCTAATCCTATATTGCCTAAACCCTAAAGCTGGTTATGGTGCAAGGATGAGGCGGCAGGTTGGGAGGAGGCAGGGATGGGAAGGTGGGGGTGGAGAAGGGACCACAGGAAAATTCTCAAACATTTTTATTTTTTTTTCCTGCGAGGTGCTGGGTGGTCCCAGATGTGTCAGAAGTATTTTTGCTAGGAATCAAGAGAAGACAGAATGAAAAAAAGTGGGAAGAAGGGAGACAAGGAGTCCTCCACGACCACACAGTCGCATACACCACACACACACACGCTCTCACACACGCACACAGAGGCTTACTGGTCCGCGCAGGGCTGTCAGGTAAATTAGATCTGAAAGCTGACAATTTCTGACCATATTTCCTTGATTATTTCAAACAAATGCACACCAGCCGCTGTAAGGAGATTAAAGTGACATAAACGTCCCGAGTGGGAGGAGGGAGGGCAGAGAATTCAGGTCACCCCCATCCGTCCCCCATTTGACAGCCGCTATATCGCTATCCAATCCAATAAAAAAATCCCCCCCTTTTGCTTTAATTAATTTTACAGCTAGCTTGCTTAATTACTTTCAATCAAAATCCTCCTGCCATCGCAAAATTAGAGATGGTTGAGCTCCATTAGCCTAAATTCTTCATTTCCATATAGAAAGAGGCTCCCTTGGCAAAGCCAAGAGGGCTCCCTCCCGTTCAAGCTGCCATCGGACAGATGCCTGTCCCTCTGTCTGTCCCCAGTTCCTTGGGAGAAGCAGGGGGGAGAAGGATACAGTCCTGCCACCATCCCCCTTCACACAGCATCTCCTTGAGAGCCCCAGACACGGGAGGCCTCTCTGCTCACAGCAAGGACCACCAGAGGCGAGCAGGAGAGCCTGCCCTCGTGGCCTTCCTACGGCCGCGCTGCAACGAGCATTTCCACGGCTGCATGGGGCAGCTGGCCTCCCTTCTGCTGCGGCTGCCAGCACCGGGGAACCGGGGACGGGACCTCTCCCACTGGGGCTGGGCCGAGCGCTGCTGCTGTCGTCCCACACAGGCACGCAGGCATCACTAACTCGAGCTGTCTCTGCCGGACACATGGAAAGGATATCGAGGGGGCACAGGGGCAGATCGTTTTACATCTGCCTGCTGTGGGGTTTGGTACCTTCCTTCAGAGCATTTGGCACTAGCCACTGTCAGAAACGTGACACTGTGGACCACAGAGCTGCAACGTTCCTGTAGCTCCTGTAGGCATCGTTAGCACCTCTCTCCAAACACAAATCATGAACTGTCCCATTCTGGGCTGATCTGAGAGCAGTCCCAACCGGTCTCATGTCCATGAAACCTCCTCAGAAGCGCAGGGAGTGGCAGCAATAAAGCCATACAGAACTGGAAAGGAGACAAGAACCTCAAGCAGGTGGAGAGGACGGGTGCGGGAGGAACACCTGGCAGGAGCTGGGCACGCTGGGAGCAGAGGAGGAGAACAAGCTCCTCTCAAAGGGCTGTGGGAACGGGAAAGAATTACCCTGACCGCTCCAGTGGATCACGCATGCTTTCCTCCCATTTTCTCCAATTGCCTATGACCTCCTCCTTTCCCATCTCCCCACACTACCTTGCAGAGCAGTGGTCTTAATGGGATTTTACATACGCTCAGCACTCCATGTAGGTTCTGAGCCCTGGGAACTGCCTCAGTCATTTAACCTGCCCAGTGGAACTCGGCCCTTCTCCCTCCTCCCGCTGCTGCCCAGGCCACACGCACACCGAACCCAGAGCTGCAGGAGGTCCCACCAGCACCCCGGTCTCCGCACCTTCCCGCCCTTCAGAAAGCTCAAGGGGATTCATAAGCCCAAGAGCCCAACTACCCCCCGACTCCAAGGAGGACAGGTCAAACCCTTGCTTCTTCAGAACAAAACGAAGAGAAGACAAACACAGACCTATTTTGTTTATAAGCTTAAAACTGAATCCAGTGGCGCATCTACCTGGGGATTTTAGATTAAATGGTTTAAGAAACTCAAATAGGCTTTTTAATCCGGTCAAATAAAAAGAGCCCCAAAGAAGCAAAGAATTTACCCTGCCGAGCCTCATGCCTGTGAAGACAGCCAGGCAGGAACAGCTTTCTTACTCTCCGCAACTCCTCCCCACCCTGGCATGGGACATAACATATTTGCCAAAATCTGGAAGCTTAGGATACACCCTGTTCACGGCTCCTGCAGGCTTCACTTTCCCATGGACGACCCACATCTATCTATATAACACTTTCTTCATCCTTTCCATGTTCTCTTATGCTGTTCATCTGGCCCTTCCCCCCAGTACCTGGCAGGCCGTGCAAGCGCAGTGCCAGCCCCGGTTACATCACCAGCGCCAGCCAAAAGCAATCCAAGAGAAGGCACCAGAACCCCTAATCCCCATCCAACGCACACATTTATGCACCGTCTTTCGTACAAACTACCTCCCTGAATGCTTCACAAGAGATGGGCAAGAAGACGAGGGGCTGAGCAGCAGTGTGCTCGCCAGATGCAGTCGGGGACCAGCAGAGTCTGCCCAGGGAAGCTCCTGCGGAGAGCCGCAGCCAGACGGCCAGCCAAGGGCTGATGATAGAGACCAACGCTACGCTGGCTTGGGGAGTCTGATGTACATCTGGAGCTGAATCCTGACAAAGAGCAGGAAGCAAAGGGGCTTTCTTCTCTCCTGGATGACCACTTATCCAGGACTTCCAGCCTCCTACCCCCTCCCAGTATCACATCGCACCAACTTTCCAACAGAAACTGTCCCCTAACCCCCACTGCTGCTGTTCAGCTCCGGAAACGCTCAGAACCAGCCTTCCCCGGCACATGCTCTGCAATAAAATTCCCGACTTGTGTCTCGCCTGCTCCAATGCTCAGAGCAGCTGGGACAATAGAACAGAGAGGCCCTAAATCCACCAGACTCACCCTAAATAGCAATGGCCCATAATTTCGCCTGACATTCAGGAGCTTGTTATTCTTTCCCCTCGTCGCCTGGCTGGAGCTGTTCAGACCCATCAGTGTTATTCTATGCATTAAACGGGAAAAAAAACAACTCAACAACAACCCAGAGAGTTTTCAAGCCTACCCAGCAAGGGCTGAAGGGGCGGCATCCCTAGCTGTGCTGGTGGTGGGGGAACAGGAGGAACCAGTGCCTCAAACCCGGCGCCATCCCCTTCGCTGGGTAACAGCAACTAGCAGGTCCTGCGGAGACCCCCAGCAGAAACACACGCTCATCCTTTTCTCTCCGCAGCAAGGGAGCTGCAATCTCTCCCAGCCCTTCCAGCCTCCTGGTGCCAGGGAAGGCTGCTGCACACTCCTCCCCACCACCCAGGAGTGGGGAGATTTAACCACAACAGTTTGGGGTTTGGGTTTTTGGGTTTTTTCCAGGCCAGCTCCAGCTGATTAAGGACCTGCAACAGGATGTAGGGATTACAGCAAAACCTGGCTCCGGATCAAGTGGGGCACAGAGCCAAACGAGAGAGCGAGGATTGCCCCCAGCCTGGCTGCCAAACCGGCACTCGTCCTGTTGGGAGGCTGCGAGGGCTGGAGCTCTGCTGGAACAAGGCCCCTGCCCTCGCTGGCTCTGCTGGGGAATGGCCCGAAGCCCACGCTGACAAACGTGCCCACATGAAGGGCAGGGTTGTGAGGACGAGGGATCTGTGCCTCACAGGGCTTGCTGGAGAGAGGAAAATCCCTGATGGCCTCAGTCTTCATGCCCTCACCCCAGGCAAAACAGAGGTGTGAGGGGGCAGGTGCATCTCCACCTCCCATCTTGAGCAGCAGGATCAGCCTGAGTTGGAGATGGCCCGTGATTCCCCGACCCCTCTGCCAGGGTCCACACCACACAGAGCTTCTAATGGGTATCCTGGAATAACACAGGGCAAAATACTCTGTGCTGAGTTTTTAATCCAGGAAGAAATGATCAGGGAAGGCAATAATCTCAATTGGCACACAGAGCACAGCAGGATCTTGCTTCTGGGGAGGCATCAAGAGCAGAATCAGCTCCAAGGAGACTCTGGGGCTTTTTTTTTTCTTCTGCTAACACTGATGCCTGCCTGGACCAGCAGCAGCCCCCAGCATCTTTCTAAAGTGCCTGTCACTGCAATGTCCAACTGCTGTCATCCCCTGGGGGACTGCCCCCCATGCCTGGGTTTTCCAAGTCCCTCTTGGACCAGAGCAAGAGGGACAGTAGCAGTGAGAGCACTGCTCTGACCTGAAGCTGTTAGCCTCTAGTCCTATTTTAATCAGGTCTGGCAGAGCTGCTGCCTCATTTCCCAGCCTGCCACGATGGAGGGATAATTTGCCAGTGCTTTCTCAGAGAGCTCTGTGGAAGCACTCTGCAGAGCCTGAGTATGCCTCTCCTTCATGGCCAAAACCTGTGAGCTTCACACTGGCACGTCTCCCTCTCCTAGTGACCCCCAGGCTCTGTCTGAGTAAAGGAAGATGCCAGGATTTGGTCCTCTTTTCCAAGTGCTCCCTGGCAAGACCTGGCAGTAAGAGGGGGAGGCTGCTCAGAGCAGCAGGAGGGGGTGGAAATCTGTCTGGCAGCAGCAGCACAGAGACTTCTTAGTGCTGCCCACCAGACTCATCCTAGCAGAGAAACTCTGGAGTCAGCTCCTGCCGGCCTGGGGCTGCCGGGGGAAGGCAGGAGTTGATATTGCAGGCGGAGGCCACTGGGATACCATTGAAAGCTGCTAAATATGACCAGGTTAGCACTTTAGTCTTTAATGGCAGGTCACCATTAATAAACCCAGGGCCCCAGGGTGCAGTACAGAGCCTCCCTTCCCCCCTCCCCGAAATACTCATTTCATTAACTTCACTGTGTGCGGCGCTCAGCACCTGTCAGAGGTTCGGCAGCCAGGAGGGGTGGCAAGGGTTAAGGACATCTTAAGGCAGAGCTAACCGCTCTCCCCTGACAGGACCTGCACAGCACCCCTATCCTCCCCCACTGCTCCCCTCTGCCACTGGCTCCCAGCTCATGCTGGAAGCTCGCCCACAGCTTTTGGGTACACACAGACGGGGCGCCCTGGGCAGCCCCATGAGTGGGGAAGAAGCACCAACCCAGGTCCACGGCCAAGGGGCTGAGTGCTGGTGAAGGACAGCCAGAAACACGGCCCCTAATCCCAGCTTCAGCACTGACTCCTTCTCTGGCCTCCAGGAATCCACTCCATGTCACCGTGCCTTGCTTTCCCCATCTGCAGAAAGGTGACATCAGCACTGATGGCCACAGCAGGAAAGAAGGGCAGAGGGGAGTTACTTTGGATCCAGACAGGGAAGAAGCCCTTGTCAAATAAAAGGACTGTGCAAACAATGAAGGCCAAATCCTGCTCTTGGGGACACCAGAATGACCCACAGGACTGCCCCCGTATACAAAAGGGTGAACTTGGCCATTGCAAAGGGTAAACAGCAATGAGGGGCCGGTGGAGCCAGCACAGGGGAGTGGACCACTCCTGCACCGTGTGCTGCGTGCTCTCTGCGGCCTCACACACGCTCCTGCAGAGCCCTCCAGTCCCGGTGGCTGCAGCACACGGAGGACAGGGAAGGACAAGGTGAGGAAAGTGGAAGGACGGAGCTTTGCTCCACCTGCTTTCACTATGATGCTGGCCGTTTCCTGGAGGGGTGGTGGGAGGGGAGGAGGGACAAATATATGTCCCAGCTGCCAAAAATCCCATACCAACTCTCTATCGATCTGCCCTACTTGGCAACTCAAACTGCAGCCACCGTCTGTGGCGCTTGATCAATAAGACCTGGGAGGACAGGGAGGGAGAGGCACATTTATGGGAAGGTGGGGCCTTTAGGGGGAAGTATTTTGATTTTTAGAGCAACTGCAGAGTCAAGGAAGAGAAAATACTAGGACTGAAGCTGCAGTTTAGTTTGGACTCATTTCAAATACCTGCTGAGCCCTTTATACTGGGCTCCAGTGATCTCCTGCATATGGAGGCTGCCTCAAGCCTCTGTCCTCACTGTCTGCCCACGAGAGCCTCTTGCCTGCCCTGGATGCTCTCAGCACAGATGTGCCAGCTATAGCGATGGGCCAGTAAGCCACCAACACACATCACAGACAGCGCATGCATGGTAATTCTCCAGGAGCTCCATACAGATCCTCTCCAGGGACCTGGAGAGAGGCAGAGACTCCCACAGCCGGATGAGAAGGAATCGCCGTGCAGCTCAAAGAGCCTCTTGGAGATACCTCAAGTCCCCACGTGGCACTTCACGATGGCTTTGGCAGTGTGACTGTCACTGGGGCCACCAGATGGGGAAGGTTCAGACCCTGGTGCTGATAGCCAGGCTGATTCAGCAGAGAAGACAGGCTCTGATGGGTCAGCCCACGCAATTTCCATCCTGCTGAGTGGGAAGCATCATGCATTGTTCCCTGGCCTCTCCACGAAGGAGATCACAGCCTGGTAAAATGCAGTGAGCCAGGCAGGCCATGTACTGGGGAGCAGACGACTGCCACCAAACCTTTCTACCTTTCTGTGCCTGGAGACCACTTCCTTATGTTCAGATCACGCAGCCAGGCCACTACCACTGAGCCCTGGAGACCAGGTGACTTGGCAATGTGGAGCTCTGTGAGAGCTCTATGTTTGAATGCTCGGGTCACCCCCAGCATTTTGCTAATTTTGGGCCCACAGCCCCATCAGGAGAAGGCAGCAGAGGCAGAGGAGGAAAGTTTTTTTCTAATACAGCCGGCTGCTGGGTAGGGCCAACTCCGGTGGCAGGAGCACCCTGTTCCTAAAGCCAAGAGCCTGCAGCAGCCTGTTGGCTCCAATTAGAGCTGGCTGCAAGGGGGACGGTGCATTGGGTGTCACCTCCAAATGCCCTTTGGATAGATATGGGGGGCGGGGGGGGGGGGGGGGGGGGGCGGGGGGAGAATCCGCAGTTGTTCCAACGTGTGCTGCTCAGCAGAGCAACTGTTGCAGTCCTTTTAGTACGAACCCAGCAACTGTTCCCAAAAGCACAGCCTCCTCAGCTACTGTCCTTAAAAAAAACCCAACAACCGATCTCCAAAACGCCAGCTTCTGAGTCAGGGCAAAAATGTTATTAACAAAAACATCACTCAGGGGTGGGACACCTGCTCCCTGACAAGCAACTGGCCTGGCTGCCCATGGTTAGCGTATTACATCAGGCCCCAAAAAGAGAAAGGAAAGGGAGGGAGAAGGGGAGAGAGTGGAAAAGAACAGAGGGAGGGTGACAGCAGAAGGGAGTAACAAAGACAAAGAAGAGCAGGAGAGGGAAAGCACAGAAAGAAAAGAGCAAGTGCGAGCGCATGTGAGAGACGGTGCAGGAGAGAGCGCGAGTGCGTGGGGGAGAGCAGAAAAGTGTGCTGAAAGTGGCGGTGTGTGTGCAATGAAGTGTGGGAGTGCATATGTGTGAGAAAGACTGCAAGTGTGTGCATATGGCAGAGACCAGAGTTAGGAGAAGGAAGAGAAGAGTAAGGAAGGGGGAATGGCACCACAAAAAGCAAAAAAGCTTGGAAAAGTGTAACAAGAATACAGGGAAGAAGAGAGGAACAAAAGAAAAAGTGAAAGCCATCAGACAAATGAGTCTGGTAAAGCAAGAAAGCAAAGATAAGGGCAGGGAGGGAGGTATGGGAAGAGGAGGCGTGGGGCACTTGGGCTGGGGCAGAGCCAGGGTGAGGGTCAGGATGAGAGGAGAGGGAAAGGGGGAAGGGGACAGAACAGAAAAAAGGAATAAAAGAAATAAACAGGGGGGAGGGAGAGAAAGATGTCTATTAAAAACCTCAGTGCATAACACAAAATGTCAGGGTTTATAGCTTCATTCTTGGCATTGCTGGTACTGAGAACCCCACACAGAAATGTCACTGCTTGTCATGTTTAATCACCTGCTATTTGTTAACACCTTCGCTGCAAGGAGTCTGCCCCTCACCCCTTGCAGGCTTTCCTTTTGGAGAATAAACTGTGAAAACATGCCTCTGCCTTTCAGTTCTCTTTGGACAGTTGCAGTTGAACCCAGAGCCAGGCAGGGGAGGCCAGGCAGGGCAGGTGCATGGGGCACAGCCGCTTGCCTTCCAGTTGGGGCTTTCAGCATGGGGTCAGGCTGCAGAGCTCCCTGGCTGAGCAGGTCAGTGCCAGGCACCATCATCAGAGAGGCAGAGGATGTGCCTATGCGGGAATGGGACAGAGGATGCTCCTGGGGGTGCAGGAGCAGCAGGGAGCAGGTGAGTGCGATGAGTCTGGGGGAAGAATGACTTCAGCGGACAGAAAGGAGACAGGAATGCGGGGAAGGCTCAGCTCAGCAAACGAACATGTGTGGATAAATCAAGGTGTGTGGGATAGTGAGTGCGAGGGCAGGGAGAAGCAGGATCCTGGGCCCTCCTCCTGCTTCATGCACTCCCTGTGCTCCCACCCCACTAATGTCTTGTACAGAACACATACAAATAAAATCCCTGAAATCCATGCAAGTCTGGAATTCTCCAATCTGCTTGCTTGAACAGCAACTGTCACATAAAAGCAAACATCCGAAGCTATTAAATGTACAGTTACAGTTCCTTGCGCTGGCACCTGCACTGGTGACTTTGTTCTAGTTCCCCCCCAAAGCCTTGGACTAATGTTTTTTATTTATGCTGGTTTTCCCCTGTGTCAGGCACTCATGCCCCCACTGTCTGCACTTCCCACCCAGCTGCATACTGTCTGTCTGACATCACATTGCACTGCTATAGAAATTACTTTGAGGTCATCGCTAGAAAAGACTCTTCACTACTATTTCACACACTCCAACTGGAAAGAAATCAAAAAACGCTCTCCTCTACACAGTAGGGCTCTCCCATATGAGCAATGAAAATCTAATTCTACAATTTTCAGGCTTGCAGAAAGAAATCACACACACCCCCACCCCCCGCCAAATGACGAAAAATTTGAAGATGTGTATGCAAAGATCGTTAGTGCAGCTATTTTGTTTTGTGCTGATGCCAGTGAAGTTAGACTTCCCCTCTTGAAAATGAAGAGAATTTGGGGAGCCGAAGAAATGACAATATGATGAGCTGTAAGGGGATCCTAAACGCATCCAAACATTTTTCATGCATTCAAACAACAAAAAAATAGCTGAAGTCATCAGCTGCCCGGAGACCAGTGCAAGGGTTTCTGCTCCAGTCCCCCATGACTGCTGGGTGCCAGCTCCTCCTGTGCCCAGCTCCCTGCTGTGACGCACGGAACGGGCAGCCGAGAGCTAAATGCTGCAGCTGAAGAGCCGAGGGGCTTCCCCGCACTGGTGTCATCAAGATACTAAGGACACCCTAGAGAACATCCCACACAGAAAGAAAAATACAAACCTGCAAAAACTCAGTGCTCGCCTCTCTCTAATCCCTACAATACAATTCTAAAATCCAGTTTAGATCATCCAGGACTAGATGTGGGACTGAAGTAAAAGCCTTCAAGTGCAAACCTCGCAGTTCTGGAAACCCAAACTCCAGAGTGTGTTTGGACTTCACATCTTGATCTCCAGTAGCAATGGCAGCATGTTTCTGCCCAAATTTTCTTACTCATTTTCCTCACAACAGTGTTTTCATGGTCTTTTCTGACTGAGATCCTTGCCAGTTCCCAAAAGTGAGTACCTACACCTCCACCACACACACCAGAGGGACCCTGTGCGTGCCGGGGAAGCCTGCACTGTGGCTCCTTACCAGCCCTGCACTGAGGACAGGGGCCTTTGCTGTCTGGCACCTTTCCCAAACACCCACAGCTCCCACAAAACTCCACAAATAAATCCAGGCCCAGTTTATGAACCCGAGAACACGGGGGCTGTGCCACATGAGGCCAGCTGGTGACCGCTGCCCCCGGCGTGGGGAGGGCAGGCCGAGGCTCGGCTCAGCGCCTCGGGACAGAGGCTCCTGCCCCTGCCCCAAAGGACCGGCGTGAGGCCCAGGAGCCACCCCAGGTCCTATTCTGGGAACGGGAACAGTACACAGAAAGGCCTCCCGCTGGCCTTTTGCCAAGGATAAAATTCACCCTTCTGAACACAGGCCAAGATGATCTAAAGTGACTACTGACTTTTGTTGCCCAACTGGAGTCACCTTAAATGGGCCTATTTTTCAAAGTGTCAGTGCTTAGCACAGCTGAGAATCGGGCCTCTTTAAGATGTCTAATACTACATGTCCAATCACCGCTTTAACAAGAAAGACCAATATTTCTCTCCTGTGTGACTTCTTCTAGTTCGGCCAGGCCTTTTATCTTTTTTTCCTCTCCCCTCCCTTCTCCTTGTTCTTTTCTTTTTCAGCTTTTTATGAATTTCTCTCAGCTTTCCTCCCTCTCCCCCCCTCAAGGTCACACAGCTCATTTCCACGTTGAACATTTACTCAGCAAGCCAGGCCCTTTCACAGGCACTCACCACAAATATGTTTCCTGATAAAGTCCAGAGAAAAGAAACTATAAAACCCAAAACAATGACAGAAATAAATAAAATAAAAAAACCAGCATGGCAAAGTGGGGCTGTAATGAGGCAGACTATTCCCACAGAGAAAAGCTAGCAGGTAAAACATCCTTTCAGTTAGTTTACTCCGTTTCCCTGCATTTCCATGATTACCTTCTTGCTCTCTTCTCTTGTTTGCTTTTCTGAGTTATTTTTGTTCTGTTGTTAGGGCTATATGCTCCCTATATGAAGGAGACTGTTATATTTAACCTCTTCATCCACAGTGAAACACACCCTCGTTCAAAGGCCAGAACCCTTCCAGCCTGTAGGCACCTGCTCCTTTACGACAGCGACCTGGCAGCTCAAACCCATCTGGAGCAGGGGAGTTTTCAGCTACGCAGTTTGCTTGTTTTTCCTAAGCCCATTACTTATAAGCAGCTTGCATAAAGCATCAGAGTTTGTACCTACCCTGTGTAACACGCAGCACAACACAGCGTAGCCAGAGATCACACAGAGGAAGGTCAAACCCCTCTCCCCACTCTCAGGAACGGATGGGGCCTTTCACATCACTACAGTAAGAGGGAGTGAGTCCTGGAGAATCGTCTTCATAATTACCAAGTCAGCTCACAGACCAATCCTACAGACTGTCTGAAACGAAGAGCAGCTTCACAAAGTCTATATTCTCCAGCCCAGGGCAGGTCTCCAGAGAGCCCAACCTTCCTTGCTGCTCCGAGATGTGGCAATTTTGATAAACCTCCAGCTCCAAAGAAACAAAATTTGGCCAACGCAGCGTGACTTTGAAAATCCAAGCTTCTGGCTTACAGCGTCCAAGGAAGTTTTAAAATTATTTCTTAGTGACATCACTTCAATCTCCATTCGACCATCAGAGATGGCTACTGGCCCTCACATGAAAGACAAGTATTAAAAATGTCAATTCACTCACTAACATCTCTTCACCTGAGAGCCAGTGCCGCTTGGCCTCCATGGCCACTGGGAAATGATAAGGAAAAGTAACTCTGCTGGCTTTTGTAGTCAGATTTTATGCCCAAGAGCACATCTAGCCTGCAATCTCCCCAGAGAGACAGGCCACAATCTCCTTGTGGACAAAGTCAGGTTTGGGATAACAAGCATATAGTGAAAAAAGGCTCCCACCTACTGAGACCCCTGAGGAACACTGCCTGGTGGAAAGTGAGCCGCTCTGAAGGCAATTCCCTCCTTTTTCTTGAGACATCAGGACTCTTTGCCTTCTCCTCACTCTAGAGTAGTTGCTTTAGGTTGCTTAATGTTGCTACCTTCCTTTTATGAGCCCACAATGGAAAAGCAGAAATCTGGGGATTCCTGCTGGCAGGAGAGAGGTAATTCACAGCTATGCTGCCTGCCCTCCACAGCTCTCCCTTCATTTCTAGCTATGGTCATAAGGCATCCCCCACCGCTCCCCACACTGCAGTCACAGGCTGGCAACCCCCATGCCGCCACGGAGCAGAGACCTAGCTATCCTGTTTCCATGGAGCCTGACCTTCTCCTGGAGGTTGCAGAAATACACCCTTCCATAAACAGATACTTATTCTACCTAGGAAAGCCTCAAACCACTGCCGTGATACTCTGGGTGGTGTTGGCTTAGGTAGCCAGTTGTAAATGCATTAGGGTAGTATTTTTAACAGTTAGTACTACTTTAGGAACTGTGCAGAAGCACAGCTCTGCAGAGCCACGCTCCTCAGGGCACCAGTACAGCTGACATCAGTAATACAGGTACCTCAATGAGTACCATGGTAGAGCCATTACAATGGCAAATGTTTGGGTCCACCAGCATCACCGTAACTAAACAGAAACAGCAAGTTATGAGTTTTGCCAGACTCATTTCCAGCCACAGCCCTGAGATATAATATAGTTGCAAAAATACTCTGATTTCAAGTGCTTTTGGCTACTCGCAGCTCTGCATTAGCAGCACAGCAATGGTGTGAGCAGTGCACCGGTGGCAGTGACACTGTCCTGCATGGCAGCACAATCCAAGGGAGAGGGGTAGGATGCTGTGGGATGCTGTGTTGGCAGCCAGGCCCCTGCAGAGGTTGGGAACTGAGTTGGGTGTTACCACACTGTGCAGCACAAGCTCCCTGCAACCCTTCTGTCTCCCTGGCATGGCCTGTCTCGTCTCACTGAGTGCTGCTCGCCCTCCCTCCTTCCCAATGCGCACATGGCTTTAATGTTTTTATTACCTGTTTGACTCGCTGCCTTATTGCTTCTCCTCTTAATGGGGCTGTAACCGTGGAAACGAGGAATAAACGGCCACCAGAAAATGAGATGATTAAACAGGTCACCCTGGCAAAACAAACTCCGTGCTCACACAGCCCAGGCGGTGTATGCCGTTTCTGTCCAGGGAAACGTGGGGCCAGGTGGGAGAGGGCGGGAGGGCTGGGCCGGGCTCCTGGAAGGAGCACACCGCCGGGGCAGCTGCTTCCTTGGAGAAGAGTGGTCTCTGCCCACGCGGGAGGATGCCATGCACCTCCCAGACAGACATGTGAAAAATGGCAAGGTTTGCTCAGGGAAGATGGAAGGTAGCAAGGGCAAGACACATTCATGTAACTGGGGGAAAAAATAGCAACTGTGATGAATATAAATAGGCTGGACTGAAAACAAAATGCAAGTCTGAGACAAGTTGGTGTCCTCTATTGTCCCCTTCTGTGGCACTGCCCACCTGCCTTGCAGCAGCTCCGGAGGGAGTGCAGAGACCCTTCTGCCTGCACTTTTCCAGCCCCTGGGGCACAGCTCCACCACTCCTCTCATCCCCACTAAAGGGCTAAGGGCCAAGCCGCACCGGTGCTGGCAAAGGCAGGGCACTGTCCGGCTGAGCCCAGCCAGGACCACAGGCAAAGCAGGATGTCATGGAGCACATACCTGGCTTTCTAAGGTCTCAGGAGGAAAGGCATCTGCAGCTGCTGTCCTCACTGCTCCTGCTCCGAAGCCACGTGGCCAGGAGGAAGAGGACAGCAGTGCGGACCCCTGTCCCCACCAGGGGACCTGCCTGGCTCAGGGGCTCACCTCCAGCACTGATCTATTCTAACTTCTCTCTTGGGGTGCTGCATACATGGCCCTCACCTCACTGGGAACAGCCAGACAAACTGAACTCCCAGCCTCAGCAGTGAGCCTTGACAGCCTTGACAGATCAGTTTGGAACGAGAGCTCAGCTCAGCCTCGGCACACACAGAGGCTTACCGTGAAGGCACAGCCCCAGGCTGGTGTCCAGGCCTGAGCAGGACACCTCCACCACAGCCCTCCTCACCATGGGGAGAGAGGGCTGGTCCACAGCAGCAAGACAAGGAGAAGGCAGTGGTGTCTGTGCATTTCCACACCCCGCTGAGTGCTAACATCTGAATATGAGATCCCTCTCTCTGTCAAGCTGAGAGGTAATGAGTTTCAGACCAAAATGTTGTTGAAAACAAAAATAAAACCCCAAAATAAACACACCGCAATCAAAAAAGCACAATCACAAACCATCATTCAAAGTAGTGAGGATCCTGCCAGAATCACCTTCCTGTCCCAACCTGCCCAAACCCAGACTCATTGGGTGCTGGCAGTCTGGGAAGAACAGACATACTCCACCAAGAGCAGCAAATTCAGAGGAAGAAATTGGAATGGCAAAGCTTGGCGAGGTGGAGATGAGAGACAACTGCTTGAAGCACACAGGCGAGTGGTTGTGCTTTCTTTCAAAAAAAACAGCAGGTGGTTTATGAAAAGGGCCCTATTCTTTAGAGTAATTTGAGCCATATTTCATTGTTTGATAGAAAAATCGTAATATTCATGACCTCCTTTAACTGGAAGAAGTTTGCTCATCTGAATATCAGCCCACAGACAAATGGGGAAATGAAAAATAAAGAGAGTAAGATAATGGAAGGGAGGTGGAGGGCCAGGGGGGAGGAAGGAAAGGGAAACCAAGACAGAATCAAAGGCAGAATGGGAAGTCCAGGAGGGTGACAAAGAGTGACGGGTCTGTGGGAATGAGGAGAGGAAGGAGGACATAAAGGAAAGCTATTTAGCAAGAGAAGTTAAAACAGTGCAGCATAGAAAAAGGCTGAGAAAAGCAAGGGTGAATGACTGAAAGCACAGCAAGAGCAAGCAAAGGAACTTTCTCTGAAAGTTTCCAAGTGCATGGATCAGCTTGCAAAACTCTGATTCTTGTCCTACTGAGCTTCTGTTGAAAATACTCATACGCAATCAAGAAGAAAAATCAGACCCTCTCTCCCCAGCCTCTGTTCCCTCACCCTCTTCCAATCCGGTCCTCCTCTGCTAACATCTGCTGCCTGCCTTCGGGACATGCAGATGGTAATTACTCCAGGAGCAGCTTCCTCTCCTTTCCCTGCTTGCAGAGGGCCACTTGAAAGAGAGCTTCAAGCCATGGAAAGATACCACACACACCTCCACACCACGTGGCAGGGAGAGGGGGATGCGGGAGCCAGGGCCATGCCCAGAGAACATGATAGCACAGGGGGTGGAAGGTGGGTGAAAAGATGAAGACATTTGTCTACAAAACACACCATCAAAACATGCCACTGGCTCCAAGAAGGGAGGCCTGGGGAGAAGTTGGCTTGCTGTGTGGAGCTGCTCGTGCTCCTCCAGATAGGGGAAGGGGTGCTGGAGGAGAGGGGTGCTGGGGAAGCACAGGCAGCAAGGAGGAGGAGGGCTGCCCTGGGCGAGCCGGCTCAGGGAGTGGATTCTTACAGGCATGGATGGTGCTGGCAAACACCATGCGGAGAGGTGGAGCTGCTTTAATGAGAAGATGCTTCTATGACTCAGGCCTCAAAGGGATTGGGACTTTATTATTTTATTTTTCCATAATAAATTATGCCCTGGGATGCCAGGCCCTGCCGGGTTTTTCTGGAAATACCAGACGAAAGCTGGTGTTGCTACCTGGCTTTGACAGTTTCCCATGTATGGAAGCTAAAAGTTCCTGGTTCTTCCTTTGCTCTGCCCTGGCCCAGCCAGTGTTGGGAGAGGGGCTGACACCACGGCACCATTACAACGGAAAAGCCCAGCTGGAGCTCTGCACCTCCTTGCCCAGGTGCCAGAGAGCCCCCCTTGCGGGTCCATGACAGCTCACTTTGGACCCACGGGTGCTTGCAGCCTGCGGCGCTGCAGCTGCCGGGACGTCGAGGGTGCCACGGGTCAGGTGGGTGCAGGAGCTCCCGGGAAGTGGGAGCTGGCTCCGCTCTCCCACACCCCAGCCACCACACCCCGGCCGGAGGGAGGAGCGCTGCAGCCCGACCCCCGCACTCATCCATGGACCGCAGCCAGGCCTCATTCACTTATCTCCATCACTGAAGTGCCCAGCCCTGGCTCTGGGCTGCACAGGGGAGTATGATTATGCCCACTTCATAGATCAGGAGTTATTCATCCTACACCAAAATCTTCAGACTCTGCCACATCTCACAGACCTGTTCTGGAACTCTCTTTGTTAGATTTAGGCTGAACTTGGCACTAGTTCAGCTCAGAAACTTGCGTTACAAAAATCCCCCGCACAACTGCCTGCCTGCCTGCGGCTGCGGACCAAGCCCACCGCCAAGGCCATCGCTCCCCCTGGGCAGCAGGAACGGTGGGGGACACACTGCAGCAGCACTAACATGCAGGGCACAGACCAGACCAATCTCCCCTTGCTGCTAAGAAAGATCCTCTCATCATCACGATGACGCAAGGGCATAGAGCCATGTGCAGAGGAAGGCGATGTCGTGAGACAGCAACTTGGGAAACACGAAATTCAGCACAGTGCCGACACAGGGCACACGAGTGTCCAGGAACACAGGGGTGCGCAAGTGTCTGGGGCGGATGTGCATGTGCAGGACAGGGTGACGGGGACGTAGGTGTTGGGTGTGGGGAACACCTCCAGAAACACTCTAGTAGAGCATGGTGTTTTTATTGATTTCACAAGAAGCTCTACTAAAATGTCACCTCTCCAAAGCAAAACATGTGCATGTAGATGAATCATCATTTCACACCCCAAAACCAGGAATGGATGGCAAAATTCTCGAGTGAGGCACCAAATCCTCAGGGGATTGCCATAAAGTGCACCCAGTGACTTTTTCATCTTCCCATCCTTTTCCCTTGTATCTCCTTCTCTCCACCCCTTGCTCTCTCTTGCCAGCCTACATGGGTTGTTCAGCTTTTATTCTGAGCATGAAACTGCCTTAGGACTGGAAGCTTTAAGCAGTTTCCCAGCCTCCAGACATTTTCTGGTTGTGTTTCTCCGTGGCAGAGCAAACAATTGCTTTGGTACTTGGCCACCACACCTAACCCCCAAAAGGCAATGAGAACTCAGAATTCTTTGGGAAACTTGAACAAGAACATATTTTACAGAAGTGAAGTACATGGTTTTGGTTCATTGTAACTATTTGTTCTCAAAAAGGCCTGACAAACTTATTTTCTGGAATTGTCATATGAAGAAAGATGGGAAGTCTCTTGAGAAAGTGGAGAAGGCTGGTGCCGGATTAACACACTGGGAAGAGAAGTTAACAGCTGGACTCGGCCACTGAGAACCCTGTGAATGGGCAACAGGGTCCTACAGTCTGGGGAGGGAAGAGCATCATTAGCCCTCTCCAAAACACACTCTGCTCCACAGATGAAGCCTGTGCTTATGTGGAACAGCAGCCCAGCCCTGCACCTGTGATCGGTTTTACTGTCTGCCTAACCAGCAAGCTCCCGCCAGGGACCGGGAGCCCACCAGCAAACGCTGCACAGAAGCAAGGGGGAAGCCCCAGGGTCCTGATCCCCGCCACTGGCACTGCCCCGTGTCCCACCTGTCAGTCCAAGGACGCTCCCCATCCGAAGCAGCCCTGGGTAGCTGCTTCAGTGCTCACTTATGGCCAGAGTCTGGGCTTTGCCCATCCAGGGACCATTCTGTTACCCTGCCACATCTGCCCTCCTGCAACACCACCATCACCTGGCCTGGCCCTCGACCCACCCGTGCCCCTCCAGCAGCTATGCACCACGCATCTCCTCCATGTCCTCAACCAGGCTGCAGTCACCCAAGGCAGCTCCCCAGCCTCAGCCTGTAAGATCACTGGTCAAGCAGGAACGGGGATTAGAAGCTAGCAAGTTTTTCTTTTGCTACTGATGTCTGCCTCCATCTCCCCTGCGAGCCCTGGGAGAGGAAATGGGGAGCAACAAGGTCCTGGTCCAGGGGGCTCTCAATCCTCAAAATGGATTTTACCTGTCTCTGAAAGCTGCCTCCATCTCTCACCCCCCATTGCTTTCTCCCTAGGGAAATCAGTCTAAAAGGGGCTAATGGAACAATGTCCCTCTCTCTCCCCCCTCTCATTTTCTCTTTTTTTTTTTTATTAGCATTTGTGGAATTTATTCCCAAACTCTCCTAATCTTTCGTACACAACCATTTGATTTGCATAACCCAGCCCCCTCTCATAAAAACTGGCTGCTAGTTTAATTAAAAAATGTAAATTTGCTGTCATCTCGGGGCCTGGTGAATTAGGACGACATCGGCATTTTTTATTGCTGAAGACGTCCAAATTGATCCAGTCCGCATTGAACCAGAGGGGAGGAGACGGTGCCGTGTGGGACTTTTGGCGGTAGGTTCTGCCCCTCCCCTGCTTCCAGCCAAGCCTCCTCTGCCCCCTCTGCGTTGCAAAGTGCAGCTGAGGACGAGGACATTGGTTCTCCCAAACCCCAGCTGGATCGGCCAGCGCAGCCTCTGCAATGTCAGCGCTTCTGGGAGCTGAGCCCTGGGTGGCACCTGAGCTCTCCAAACCCTGGGAACGGCCGTGTCTTCAAACCCTGGGAGGGAGGGAAGGAGCCCAGGTGGAGGTTGGACATGCAGCACAGCAATGCTTGTCTTCACCTCCCACAAGACTCTGCATTAATTTCCACATACTTTCAATCAACTTTTCAGAGGGAAACCTAAACTGTACGTTACACAGCAGCCTAGGGGTATGATCTGATGTCAGAGGGAGAGTCAAAGTGGCCACAAAGGCTCTTGCTGTGAAGGCAGCCAAGCGCTCTGGCAGCACAAGAAGTGGGACAGACAAGGCAAAAGCCCTGAAATAAATTCCAAGATCAGATAGGCCTTTCCCATAGTGGCACGGAGGACTCGGAGTGGAAGCATAAATAGTCCAGGAAAACAGAAAGAGAAACCCATGATACGGAAGCTACATATTAAATATTTGATCCCTTCCAGCTGAGGTATCTGTATCATTCAGAGCCTGTTTTAGTACAAGTTGCCCCTCCCTTTCTTGGGCACTGTGTTTCACAGCGGAAGATGCAGTACCTGCACGCATTAGCGGACCCCACTCATTGGTAGCAGACCTGGTTTGGAAGGAATAGGACCCAGCAGCCAGGGTGCAGGCAGGGAAACAGAAGTTTATTATCTCAGGGATCAGTTTTCCGGTCTTTCTGTGAGTTATCGCTCTATAGCACCAAACCAGTAGAAACACTCCTACACACTTCAAGTGGCTTTGAAGCACCTTCTTCAAGTAATAGCTGGGCCCTGCTTACCACCATGATGAGAAGGTTAATCCCTGCCTGGGTAAACCCTTCTCTCAAGGAAGGGTCTTCACTAGGTAGACTTAAGCACTTGAATGCTTTCCACCCAACAAGCATCTCACAGGACTACTGGAATGCGGCCTCAACACCCAAACAAACTGCTTGTGAACCTTCTGCAGATCATGAGCTCAGCACAGGAATACCAACCTTGACCGAGCCAACGTCTCTCCAAAAATCTGCGCTGCCAAAAATAATTTTAAGTTTTATTTTTTTTTAAAACAGAAGAGTTGGCACCAGCCCAGAGGTGATGTTCCTATCCACTGGGTGTTTCAAACAACAGTGATGTGACAGAACAAAGACACAAAACGGCTCTTTGAGTGGAAAATTAGGTGTTTCTCCACCCGCTTACCATAGGTTTCTCAGTCTCCATTCTGAGATCAGTTCCTGCAATCTCATACCAGGGATAATTAGGCTGGGGAACAGTTTCCCAAAGGAAGTGACAGGTGCCCAGTCACTCAAGATATTTACAACCAGACTTACAGAAAGTCACATGTAGGGAACATAGAATCATAGAACATCTTGCCACGATCCTGGGCACATGGACTCAGTCCATGAATTCTTTCCAGCCCTTTACCACTTCTGGCCCTAGAAGGTCCATGCAAGGATTGACTGGGCTGAGAAAGCCCTCCACAAGAGCAGACTGTCAGACCCCACATGCTGAGTCCCTCTGGGAAAGAAACCCCTCTGGACTTGCCTCTGCCAGCTGGCAGCTCGTGTGAGCAGCCCTCAGGGCACTGCCTCGGGGGAGCCACAGCCATGGGGCTTGGAGAGCATTCAAGAGGCAGCGACTGCGGGAGATAAGCTGGCCCGAGTAGATAAGGGTTAGAGGTGGTGATTATGGGGCAGGTCTTTGCCCCAAGATCATGACAAGACGGGTTCACCCACACACAGACCGTAATGCTGACTTAAACAGATCTCCCAGATCCTCATTTCCATGGCTCACTGCAGGCCCAGGTTCCCATACGGCGCCCCAAAGCCCACGCACTACCTGGGTGCAGTGGCAGGAAGGCCGAGCGCTCACAGCACTCCCAAGAAGAGGGAAGGTCCCTTTATGGGGGACCAGGGCCAGCTCTACCGTCCCTTTTTGGGGGAGCCGGGCTGGGGGGCCGGGCATGGGGGCCCCCGGGCAGCGCCAGGCTCAGCCGGCAGGGGGCACTGCTCCCCGGGAGGGCACGGCCGCCCCGGGCCAAGCCCCGCCGGCAGCATCCAGGCAGCTGCCTGCAGATCCCATCTCCGCACTGCCACGGCTCCTGGAGATGGAGATCAGGGCTAGCTAAATCACTGTTTACTACTCTTTAAAGCATTTGCCCTCCTGCAGTTTCACCACATCCTTAACTCCTGGGCTGCCCACGCAGCCTCCCAGCTCCTTGATCTAGAAGGGAGGCAGCCACACGCCCACGGCTGGACCCAACCAAAGCCAGCGTGTCACAGTCACGGGTGGAAGCAGCTCCTGAGCCGCTTGGTTCCTGATATCAATGATAGAAATAAATAAATAAATGAAATAAACGATGACAAAATTATCCTCTCAATCACAACATCAGAGTACATAGTTCAGGCCCAGTCAATCATCAACCAGTTTATTACCATCTTACTCCTTATTAAAAAAAGCAACACACACACACACGTACACATACACTCCAGCAGTAATTACCCAGACCACAGCGCATCGCCAGTGCAGGCCTGTTTGGCCCATCGCTGCCATTTAGTTTTTTAATGGGAGAGCATGGTTTACACCATTCTGGAGGAGCAGATACGGCTGTGTTAGCAGGTATGGGTCCACAGTGGTGGGACTGGGTCCCAAAGAGGGAGGTAATGTGGCCCTAGGGATCCCTACCACGCTCTGAATCTGCCCACTTTGTGAAATCCACAGGAGACCCTGCCCCAGGCTGGCCAAGGGCTGGCACACTGAGCCCTGAGGAGCCCGGCTGCCATCGGGGCCAGCCTGACGGAGCCCTGGCCACCACCCCACCCAGCTGAGCCCACGCACCCGCCCAGCCCACCACCAGGCCAGGCCCTGTTCCCCGTCCTGATACCTGACCAAAAACCATGGACGCACCACGAAAAGCTACAACCAAAAACACGCCCGGCCCCAGTACCGTGGCCTGTAATCTAAAACCATAACATTGCCCCAGCCTGGCCACCTTCCTCCTCCCAGCCAGATGTGAAGGGGTGGGGGAGGTCTCTTACACCTCACATGGAAGGACAAAAACAAACCCATCCCAGATATGCCCAGGTTGAAAAAAAGAAAAAATACTCATTAAATGTAATAAGCAGCCTCTTCATCTGACACTGCCTTGTCCCAAATAAATTAAATTCCTTTTCATTTAGACAGCACAGGAACCTGACAAGCAACCTTTACCAACGAGACGCCAGAGCTCAGAAGGGGAAAGAAATGAAAGAGAAAACAGCCCACACAACTCACAACAAATATAAACGCAGCATCATTTCAAAACCCCCGTAAACTTCCCCTCCGCATCCTCCCCGGCCGCCCGCGCCGTGCCCCGCCGCCCCGGCCCGGCCCGCGGGGGCCGCCGCGCTGCGGAAAGGACCCTGCGGAGCGGAGCCCCCGGCTCACCTCGCCGCCCGCCCCCGCCGGGCAGGGGGAGCGGGGCCGGAGCGGCGGCGGCAGCCAACTTCCGTAAAACAAGTGAAAGAAAAGTGAAAGAGGCTGCGAGCCCCCGGCAGCACCTGGTGCCGCCCCCGCACCCCGCTCGGCCCGGCCGCCCCTCGCACCGCCCCGCACCGCGATCCCGCCGCGGCGCCGGTAAAAGTTTCGGCGGCGGCCCCGGCCCGGCACCGGCGGAACTGCCCGCAGCGCCCAGCCCCGCGGCGGCGGAGGGGCGAGACGCGCGGCGGGGGCCGCCGGGCTGGGGAGCTGCGCACCGCACCGCCGGCGCGGGGGGCCCGGCACCGGCGGCCGCAGCGAGCGGGGGCTGCGCCGGGCGGCGGGCGGGGGACCGGGGGGCAGGAAAAGGACAATTGTGCTGTACTTACCATAGTCGGAGAGACGAAAGCCGAATTCACTTAAATAATCAACTTTCATAATACTTAATTAATACCTAATTGCAGCTGATTGCTCCCGAATAACAAGTTGTTTAAAGCACTGATGTCATTGCCGTGCCGGTCCTCCCCGAGTCACTTTGGCAGCGGGGCCGGGGGCGGGCGCCGGGCGCCGCGGGGGGCGGTGACTGGCAGCCGGCGGACACGCCCCCGTGCCGGGCCCGCCGCCGGGGGCAGGTGCGGGGCCGGGGCCGCAGGGGGCCGGCCGGGGGGCGGCGGGCTCACCTGGGGCGGCCCCGGCCCCGGCACGGCCCCCGCAGCCAGCGGCGGCCCCCGCACGGCACGGCGCGGGGAGCCCGCACCCGGGGCGCGCTAGCAGCGCAGGGCCGCCCGCCGGGACCGGCCCGGCCGCGGTGCCCGCTGCCATCGGCCGCCGCCTGCCCCGCGGGAGCGGCGCGGCTCTGCGGGCGGCGGGGAGCGCGGCGGGAGCCGCCGGCGCGGGGCGAAGCGCGGGGCCCGGGCGCGGCAGGACCCGCAGCCCTGGGGCAGGGGCGGGGGCGGCGGCAGCGTGCGGGCTCGGCCGCGCGGTGCGGGGCACGGCACGGAGGGGCGGGCGCCCAGGGGCACGGCGGCGGTGGCGGCACGGCCGCCGGTGTCACAAGGCTGCCCGTTGCAGCAGCTTGCCCAATGCCCCGCAGGAAGCCCGCACCGCCCCGCCGCGGGAGCGCCTGGCCCACAGGAGGGGTGGTTTTTCTTTTGCAGCGAATTTCCTCATTTTTTGTTGCTTTATTTTTCTAAGTAGCAAAGAATGCGAGGGAGGTTCTAAGAGGCGTGTTGGGTAAACACAGATATAAGCCTCTTTCTTTAAAACAAACGAACAGATTATTTACCTGATTAAATAGGTATTTTGAGCAGGTTGTAGGCTGTTTTTGTGAACACACCACCTTTGGCTCCGTGGATTTTGGCAGAGTGAGGCTCCTCACCGGGGCTGGGGAGCAGTACATGAACTCACCAACTCTTAAATCCTTTTTATAAGCAGAACTTAATGTGCTTGACAAAGGAGGCCAGCATCATTACCCCACTGCACGGATGGGGAAACTGAGGCACTAGCAAGGGAAGTGACTCGCCGAAAGTGGCTGGACAGGTTGGTCACGGGGCTGGAAGAAGCCCAGGTCTGCTTGGCTCTGTGCACCTGGACACGCTGCACCCCGAGAGTGTCCTGAGCCCAGAGACCCAGCGCTGCAACCGCAACTCATCTTCTTGGCAAGCACTGCATTTGCATGTGTCAAAACGTACAGGCAGCACACCAGGCCAGAGGGCAGGGAGAAGGAAGAGGAGGGGGGAGTCGTTTGTGAAACCCACAAGTGTTCTGGCTTCTCCAGGAAAAAATCTAAACAAAGTCTAGTGAAACGCAGGCATCCAGGGACCCTCCGAGCCAGGAAGCTGAGTGGGGACGGCAGTGTCAGGCAGGAGACAAGTGTGCCCTGCCTAGTGGGCTGCCCAGCCAAGCAGCGCTCCTTGCATGCAGCTCACCTTCCCACCTGGAACAGTCATGCTACTGCTTTAAGGGAGATGGGCAAAACATCATCAGCATTGCCCCGACCTCCCCTCTGGGTTTCTAACCCTGCCGTAGGCACCAACCAACACCATCAGCCACTGCTGCCTTTAAAATCCTGCCTGTCTGCGTTTCACTGGCCCCAAGACAGACACCAGCCCAGCCAGCGTTACCCACGATCCTCATCAGAGCCTGCCCTGGTCCTTAAGTCCGTGTCAGACGCTACAGCACCTGCCAGGGAATATCCTACCCTGGGAAGCAATGAACAGTGCCAGAAACGTTTGTGCTGCTTCACCCTGGGTTTGTAATAGTTCAGTTTGGACCCAATGCTTTCCTCCAGGTGTGAGGTTGCTGACAGGTCCCGTAAGTTCACTGCACCTTGTGTCACCCAGATTTCTCCATTTTCACTTCTCCTATGGACTTAATATTTAACCAGCGGGAGTTCTGCTCACTGCCACTGTTCCCTAAGAGGGCGGCTCCAGCTGTATCCCCAACTCCTTATGAGGGGGAACACGCACTGTAACACGGATGTGTCACAGCACATACAGAGCCACACAGACCCTCTAAAGATACCTGTTCTTCCACATGCACTGAGCTGAGCACGTTCACACATCAGTATACAAATGCTCCCCACCCCTCCCATCCCAGCACGCACACACAGCATGCATATGCACTCCGACACAGAAAATTATACTCTGTGCTCACTTAGATTCAAATACACACATATCCATACAGCGTGACACACATGAACCCCCCCCCCAACCTAAACACACCCGGAGGATCCCCTCCGCAGACTTCCCACTGTCCCTCCCACTCCTCCTTGCAGTAACAACTTGCCAAGGTGTTTTTTCAGGTGAAGTCCACGCCCTGCAGCTGACGCAACGGCAAGGCCTGATTTCCTATCTCAGCGATCTCCAGTCACAGGATCGGGTTTTATTTCCCCATACTCCCTCCTTTGCCTCTTACCCAAGGAAAGTTTTTTTCTTTCCTCTCTCAGAGGCTGTGGAGCTTTCTCCTCCCTTGGGGACCTCTGTGCCCCCTGTTTGGGCAGCATCCCCCCTTTTTCCCCCATCCCTCCAACGTATGGATGCTCTCTGAGGAAAGGCTGCCTCTGACCATGCCCTGGCAAGAAGCAGCTCCCAGACCTGCCCCACGCCCAGACCCCAGGAGCACTCGAGGGAAGGCAGCACTCCTCATCCTTCTCTGGACCGTGCCACTGTGCCACGGCAAGAGCTGCCCTGTCCACTCCAGCCACGGCTGCCCTTTCGTGGCAGGTGAAGAGATCTCTCCTTGACCATTCCTACCCTCCCAGGGGCATTGGGAGCTCTCGGTAATTAATGTTTGCCAGGTGCTCAGAGATCCTCAGATGAAAAGTGCAATGGGAGGGGGAAGGATGATTAATTTATTATTATTATTACAGTTTAATGCTTTCCCCGCAGACAGTGTGCCAGGGCTGAGCATGGGGTGAGTCACGCTGATATGTGGGACATCCCCCTTTCTGTGTCTCTTCTACCTTTGTTTTTCATGCTGAGCCCATTTTCTTGGCAGTTTCCCCCTCCTTTGCTGGAGCTGACCCCGGGGCCTGGGGCCGTGCTCTGGATTCATGTGGGCTCAGGGCGCTGGCTCTCAGATTGCAGGTTGGAGATCTGGCAGCGCCGTGCTCCTCCTCCTGCTCCTGCTTGGGGAGTCTATTAGGCAAATGATCTTGCCCTATTTCTGTAATTTTGTTTGATTTCTGTTTCGTCAAGGGAGGCGCCCAGAGGCCTCAGGGCCTGGGCGGCAGGAGCAGACAATCCGTGCTTTCTTTCCCTTTCCTTCTCTTTCTCTCCTTCCTTCTCAATTCAGTTTCAATCACATTATTGGCACATGGCGCCCAGAAAGCATTGCCAAAGCGGTTGTGCAGAGTCTCAGTGTGCTGGGTGGGGCTCTGCCAGGATCGCTTCTGCCATTTACTATTCCTTGGCGTTACTCAGTTTGACACCAGCTCCCCACCATGTGGCTGCTGCTCTTCCAGGCACTCCACAGCTTCCAGCATCTGCTGGAAGCCAAATGCTGCTCATCTCTTGACCACTGCCCAGAGGGAATGACTGTACCAGGAATGGGCCATACAGCAAGGAACGTACACTGTGCGTCCTTGTGCTCCACAGGGGCCCAGAAGACTTAGGGGGAAGGAGTGGCAGGGGTTTGAATGCACTAACAATTAGTTACAATTTACTACAGCTATTAAAAGTGCAGCCTGGGGATTTCAAGGCGAGGAGGCAAGGGGATAGTCCTACCCAGGCATTGCATCCAACAGGGAAGGTACCTGGCACTGAAGAGCTGGCGCTCTGCGTGCAAAACCAGCAAATGCCACCCTGTGCCAGCCCGGAGCTGCCCAGAGAAGCCTCTGAATCCCAGAGCGGCACACCAGGCACTGCGATGGCCTCCGGACGCACCAGGAAGTGGCTGCTCAAGGGCAGGTCCCAGGCTGGGCAAGACCCATTCCTGCAGATCATGGGGCAAGCACAAAACAAAAAAGTGATTTCTGTCTGGCAGAGCTGCAAGCCAGCTTGTGCTCCTGCATGGACACGCTTGGATGCAAACAAAAACACGAGCACATGCCATGTGCACACACACATGGTCACACGTAAGTGTACAAACACGAGAGGTTCTGTGTACGGCTGCTGCAGCACACTGGTGTGATGCCCACCTGGGCACCCAGGAACAGAGCTGGACTGTCACAGATGTTTTAGCAGAGACTGTCCTGCTCTGGACATATGTGGAAGGCCTGATGCCATGGAGACGGCAGGTGGCTCTGGGTCGAGAGGAGCTGCTACCCTACTTAGCCCCCAGGGTAATTACTCGCCCTCCCAGCAACTGTCTCCTCAAATGGTCTGGGTCACACCAACAGACGGGAAAGGCTTTCAGCATGCAGCCCAGCAAGCAAGAGAGATGGGGCAGGCAGAGAGGCAGGATGGGTTTTACAGGACTCTGACGCTGTGGAGTAGAGATGGCCTCCATAAATTCACTGTGGGTTTGACCCAGCTTGGGCAGGAGTGAGAGGCAGAAATGAGGGAAGGCAGAGGGAGCCTGGCACGTTATCCTCTCTCCTATAACTGCCCCATCACAGAGGCTGTGTCAGCCCTGCTTCTGCGGGGGGCACTGAGGTGGCTACAGAGGGGTGCTGGGGACTGTCCCTGATGGAGCAGCTGAGACAGACACTCAGTCGTTAGGACTGACAGCAGAGAAGTGAGGGGAGATGATGGAGGAGGTAAGAAATGGGCAGCGAGAGCAGAGAGAGGACACTATGAACTGCACACGGTGGGGACTGACTGTAACCCCTCCTCTGGGATGTGACAGCAGCATCCCCACCACAGCAACAGGGAGGGAAAGCAAAGTGTCCCCCTGTGCATGAGACACAGTGATGAGCACTTGCAGAGAGATGCCCATGATGCAGCACGCGTGCATCCGCATGCGCTGGCCCTGCTTGTGCAACCAGGCTGCCTGAGCATCGTCGGTGCTGACACAGGGGATATGCAAGCACGCACGCAAGTGACTCTGAGCAAGCCCGGGTCTCACCAAACGCTGCGCGTGCACACACGCCGGCACAGCACCAACAGGGACACATGTGCCTGTGCACAAGGGCATGTGTGCAGTGAAGTGGCACACGGACACCACCGTGAAGAGGCAGCAAAGACCCCAGAGAAAGCGTGGCTGTGGCCTCTTGGGAGCCCTGGCAGTGGGCCGGAGCGGGTGTGGGGAGCAGCGGCGGGCGGTAAGTGTGAGGCAGACGCAGCGATTGCATTACTGAAGGAGCCCAGGCTGGCAGTGCCGAGCTATCGTCCCTGTAATCCTGTTAGCCAGCAATCTCCATTCCGAAAGAGCTTCATTTCTTTGTGAATATTTGTAAACTAGATATCTAATGGAAAATTATAGGAAAATTATAGTGAAATTCATGACGAAGAAATCCGATTAGCCCTAATTCAATTATGCCATCTTAGCCCACACAGCACATTTCCCATTTTTTTCCCATAAATACCAATGCCAGGGGTCCGGGTAATCAAATAAAATTGAAAATCATCTTCCCATTAAATTCAATTAGCTGCAATTTCTAAAGCCTATCAGAGATTTTAATTACTAAATTATAAAATTCTCCAATGCTAAATTGAAACTAAAAAAATTGCACATCCTTGTATTTCAGAAGAAAAAAACCTAGCAGAAACCTTGAAAAATACCCTTCTCCTCCCATCAGCACCCACGTGAGCACGGGTCTGGGCAGGCTTAACCAGAGAAATGATTGTGGAGGGACATGAACCAGGCCTAGGGAAGAAGGTGGCTACCTCTGAGGGAAAGAGCTCAGACATCAGCTGAGATTAAAACCTAAAATCCAGCCCTAATTACAACTCAGTTGGGTTGAAAGAGGAAAGGGAAGAGGCTAGTAATCTCAGCAGCATCTCTGCTCCCTTTTTCTCACATGAGCTCCTCAGTTCTGGCTGGTTCTTGGCACCTCTGCGCTGCTCCACCAGTGACTAGTGACAAGCCACTGCACTCCTGTAGCCAGTGTAACAGCCGAGACTCTCGAGGAGCTGAAACGAGTTTTGCCTGCAAATGGGCTCGGTGAGGCAGTCCCTCGAGTCTCTGTGCGCCAAACCCAGGGCAGGAGAGCTGGTGATGCCCAGAGGGAAGCAGGAGGGCAGATGCTAGCTTTGTGCTTCTGATAAAGCTTCTTGAATAATAGCCATGCAAGCCCGGTCCTGACACTGAATTAAGGGAAGCTGGAGCCCTCAGCAAACTGATTTAGCTTGAAGCACTACTTCAGCAAACACGTGGGATGTTCCAGAGGAGGGGGACGTAATCACCCTTCCCTGATAGCACGGGGAACTCTCTGAGTTCAGAAGCACCAGGCAGGCAAGCCCATCTCTAAACTGTTCTTTATTCAACAACCAAACCAAGCAGGCAAATGGGGAACCAACGAAACCTGTGCCTACAGATGCTCTCTTCCAGCCCTGCTTCTCCAGGGACCAACACGGCACAGCGACGTGTCGAGGGGCAATTAACTCTGTGAACAAGCAGTGGGAGGAGAAGTGAAGCTCAGCTCTTCAGTTACAATACCTGACCCTCCACAAGGCAGTGAGTGAGGATTTTCTGACACTGCTTTTATGCCAGAGAGCACTTTTGCGTGGTACCCTAAAGGGTTTATTCATGCGCTAACATAAACGAAGCCAGTTTCTAACGCATTTCACAGCTTTAACTAGGTGCTCAGGCTGCCCCGAACCAGGCCGATACTCGGTTTAATTTACTGGGCGCCCGAAAGTTGCCAGCAGGGAGTTGCCCGCAAACAGAACAACAACAAAAAAGTTAATGATCTGGGCTTTTTCTTTAATAAATAGGCAAACTGGCTGAGCCGGATTGTTGGCTGGGATTCATCTCCCCTTTATCACCCTGGAGCTTCTGTGACACATTCTCCAAATCATCAGCATTTTGCAATTTGAGGTCGTTACCAAATACTATTTTTTTGCCAAGGAAGGGAGAAAAATAAATTAATAATTAAGAAGCCCAAGCAGGGAGAGGCTGTGGGTTGGATGGCGCTGCCACCTCCGTGGGGATTGCTCAGGCACCTGGCAGCCCGCCCTGTGTGCACCTCGGTCGCCGGCTCACCCTGGAATGTGGTGCTGGCACCCAAGTGCTACTTGATTTTACTATGAATTAATCAAAGCCTCTTCTGCAAACGTCTAACACTAAATCACCACTGGCTGAGCTTCAAATGCAATTCCCCTGTTCCAGGGATTCGGCACAAGAAGATTACCAGCTCCAGGTGAAAAGCTGAAGGGGGTTTCCTCTCTGCACATCTACTGGTACTCCAAGGCATCAGCCTCTCCCAGCTGGAAGGAGAATAGATTTCCTGCAACTCTTCTGCTCACAGCAGGTAACCACACAGACATTCAAGATACGCTGGGATAAATCTGTCTGTGCTGCCTGACTAGACTGTACTTACACCAGAGAGGAATTTGACTTGACTGCGAGCCGATGCAGAAGTAGAAGACTGTATTTGTAGCTTGTGTGTGCCTGCACCCCTATGTTTGCATAGCTGTGGATGCCTCTACACACGTAAGGCCACGCAGAGATGTGAACCTGCGAAATCCTGCTTGGGTACAGCTGCCTACATGTCTGTGCACATGTATGTGCGCAGCCTCATGGCACTGTGTGAGCATGCAGCCACCCGTGTGCACAGGGGCTGCGCAGTCGGATGTTGGCATGGCTGTCCACAGCCAGAGGTACACAGAATTTCTCCGCGGGCATTCTTGCCATGTCTATGTCTGCATGCCTCACTTGTCTCCAAACTTGCAGTATGGGGCACCCTCCTCATCCCAGCCAGCCCCCCAGAAGGCGGTGTGCTGCCGCTGACACTCAGGATGGCAACAGCACATGTCCCCGCACCGCTCCAGAGACACAGCACTGCCCTGAGCCATCGGCGAGTTGTATTCCCCTCTCCACACTTTGCCTGTCTCAGAGCCCTCTCATATTTTCAGTGCTCACTAGACCGTGAATTCACCTTCATACCAGTTACAGGGTTATTTAGCTTCTCCTGACTCCGATAACCACCAAACTTTCACTGGCAGCTCAGCTTTCTCCCAGGAGACATGAAACACTCTCACCTGCCCACGGTGCCCCCACCCATGCACACCCACCTGGAGCACAGGGGACAGATCCCCGAGCAGGATACAGTGCCTAGGGACATTGCTCACCCGCCAGTGACAGTCTCTTATCCCCACCCACATCTACACTGTGAGAAAGAGCAACAGAGCAGAAGAGTTAAAAACCGAATAGAGAGGGTGAAACCGAGGAAAGGGGGACAGAGAGGGAGAGAGAGAGGGGGGAAAAGGGTGATAAAGCAAACCCAGTACAAACAGAGGAGGAAGGACCCCCAAGACAAGACAGGAAGGAGCAGGGGAGGGAGGCAGGAAGAGCGCAGGGATGTACTGTGGTATTTTGCCCCTGCACACCCCACAGAGCAACACTGAGCACTTGACACTAACATATTCTACAGCTCTCCCTCTCCCTGAAATCTCAGGGATCAACCAGGCAGCCTCCGCGCAGCAGCCGGACTAGCTGTGCGTGGGCTGGAACACTGCTGAAGAATGATGAGGACAATCTGCCTGGATGGGAAACATGGGGCTTCCTACCAGGGTGCCCAAAGGCCGTGGGAGTGCAGAAAACCCCAAATGAGAGAGTGAAACCTCCATGCAGGGCCATGCACAAAGGCGGCCAGCAGCCCATCCCTCTTACTGACCCCCCCATCATGAGGAAACCCTCTCTGCTGTCCTTTGCTGGCCCAGTCTCACCTCTGCCACCCACCCTCCCGCTGGTTTGGAGGCATCTTTGCCTGTTTCCCCTGCTGCAGACCTATAAGGCACCTTTTTTCCAGCTCTCCCTTCCACTGCCACAGCACCCGTCTCTTGGCATCATGTCTTTTGCCCAAGGCCTTGCTGCTCACCCCTGGCCACGTGGGCTTCCTCCTTGGTCTCCTGGGCTTTCCCATTCTGACTGAACAGTTCCCAGCTGAAGCAAGTGCTGCAGCGACATTTCACGCTGAAACCAAGCATGTGCTGACAGCGAGTGGCATCCCCAGGAGCTCCTTCCTGGCCCCCAGGGCTGTGCACAGCCAGACACAGCTGATGAGGTGCACAAGCCACTGCACAACTTGTGATGCCTCTTCCCATCCACGCCACCCCCCCGGGGTCTGGCCCAAGCTGTGCCTGCAGCAATTCACCCTTCCTACCCAACCCACTGTGGGTGTCCCCACCTCTTGTCCCCCACAGTCCCCTGGAACAGCTTGGCCCCCTATCCCAGGGGACAAAATCCCCCCATCCTTTGGCCCAGGGATTTCAATCCTCTGCTGCTATAATAAAGAGCTCAAAGTGGGCACTTCGGTATCTTACCACATCTAGGATAAAACTCAGACATGACTCCTCCACTGCACAGGGTGTGCACAGGTGCAGGTCTGCACATATTAAATGGAATAGCATGGATGTGGGAAGGGAACTGGGGGGGGGACAGGGCTGCTCTTGCCCCTGAGGCAGCTGGAGCTATCCTAACACCAGAGACCACAGTACAGAAGGAACTGCAAGTGCCCAAAGGGACGAGAACAGGAGGGACCAAAGCAGTAGCTCTGGCACAAGCTTGTCACAGCCACTTTCCCCTGTCCTCAGGCTTCCTCGGGATGGTTCCTACTGCTGGAGTTTCTGCTGGATTTGCGTGGCTGCCCTGAGAAGGCAGATCTGGGGAAACATGGCAGAGACACCCCCGTTGCCTCACCTGCCCCAGGAACACGCCCCAGCCTCCTGCTTTCCCCATATCGCCATTAAAAAAAAGCTCTGTGCAAACAATAGATCAATAGAGCCCCGCCTCTTCGGAAGGAAAACAAACACCCGGATCACCGCAAATTAGAGAATGTTTCGCTTCACTTCATCCAAACAGGCTGACAATTTTTTTGGGTTGTTGCCACAGCGACAGAATAACACAGCGTTCAGCCTGTTGCAGAACAATCAATTAAGTTAATGCCTCCGAGTGCCTGTTTACTCTTCCATTTAGGAGGTGCTGCTCTTGCTCACTCTCTTTCTCTCCTGCTTGTTTTAAATTTCTCATCCTTTGCTTCCTGCTCCTATTTCTTCTCTATTTTACCTAAAGTCCCTCCCTTCAACTACCTCCTGGCTTGTAAGGAGCCTCCCGCTTTTTGGAAAGATCACCTGGAATAAAGTTTTTTCCTCTGACTCCTGTCATTTATCCTTTCTTCCTGGAAAAACAATGAGAGACTGGGGATTTACCTTCACTTTTCATGATACAGCCCTGTCCCCTCTTCCCGGTGTGCCCAGGAACTTGCAAAGTTTCTAAATGCCAGCTCCAAACATCCCCAGGGCAGAGTGGACCACTTTCTAAAGAGGCAGAAGTAACTCTGCTTTTAACAAGATTATGTGACTCTTGCGCTAAAGACCTATGAAGTGATCAGAAACCCTTCCACTATTGCTATTTTTTACACTATGAGCCATAACCATAAATGAAGACTCATCTTGTGCTAAATGCTGCTTAAAACGGAGAACTATAAAAGGGCCTCCCATGGGTCTAGGTCTCATTCTACAGTCCACGTTGAATGAAACTTCTAAATATGTGCTTAAATGACTTTGACTTCAGCAAAACTCAACCTGGTGCTCAAAGCGTTTTGCTGAAATGTAGCCTAAACTGGGATACTTCAAAGTGTGCACCACTGCCAGCAGATCATGGTAGATCCACCACTGCAGTCCTTTAAAATAAAACGAACACCAAAACACCCCTTGGCTCTGTCCCTGACCGCCAGCCGTTTGTGCCAGGCCTTCAACAGACTTGCATGCTCTTGCCACTGATCTTGTAGGTTTATTTCCTGCTTTGCAGCCAGCGTGAGCGGTGACACTTGGCCGTGTAGCTTCACTGCCTGTCTGCAGCCACTTTCCCATCCTTGCCCAGCGAGCACAGATAACAACCCTGGGTCTCCCCGCAGCCCTCCTGCAGGCTACAAGGCATGCTACAGAGTGCCAAAATCACAGCTCTGCCATCCTGGGCGGGAAATAAGGTACCAGGGAGTGAAAGGATTTATCCAAGGCCAAGCCTGAGATACAATGCAGGCCTTCTGTCTCCTGATCTCTCTGCACCCTGGTGCTGTCCTCCTCATGAGCACAATATTCCTATGCTTTTATCTTTGAAGCCCCAGGAAAAGTGTCCACCTCCCTCACGTCATACACTGAAATTAAAGGCAAAGGCAAGCATGATGTGAAAACATGCAGATTCCATGATATTGTCTCATCCTGCTACTAGCAACAAGTGTCTAAATGTAGAGTGTACATTAATGTAGTATTGGAGAGATGGAACAAAACCGCAGACGGAGCAGATGGGGGAGAGGGGGACTCAAACACAAAGAAAAATTACAGGAGTAAGGTCAAATACGGCATCTCCCCTCTGCTTCCCAAGCTGAATCCTTTTCAAAGAACTCCCTCCTCCCAAGCTAACACTACCGCCCTGCTGGCTGCGGAGCAGCGAGGCCGGGGGCTGTGCAGGCTGCAGGACGGCCGTGCCAGCCAGGCCTTGCTGGGCGCACCCCTTCGCCCCCTCCCCGAGAAGAAGTTATCAGCAGAACCTGTCGGAGCAGGGGCTCGTTGACTGCTCCCTGTCCATTACAGCCCAGATTATAAGCATATTGCACAGAGCTCTCTGCACGGTGCTGGGGAAATCCAATACGCTGAAAGGTTAATGCAATCAATTAGGGTGACAAGGAAGTAGAGTAAAGCCTTCTGAGTAGATGAAAGCGAGAGAGAGATGGAGACAGAGAAAAGCAAAGGGAAGCAGGGGACGGGGGCGGGGGGAGGTGGGAAGGAGCAAAGAAAGGAGTGGGAGGAGGAGGAAGATGGTATACAGGGCTTGTGTTGTAGACCACAGGGCACTGGTGTGGCCAAGGGCACCGTCCTGCCCCAGCATTGACGGGGCAGTGTGATCCACAGGGGCAAGGCAGGCCATGGATCCCCAAGGCAGCAGGCAGACCAGGACTCCCCCTTCTCAGCTCCTCCTGCCCTACCACAGCTGCCCAGGATGTCCTGCTGCCCGCCTGCTCCCTAGCACCGCTCACCTGGGGGAATGGCAGAACTCTCCCTGTGCCTTTGCTGCCCAGCTACCAAGAAGGGATGGAAGCAACTGCCTGTGTTTAGAGTTGCCATGCAAGGCCAAGGATCTCAGCAAGCCATGGGGAAGCACAAGGGGAGGAGAAATAGGGAACAGGAAGGACAGAGAGCTTCCTCTGGCTGTTCATACACTCTGTGCACAAGGAAAGTTGAAGATGAACATGTGGCAGCTCTTTGTAAACCTCCTAGCTAGACACCAGTCATGACCACTGGCCACTGGCCTGTACCTCTCCCCTGGTGTCATAAGGAATTTTTATTTTAGTGTGGCTGTGTGGAAGCTCAGCCCTGCCAGTCTTGGGAGCACGTGTAAAAGGTGAGATCTCCTCTCTCTTTCAGCTTCTCTCCACGTGTGCCAAGCTGGGCTGTCCTGCAAGGCCAGAGGACAAACCCCTGCCAAACCCCAGCTGCCGCAGGTTCGCCTCTGCCTGCAGACAGTCTGATGAGGATGCAGCGGCACTCAGCCCACCAGCACAGCATGGAGATCCCAGTGATCCCAGTGTCATTCTATAACGGGCATCCTGCTGCTCTGTCCTGCAGGGCACAGGCCTTTCCCTGGGGCATCCAGCTCAGGGGAGAGCCCTGTCCTTCCCTCCGTCCCCCGAGGCACTGCAGGCTGGCTCAGCTCCTGCTCTCTGACCCCCCAAGCAGCGCAGTACTTCATTAACCTGGGCTGACAGGTCAGCGAGTGCAGCCCCTTCCTACCACAGCTCCTGCTCACACACAGCTCGGCCTAGGAGAACGTGACACCAGCTCATTAGGACAAATTATTACTCTATAACCCCTGCCGCAATGTCCCTTAATATGCCTATTTAGCAAGAGACAAGTCCTGGTGGGCTCCTCGGCATTAAAACAACCTCACAAATCACCAGAGGCACAAGCACCATGATCCCTGCTTTTGGGGGCGGAGGCCAGGGCAGCTGCACCCCGGTGGGTGCTGGAGGGGTGCAGAGTCCTGTGCTGTTCTGCTGCAGACAAAACAAAACTCTTGGTGCACCAAGGGGGGATATTCTGCAAGCAAGGAGCTGCCATCTGACTGTGGCTCACCGTGCAGCCCAACATGTGCCCAAGTTTCAGTACAATGAGGTGATGTTCCCCAGTTGAAATCCAGTGCAAAAGTATTCTGGGATGCCCATTCAAACCGCTGGGCCTGCTTCACTCTTCCTTATCCCTGCCTGACTGCCCTCCAGCACTACCATCAGCATTCTGTTCCACATGAGACCTACAAGATCCAAATGTATCCCATTTCCCTGTGATGTCTGTGAAGTCAGTGCCTGGCTTCACAAATTTGTCTGCAACACCACCTGTACTTGCTAGCTCCTTTCAGGTTAACCAGCAAAGCCAAAGAGCAAGTTCGGAAGCTGACGCTGTTGGCAGGCATCGTGTGCTGCCTCCCCACAAAAGGCTGCGCTGAATTTTGGGGGATTAAGCCCATTACACATGAAAGCAGTCAGCTTGCACCTTGTGGGGAGAACAGGACTGCAGGCTGCCTGGGGCTAATCCAAGAGATTACAGAACCTCCGCAATTTTGGACACAGTGAGTGAGATATCACAGGGAAGACAGAAACGCGGGCAAATGTCAGAGGAAGGCTGCTACTGAACAGAAACAGGGAGCATGAGGAAAAGGAAAAGGGAGAGGGAAAAGGGAGAAAGAAAACAGTGATTCATATAACAGCACCAAAGGGGAAGGCGGGGGGGGGGGGGGGGGGGGGGTGGAGGGGAGGGGCAGCAGTGCCATACCAGGCAGTGGAAAGTGAGGAAGAAAAGTAATGGAAAGAAGAAAGGGTGCAAAGTGTGTGATGCTGGGCACCGAGAAGGGCAGAACGAGTGCAAATGGACACAGAAATGAGGGACCTGAGAGAAAAAGAGAGGGAGGGTGGGAGGAAAAGGAGGAGAAAAGAGCAAGAATAGCCACGCAGTGAGGAGCACGCGGGCAAGGCAGAGCGCTGTAACCAGGGTTGTGAAGCATGAAAAGGGAAGAATCCGCCTGTTCCTTTCAGCGCTTGGAGCATGGCACTCGGTGGTGACCTACACTGTGCCCGGCTGTGATCACGTTTTCAGGGCCACTGCCTGCCGATCCCAAACAATGATGGGGAGCCTTTGAAGTCAGAGAAAGAAGCCGCAATGTGAACTGGGGACTTTCTTTTTTTTTTCTTTTTTTTCCCCCCATTTTTTTAAGGGCCAGTGGAAGGAGGGAGGAAAAGGAAGGGCTGAAGTGGTGGGGGGAAGGTTGGAGGAGAGGTTGCAAGGACAAAACAGAGAGTTGCTCTCGGTGGGGTGCCCCGAAATGAGAGAGACAAAAAGAAAACAAACAGTTTATGAGTAGGGCACATGCTGCCTGTGTCTGCATGCCCTGCGCTGCTGGCCCCCTGTGCTCCCAGGGAGGCTTCTGTTCCCCAGCAATGATGGATGGACGCATAGGGCCATTCAGGCCTGCCATGTTACAGCAGCGGTATTTACATAACACTGGCCTTCCACCGGTCACCTCTGACACTGCCCAGCCCGGCTTGGGGCCCCCTCCCACCCCAGCCAGCCTGGGCCCCTCTGATACCACTCGGACTCAAGCCCATGAGCTCCCTGACGCTGGGCTCAGGGGTCCCCACTACTGCAGGGATGCTCTGAGCACAGGCACACCGCAGTGAGTGCTCCCAGCACCTCTGAGGGGATGTCTCACTGAGCAGAGCACCCCCTCCCCTCCCCACCACCACTGCCACTCCTGCCCTGGCCTGGTCTCAGATTTGCCTTGGTGCCTGGGGAGGGCAAGGAGCAAAGGGAGAAGTGAGACTTGGCGGCACTGCAGAGGGTACAGTGCAGAGACGGAAGAGAGTGGGAGCTCTTTGGGTGATACATAAGGGAGCCCTGTGGTCCCCCTGGGGCCACGAGGAAGAGGCAAGGGCAGCAGGAACTGCCTTGGTGTGGCACGGACTTCTCCATAACCATCACCTGAGGTGACATAGGGACCTTCTTACCCAGCACATGGAGACAAGGCTTTTAAGAGAGGCAGTAATTTTTCATTTCCTTGGGCTCTAGGCCTCTAACTCTTATCGGGCATGGACTAAGTGACCGTCCAGATCTAGGAGGCTGTGAAGATGGCGGGTTTTTTGCAGTAACATAGACCATGAGGGTCTAGGTAAAAGGAAAATCCAGATAAGTCAGGATTCTGCTGGAGACACAGAGCTGCTTCCACCCTACCTGCATGGTGCTAGCAGCAGCCTGAATAGCTAAAAATGTGCCAGAGGAGGAAAGCATGTACATCACCATCTTAAATTACATGAACTGAGCTCAGCAAAACTTCACAGTAGATGGAGACTGCATCCTATTCAGTGAAAGAACCTTATTGATCTCCCACTAGCCCACATGGATGAAGACAAAGCAGTACTCTCCTTGTTAAAGCCCTTACACTATTTTTTATCTGTAAAGACAGAGGCAGTAGAGAAGGTATACAAGAAAACCCACAGTGACAAAACCAGTTGCCCAGAACAACTAGTGTACAAAGACAAAGACAGGATTAGGACACACATAGGCCATGTCTGCATTAGACCTTCTTCTGTTTTCACCTCTATAACAGTCCAAACCCCGAAGTTCTAGTGCAGACACAGCCACAGTGAGCAGGCCATAAAGGGTGAGAGACACGCAGAGGAAAAGAGAACCCAGGAGGGTGTAGTGACATACCCATTGCAGTCTGAAGTCTCTCCTACCTTTCGGAGATTTCAAGACCAGGTTTCTTGCCTCGTTTTTAGCTCTAAATTCACTTCATACTGGAAGGAAAAGAGAAAGGATCCAGTTAATACACAGGGCACACCTGACCACGAGCCAAGGCACAGACACTCACAAAAGCTGGGTGAGAACCCAGCTGCATGGGACATTCAGACTTCACACGGGAACAAAGTGCCTTCCTGCTCCTGGCTGCACCACGCCGTGCCATGCACACCACAAGACACAGTGCTTCACTGTGCACAAGACTCCTAACACGGGCTGGGAATAATTTAGCATAGAGAGAGCAGCTGTTACTGGCCTGAACCCTGCCTCCCAGGTACCACAGATAGCCCTCATGCTGGTCTGTACCATACTTTGCCCACACATCCAAGATGCCTTCTTCTCCACGCTAAATTTTTCCCTTTCCAATCTTCCCATTTCCTCTGCTGGCCCTCTCTCCCAGAGGTTCACCAGTGGGCTAACGCTGAGACCTCCCTTGCACAGCAACGGGGCACAAGGTGATGTGGTGCCACACTGGGTCCCAAGGCACTGAACCCCTTTATCCAGTCAACTATGTGTCTTCCTTCCTGGAGAATGCAGAACAAGGAGGAAAGAGAAAAGGGACCAGGAAAAAAAGTCACAGCAAAACACACGAAAAGTGAATTGAATTATTTAAAACCATATGTTCCAAAAATGTGACAGAGCATAAAAGCCGTGCTGTGAGACTTCTGGAGGGGGTGATCCTGCAGAGGCAGGGTGGGAGGAGAGCTCACAGGAGGGGGAGGACTGCTCCACAGCCAGCCAGCCAGCCAGCCAGGGACTTCCCTCTCCTGGAGCTGGAAGGTGGCTGGAAGCACAGGGTGATTTCGTGCACAATGGCAAGAGTGCTTGGCCCATTCCTGCAGTCTCGGTTTTGCCACCCTGCCGAAACAGCCATCACAACTGCCTGAGATACGGCAGCAAAATGAAAAACTGGCCCGAGGTCACACACAGTGAGCCCTGCTTGAATCCAGGAGCCCCAACCATCTGTATCAAGCGCTGGCTCACAGCATGCCTCCCTCTCCAGGCTGCAGCAGTGTGTGCTGCGACTCCGACTCAGCCACTTGTAGGGGTTCAGCTTTAGCCCCTCAGAGAGCAAAAGTGAGAGGGACTTGGCTCTGGGGACTCTGTGCTGCCACTGTGGTTTGCCCCTGTGTTGTGGGGCCCTGGTGCACCATATGTGTGGATGGCCTCCTCCCATCACTCACACTCCACCACTGCCTGCATGCTGCGCCAAAGATAGATGCCTGGTGTTGGCTGGGACCCAGAGTGGGAAGGAGCTGGTGAGATATCCCAGATGGATGGATGGACACGGGGCACAGGGAGCCCCTCGGGTGAGGAAGACGCATAACCAGCCTGGCTCCTTCCTTTCACACTCAAATTCTGGTGCTAACAAGGCTGAGGGCATGACTGGAGTAACAGCTCCCCCACTTGAGGTCCCTTCTCCCACCCTGGCACCCTCTGTCCTTCTGGCACTCTCATCCTCTCTCCCACCTTTTTCTTCCCTTTGTTCTCCCTTTCTTCCTTGCTCTTTCCATCGCTTTCTCTGCCATTCTGTCACGCTCTTTTTTTCTCTCCTTCCCTTTTGTTCTCTCCCCCTTTCCTGAGCTCTCTGCCTGTAACTCTCTCTGCCTTCCTGGCTTCACTCCCTCGCCCCTGTGCACAGTCAATTCTTGGGTCTGAGTTTTTAATTGTTTTTTTTACTCCCCTTCTTTCAGCTGCAGCTTATCAATGATGCAAGAGGAATAACGCCAATTTACTTAGAATGTGTAATCCCCAAATCAGATTGGGGGATTGTATGAGGCAATATGACCTTGCATATGTCTCCATTAAAGCCAGCCAGGCCTCCTCTTGTATTCTGTGTTCCCAGTACATATTTAGACAGATAACGCTAATTGTACTTGACATGTCCTCTTAAGGATGGACTCTTCCCTCCCCCAGCTCTGCCTGCTTCCCTGCCTGACAATGCGCCAGAGCAGAGCCCGCTCGCTTGCAGTGTGGCATGGCACGGCACCTGCGGGGCTGGCCAGCCGGGTGGGCGCCCAGCACAGCCCGTGCGCCCAGCTCCGCTGTGAGAGCACCGGCCGTCCTCCCCGGCACTGCACTCCTCCATGCAGGAAGCCAGGCTGGCCAGCACCGACAGGGTGAGGAGCAGGGGGAGCATTGCTGGGACACAGTTAATCTGAGATTACATGCTGTTACTGTGACAATCTTGGATTCTCCAGAAAAATGAGCAACGTGTTGCCACCTCTGAAGCCATGGTTGCCACCTCACCCTGTCCCTCTTCCCGCTTACCACACTGCCAGCCCTCCTCCTCTTCCCACCTTGCCCCTGCCTCCTTGCCCTCCTCTGGGGGACTTCCCCTGTTACGTGCTCCAGCCCGCTCCTCTGCTTCAGGAGACCAAGTGCTGGTTCTTTCCCCTGAGTCAGAGGCAGAAGAACCTTTTGGGGACAGGCCCCAGCCATGACACAATACCCATCACCAGCAAGTAAAAAGCTCCAAAGCGGTCAGACAAAAAGAAGAGACTTGCTCGCCATTACCATCTTCAAAGCTTCCCTCCTTTCCAAGGAAGTGCGTCCCCCCAGCTCCACCTCTCGGCTCCAACATCTGAGCATAAAGCTCTTCAGACAATTATTTGTATCTGGCTACTGGCCTGTGGATCCCAGCTCCAGCTTCTAGGGAACGTTGTGAAGAAATCACAGAATCACAGAACAGTTTGTGTCTGAAGGAACATTTAAAGGTCACCAAGTCCAATCCCCTGCAGTGAGCAGGGACATCTTCAACTTCATCAAGTTGCTCAGAGCCCCATCCAACCTGACCTTGAACATTTCCAGGGATGGGGCATCTACCGTCTCTCTGGGCAACCTCTGCCAGTGTCCTACCACCTTCATTGAAAAAAACATCTTCTTTATATCTTGTCTAAATCTACCCTCTTTTAGTTTAAAACCATTACCCGTTATCCTACCACAACAGGCCCTACTGAAAAGTTTGTCCCCATCTTTCTTATAAGACCCTTTTAAGTACTGAAAGGCTGCCTCTTCGCTGTGCCTGACTGTACATCACTGCTCCAGAGCTGACAAGCAGGATGCAGGATGAGGAGGGAAGCTTATTCCAAGGAAACCAATGGATCCAAACTCTTCACCAAAGTGGACTCAGACTTTTTTTTTCCCCTTGATACAACATCCTAATTCGACTTTTTCAGTATCTTTCCTTCAACAACCTTTTTTCCTTCCTCCCCTTCCTACCCGGCAACTGCGCATTTATTAATTCATGAGGCACTAATTAGTTCTTTGTTTAATTTTGTGTTAAACAGACTGACCGGAATGATAACGACTTGCAGCGTTGCATTACGGTCCCCAACCGCCCCTGTTTTCTGACAACAAGGGAGCGCAGTGAGACTGGCGTGATGAACCCCAATTCCCACTCCAGTTGCACTTCATTAAGTCAAAATGTGACAAGAAGCTTAGAGAGCAACTTTCAGATCGGATCGCACATAACAATTGGGCAGGAAACTTTCCGAGGGGGAAGCGGGAGAGGCACTCGCAGTGAAGGCTGGCACCACACACAATTCCCTGGCGTGCCTGCCTTAAAGGAGCCGGCTCGGGCTGTCGGCCGAGGCAGGACTGAGGGCACGTGCTGGCAGCGAGGACTGCCAGGGGAAGAAGAGGAGAGGAAGGGCGGCAAGCCAAGCCAAATGCATGGCAGGGCAGGAGGCATCACTGCTTTCTGCTCCCCTCGCTTTCATTTGCACCAATGGGTTGTGTTGTCAGCCTGTGGGGTGTGCAAACAAGGACCCCAGGCAGGATAACCCTTCAGCGAGTCACTCTGGGAACTCTGAGGGCATCTTTAGGCACCTTCAGCTCCATGCCTCAGTTTCCCTCCCATAGCTCTATGGTGAAACAACTGGTGATCCTCAGCTGCTCTTCAGTTGTAAGGAACTACAATAATAGAGTCCCCTAAACTGCAAAGGGCGAGATCAAATACTGGCACCCACATTGCTACAATGATTAGCGAGGAGGCAGGTCTGACAACAGGGAGAGCAGTGGCTACTCTCAGGGGGAAGGAGCTGTGCCTTCCTTTAACTTTGTACAGCGCCCGACGCTCCAGTGGCACTACCAACACCTGATCAGTCTAGTATCAGCAATAAACCTGGTAAGCAGCAAAGCAAGTGCCCCTCACCCTGAGCTCAGCTGTATGGGTGGGAATCCAGCACCACAGCGCTGCCGGTTCCTGAGCTCCCTGCCGAGTGCCGCAAGTGCCTCCCTTGTAGGAGCTGTGGCACAGGGTCTGGGCACACGGTCACACGCCTGGCCTGGCCCAAGCCTCACCCGGCAAATGAAGTCTGAGCGTGACTTACTCCTTGGCACCAGCCAACATGGGACTGACCAACAGATGACACTGGGAAAGCCATGTGAGGACTCTCTCTTGAGGTCACAGCAAGCCCAGGGAGTGACACTTGAGCTCTGTGTGCGCGCACAGCAGTATGTCCTGAACAGGGCAGGGGCAGTCGAGAAAGTACTGCGACCAAAGCCTCTGAGCCTCAGGGGACACCTACACAGCATCAGTCTCTACGTGCATTATCAGTATTTTCACCTGAGTGAGTTCTAAATGTATGAGTCTTTGGGGAAGGGGCCAGGCTGCAGCGAGGTATCACAGCATGGTGTTTGCCAGTACGCTCACAGCTGAACAACACACAGATCTGCCAGCAGACATGTTTGCACTGGCTTCCATCTTTCATGAATCTGGAATGCAGCAGGGACCTCTGTGACTGACAAAAAGGCTGTTCCTCCATGACAGAAATTCTAGGAAGACATCAGATCCCTCTGATTTCAGTTCTACACGTGCCCTGGATTCCATAAGAAGGCATAAGTAGCTATTAGCACTCAACTGGAGGGTTGGATTGGTGTCCAGAAAGGGCAAAAGCACCCATTAACACCTGAAGCAAGGACAACTGAGAAGGTCCAGAATTGCTGAGGACAAGAAATACCCACTACTGTCACCAGCCTGGCAAGCCTTCTTGGTTCTGAAGAAGGGCTGGAACATCCTGGCTGCTCTATAGATACAGTTGGGCCTTGTCATCTGCTGAGTAGATGTTTCAGAACAAAAGGCAGATACAAACCTCATCTCTTTCCAATGTGAGCCCAGCCTGGGCTCTGGGCCATGGACCCTGTCCAGGCGCTGATGCTGAGAGGAATGCCACTCACACCCTCTGTCAGGAGTGAGGGGATGGGATGGTGGCACAGAAATGTCCCCAGACTGGGCCAAGGCTGGCCTGTGCAGGGGGAGAAACTAGTGAGCCAAGGTGAGGAACCAGCACGACCAACCAGGCAGAGCGAGGGGCAGCTGAAGGACACCCCACGTTTGCTGGGACAGAGTCCTGCACAGTCTCACCACAGTCACACGCAGTTATCATCTCCTACTGCTCTTGGGCTGCTCAGGGAAAGATGCATGGGCTGAAGGAGAGGGAAAGCTTGTGTTATCTCCTGTTTCCCCTTTCTCGCCTGCCATTACGAGGCAATGCCAGTAGCGCAATACAAACCAGCGACATCCACTGACTGTTAGGGCTACACAGTCGCCAGTGCTCTCAGCAAAGTTGTGGTGAAAATGAAGGCAAAAGGCATCCCGAATAGGTCATGGTCTGCCCCTTCTTCCTAAAACAACATGCTGAAATGTCCTAGACTCCATCCCCAATCCTCTTTAACCAGGAAAACTCTCCTGCCAGGATTACAGGCCCATTGCCCCCCCCCCTCTCTTCCCCTCCATCTGGCTGGGAGCAGCCTGGGACCGAGCGCTCTTCCCAGCCCTGGGAGAACCCTGCAGTTTCTCTCTCATAAAAAAGAAAAATGGGAGCTATAAAAAAGGCAAAGAAAAGAAAAGCAAAGCAAAGGGAAATCACTGCAAAGGAAGAAAAGAGCAAAGCCCCCCTTCCCTTCCCACCCCTTCCCCATTACCTGCCTTTTAGCACTGGGTAGAGCCGCCTGCTTCATTGCTGCCAAGGTCTCCCCCTCGGCACAGCACTCCCCAGGGAAACCCTGCCCTGCCTCTCACCCTTTCCCCCTCTGCTCAGACCTGTTGAGCAGAGCCCAGTCCAGCTCAATAAGGCGACGCAGAAAGAAGGAGGAAAACTGGTGCTGGGCAGTAGAAAAGGACAGTGGCCATCCTGGAGGGAATCCTGCATCTCAGCGCTTGTTGGTCACCTCTGGAGTGCTGGAGTCAGGCACGGGACAGAGGGATGGGAGACAGCAGCAGCTCTGCTCATCCCAGTCCACTGCCAGTCCCAGCTTCCCAGCACTGATGGCACCCAGGACCAGGAAAGGCCCTGGCCCCCCACCTTGCAGCACAGCCACAGCACTGCCAAGCACAGCAGGAGACGGGGGGCCGAGGGAGGCTCCCAAGGAGTTCACCTCCCGCCCTGACATCTGTAAAGCACAGCAGTCCCCAAACTTGGCATTCACAGCCCTGGGCTGGCTCCTGCTAATTTGCTGTCAGGCTGCCTAAGCAAACCAATTAAAACTAATCATTAATTATAAAAAAGAGAGAGAGAAAAAGACCCTGCACAAATGGAGCACTGGAAAGGGCATGGGGAAAAAAAGGACAGGAGGGAGCAGAGTGAAAGAAGAGAGCTTGAGAAGGGGAGGGGGGTGAAGAAAAGGGCTTTAAAATCCTCAGCACAGTGCCTCGGATGAAGGTAGCAGAAGGGTAAGTGGTGTCCCAGGGAAGGGTGGGGAGAGGCAGAGGTGACAGAAGCAGGGGGGACCTGAGGGCAAAGCCACAGTGCCAAGGATGGCAAGGCACATAGCACCCAGGTCCTGCTGTGGTGGGACCTGACACCACGTACATAGCCATGTGGCTGGCTCCACGCTCCATCCACCGTCCCAGCCCTGGCAGGCCCCTACCAAACCCAGAGGGGCATCAGCTGCAGTTCAGCAGAGGAGCGGGCGCTTGCCAGCCTACGGAGATGAGCGCAGAGGAGGAGGAGGGTGCAGGGGGAGCAGAGCAAGTGAGGAGGGCACAGCCGGGGACGTGCATCAGGACTCAGGAGCGCTGTCTCTCCATGTCAGGGCTCCCGGCTCTCTTGGAGCAAATGCTTTAGATGGGGATGAAAAATGGGGCATTTATGAAAAGCCCCTGATTATGCGGATTTGGCTGGGGCCCTGGCTCAATCGCTGTCGCTCCCGCTGGCTCCCCACGAGCTCCAGCGGCAGAGAACCCCAGCAGCTGTCAGCGCAGCCAGCATGCCCCCGCCGCCGCCGCCCCCGCACCACCGTTTTGTTCCCCAGACCCACACACACGCACGCTTCCCAACGCCCCTTTTGAAGAGCCTCAGGCCCATGTCGGGCTGGCGGATGGCGGAGAGGTGGGGGCAGTGCCATGGAAACGGGCCCTTTCCTGGGGAAACGCGCTGCCGGCCCCCCCTCCTCGTCCCGGGTGCCCCCTTTGAGGAGCTGTCAGGACCCTGAGTGAGTGTCACACGACCCAAGGACCAGGCGTGACCAAGCCTATTTTCTGCCTCAAATTTGATTGATTAAAAAACTTTTTAGGAAAACCATGTTAAAAGACAAAAAAAGAAAAAAGAGGAAAGAAAAAAATTAAACAGAAAGGGACAAGGGGGTGGGGGAAAAGGGAAAGGCCTCTGTGCTGGGTTTCCCTGGCAATAGCACCAGGGGACAAGTGTCAGAGGCAGATAAACAGCATAACCAGGCCGAAAATAAAGGTCAAAGGAAGCATGAAACTTAACACAACAGTGATTAAGATAATGATGAAGCAGGGGACCCCAGAAAAAAAAAAAAAAGTGTGACACACAGAAACATACATATACACTCCAAGTGGTGGCCCAAGAGACCTGGTATGTGGGAAGAGGTGACGGGGCTTGCTAGGCCCTGGGGGTACCTAGACAAGAGTGGTAATGGAGGAAAAAACAAAGTGGAGGATTTGGGGAGAGAGGGTCTGTGGTTTCCCTGCAGGCTGGTTGCTGTAGGTCGAGCCTGCCCAACGCCAACAAGCCCCCAGAGCCAAGGGGCTCCCTCCTTAACATAGGCACTCTGTCCCAGCCAAGCAGTGCTTGAATTTGCAACCAAATTCCTCAAAAGAATTTCCCTGACAGTGGGAGGAAAGCCCGAGTGGGTGTGAAGCAGGGAGGCCCTGCTGACACCGACAGAGCTGTGCTGGTTTATGCTGGCCTGGGATCTGGCTCTTTGCCTTTAAGCAACTGGTATAAAAAGCCTCAGAGATGCCAAGGGGGAAGGATACTGGTCGGATCTCCCTGCCCACCTCCTCTCCCTTGCCAAGGCTAATACTGCAGAAAAAAGCACAGAACGGCTGAAGGATTCAGAAAGCAGGTCCAAGAATGTCATACCCTTCACTATTTACCTACTCCATCTCAAAACCTCTAAGCTGATCTCACATTTCTGGAGCCCAGATTATGTCTTTCAATTGCCTGGGACTGGCTATGTTACTATCGCCAAGAGGCAGCAAAGAAATTGCAAATTGTTCACCAACTTCTTCCTCTGTGAGTCCAGGACTTTCAGGCTTGTGCAATAGAAAGCGTGGAAACAAAAAGCTTTCCACCTTTTCTGCACTGGCTGTAACTTTTCCCACTCAGAGTAACTCTGAACCCCTGGAAAGTGTCCCTGGTCTGCCTTTTCGGGCATGCCAGAGCCCTGCCACAGAGCCATCTTTAGGGGTTCGGGTGGAAAGGGCCAGGGAAGATGCATGCAGCCAGCACTGCACTTCACGGTCCCTTGCACTTCGCCCCAGTGTAAGGAACCACCACCTCACCCACCTCCTCAAGTTTGCACAAGTAGCTCAAATATGCACGCAACACTGGTCGGAAAAAGGACTGTTCTTCCTGCCACATATCTTGAGGGAAGTAATTTTTTAAATGAAAATTTTCTTCTAAAAATGTAGTGTTTATCATGAGGAAGAGCAAAGAAATGTTTTCATAAGAAATGCTGAGAAAGTGATACATACGTGTTCATACACACACACAGGCACATGCTCTAAATTTCACTTCATCAGAAAGCTGTTTTCCATCAAATATATTTCAATGCAAAATTTCTAGCATCATATTCATGTGTCTTCCCCCTCCCCCATCATTTATATTCATGGTCTTTTGTAAAGAATGATTCAATTAAACCACCGATGTTCCTCGCTAGAAGAGTCTGAACAGTGAGAAGAACTCTCCAAAAGTAGAGCTGGGCCAGGCAAGGCTTTGCTGGACTGGAGAGGAGTCTGAGCATCCACCAAAGCTGTGCAGGTTAGAGGGGCTGGGACACCACTACCTCACACCTCTGGAAAAACAGCACATCTGAGAGTGTCAGCTCCAGCTATTAAAAAAAAAAGCCAATAAAAAATCACTGCTCCAATCCCCAACATTATTGGCTGAAAAATGCAATTTGAAAAATAATAATAGAAAACAAGGCCTTTTTAAATTTCATTTCTGAGCCATTACAGTCCACATTTTCATTCTTTTTTTTTTTTTTTTTTTAATCCTTGGTAATCAGAAGAGAGAGAACTGTGATTAAAAACTAAAAAACCCAAACAAATAATGAAAGCCAAAATTCTTATTTGGTCTCCTGCGTCCAGGAACACGGGCTTTAAGGGAAAACACCAAATGTCCTTAAGCAGAGGGTAAAAGGAGGGGTTGGCAATGTTATGTTTTGGTTAATGCCGTCATGAAATGTACAGAAAGTCTAAGATACCAAAGATACTTGTAAGCATATTCTTAGGTTTTCCTCCCTGCACATCTGATAACAAAGATTTAATGCACGCTCAGATGTGTGCACACAACCCTGAAATGGGATGAGCAAACTAGTGTTGGGGTGAGTGTGCGAAATTCCATTAAAGTGGAAATCCCTTCAGTGACGGAGCTGGTTCCATTTTACTTTCTGCCAGGAAAAACAATCCCATCTCTCAAAACATACAGTGGAACCTTGAGATTTTCTGCACAGATGTCAGATTGCTACTCAGCAATAATACCACTTTTATCAAAATCTTTTTTGCATTTTCCAATGAAAATAATACTCTGCATTTCAAAAAGCTTTGTGAGCAAAGATCAGTTTAACTTTCCAACATGCTTAAACTGATTTTTCTTGTTCAGAACGAATATCCAGCAACTTTGGCAACAAAACAAAATGAAAAAAGGAACATGCCAGATATGAAAAAGACCTGGATAAAGGAGTAGATACTTTTCCAGCAGCACATCTTCCCTCACCTCTCCTGGCAGCTTCAGCCCAGCAAGAGAGTAACTCTCTGACCGCTGCTGACAGCAGCACAGTTGGGTCCCCACTGGCAGGCAAAAAGCACCAGTCACTGGCACAGAGCAAAACACCAGTGCCTCAGCTGCCCAGCAGTGTGCCAGCAAGTCAGGATGGGTGCATGCTGTGGGCTTCCAGGCCACCAGGGCAACTGGCTCATGGGGAACATACTCTGACACATGTGTTCCTGTACATGCAGGACCAAATAATCGCACACACCTCAGAAATGTGTGTGGAGCACACAAAACTCCCTCGCCGTGGCCGATGAACTGTCAGGAGAACACAAGCAAAAGCTGCTTCTTGACAGCGAGTCATTTATATTTTAGCTTCGTTCCATTATCCTAACGAATCCTTCATCAGCAGATGCAATATTAACAGCAGAAAATCAGCTCATTACATCCGGGGGGATTTCATCAAGTTGACAATCATATATGCAGCTACCCGAGCCTGGAGAGGACAGTGCTCTCGTTATTTAGTTATCTTGGTTTCATCTTAGAGCCTTTTTCTTTCTTTCTTTTTGGGGGTGGGGGTTGATGATTAGGGGGTACTTCCCAAACAATTGCCAGACCCCAGAGCTGTTAGGATGCTGGTCCCTAGAGAGATGCACTCAGCTGGGAAATGCTCCAACCCATCCACAGTAGCTGCAGCTGTTAAAGGGGGAGAAAAACCCCTGACACAATTTGCAGACTCTGGAGCTTTGAGGGCATTTCTCTGTGGAGTTCAGACACCAGCAGGGGGGTTGCATCCTATACAGCTACTGCCTTGTGTCCAGGAACATCTGGAATGGCTGTTCTGGTCCTTCTGCTCCAGGCAGGATTCCTCACTCAGTGCTCTGAAGGGTCTCTCTCTGCAGGCATCCTGACCCAACTGCAGTGTCCCCAGAGGGATAAGATACATTTAAAGTCTTGGATTTTGTGATGACCTTCCCAGGCAAGTAACAGATGAGGCAGTCCAGATGAGCTGAAGGGGAGGAGAAGGGACTAACAGTGGGGGTTAAAGGATGACCTCAGAAGGTTGTGGGGCTCTTTTCTCTCCTGCCTTGTCTAGGGAGCATTAAATAACACAGCTGAGGAAGCTGGAGCACACTGTCAAGACACCTTTAGATGATGCACTAGAACATGGGTGAAATAATCCACAGATCATCTTGTGCAACACCTAGGTGAAAACTCTGAGTCTTTGTTCTTCTTCCCCTGCATATTCTTGCTTTAAAATTATGGGAATGGTTATGCACATTTCAGGGTTACTTCTAGTTTTCACAGTCATTCCAGGGGCTACAGGCTGAGAAGCCCTGCAGCAAAAAGGCAGTTTGGGTTCCCTCTGCTAACCAACCGCACAGCCAGACGAGGGCTGACAGGAGCTCCCCATGCCTGTGCACCGCACCAGACACACCAGCACCTCCCCAGGCAACTCAAGGTGGGACACTGAGCGCTCTCAGGGCTGCTAAAAACCAGCAACACTGTGAAGCATGTACCTCAGTGCCTGCACAGCTGGGGTCTGGCTAATACTGCCTGCAAAAGACCTTCCTGCTCTGCCTTCCCTACTAAGGCTCCTCCTCAATGACCAAAGCCAAGGAAGTCCTTGGCACCTCCAGTATGAAGAGTCACTGCCTGCAGCCTCAGGCCTCATTCCTGCCTACAAAGGCGCTTTTCTGCCCACCTTGTGACTCCCTGGAGGAACAAGGATCTCCTGCTGAGTTCTCGCTCACACATGGTGGGTGCCTTTGCCACCACGTCAAACAAAGCCTGGTGATTTAAGCTGGAGAGCCACAATCTGGCTTCCAGGACTTCCTCTCCATGACGAGATAAAGCTGGGGAGACCAGTATGGAACTGGATATGGACCATGGCAGATATCTGCTTTTGGACAAGCTTCTCTGCTGCTTATCCCCGATCACCCAACATAGCTGAAGGAAGAAGCTGAGCTCACACCTCCTCCTGCTTAGAGGGGGCTGGGATGGGCATTTTACATTTTCCCAGCAGGGCTGGATTTCTGCACAGCAAGGAATATGTTCCCGGGACGTCAACTCCAATCTCTACTGCACTCTGACAGACTGAAGCTCCAGTTTGTCCGACAACATCCCAAAGTGTAAGAAACTGGGGGCAGACTCTCTAATCAGGCTGTAGGACAAAGGCCCGGTCTGACCCTGTCACTTCCACTTACTCTTGCTGTCTGTCTTGCTCCCCCCACCCTCTCTGCATCCTCCCTCAGCTGCCCTCCCTTCCCTAACACATCTGGGCTAATCCTGCTCCTCCTGCGTCCAGCGCAAATCCTCCCCAGAGTAAACCAATCCTGGGAATTTTTATTAGATTATCAGGCTGCCAGCACAGTGCTGGCTGGACTAATCCTAATCAGGACCGATTTCTATTAGCCAGCTTCAGGGAGGAGCTGTGCTGTCCCAGCACCCCAGGCCCACACTGGGGGAGTCCGAGGCCTTTTAGCCCATTCTATGCAAATTTTCCCTTTAGAAAGGAACAAATTTAGTCCAGGATCACCAGCTGCAGAAAATACAAGGTTTGTGTGCAGGCTGCATGCACAGAGCAGCGCTGGGCAACCATGGGGCAAACTGTCCTCACTTCGTCACTGAGCTGCGAGGGAAGGCAAAGGGGTCCAGGTTCCACAGCCCCTCCAGCCCCAGCTCCTGGCTGGCACAGCCAGCAAGGGCCAGTTAGTGCCACATGGAAAGATGCTTTCTGGCAGGGCACACGAGCTTGCTGGGTAGCAGGCTGAGATGATGGGCTTATTTCAGACAAGAGGACAAGCAGCCACAGCTTGAGTGACCAGGACAGAGTTTGCCGTGCTGGCTGAGTCAGCGAGGTCTCCATGCCCCATTACCCATGCCCAAAGCAATCTACTCTCACTTCCCTCCCTATTTTATTAAAGCAAACTGTCTCTCAGGTATTTCTTCCCTAAACCCATCCCTGGCCCTGGAACTGACCTGACTGACAAGATTTGCTCTTTACTGGCCCATGGGCTGATGTTGGTGAAAGTTCTGCCACTGACTTAACAGGATTTGAGTCAAGCCACAACAACAGCTTGAGCAGGCAGTTCACAAGAAGGGTGTTGAGAAGAGAGTGCTGTGTCCCCTGCCTCTGTCCTCTTGTCCAATCCACCCGCTCTGTGCTGAAAGCACAACTATTAACAGCAGCCCCCAGGGGACTCCAACGCACTTCGGAGCGCAGCCAGCTGTGATGCAGCCGCTCTGCTACCGCAGCGCAGAGAGAGAAGTCAGACAAGGAGCACTCAGGAAAGCCTCTCTTCCCAAAGGTGACCTGGGATCTTTGAAATCTTCCAGCGAAGAGTGGTTATTTAAAACTCATTGCTGTTAAGCCTCTTCTAGACTTGTCTACTCAGCCCCTCACATGCACAATTCCACCACATTTACACTGCCTTCCAAAGGAGGATGAATTGCCTGTAGGACTGAAAGTAGCATGTCCCAAGAACCGTGGTTCTCTCTGACTCGGTGCGCAAGTGAACAGGCTGCCTTCCCATACAGTAGCTAGAGGGACAGCAATGCACTAGACAGGCCTTCAAGCAAGCCAAAAGATGCCCCAGGCCGAGACCAAGACCAAATGTGCTTTACATCCTTATGAGAAGCCCCAGAACGAGAGCTGAGAGCCACAGCCCTGCCTAGAGCTCGAGGTGCTGCCCCTCTGCAGCCAGCTTTGTGGAGGAGAAGCACCACACAACCCCAACAAGGGAAACAGACCTTCTAAAGCAGCAGCTCCACAGCCAGTGCCTCCAGATACTCCATGCTGCATCAACTCAGGACCTTGTTCTGTGCTCAGGGACATTAGCGTAAATCATGAGTAACTGTCCAGAACATCAGGCTGTAACTTAGAGCAGCTCAAGCCTTCTTTCTCCTTTCCGGCCAAGCTTACAGCACCAGTCTTACTCTGGTAGGTGGCAAGGTTTCCTAAGAGAGTTAACCAGATCCGGCTGGAATCAGAGCCTGCAGCAGGCTTCTTGATGACAGAGAGAAAAATGGGGGACTTGGCCCAAACCCTCTAGAAACCACATCAAAAAGAGACGTGGGTGAGAGCCAGGAACAGATGATCCAACTGTGAAAGAGCTTTGTGTGTGTATGTGTTTGTGTGTGTGCGTGCGTGCAAGCCGAGAAGAGAGGAAAAATCAAAAGAAAGAGAGAAAGGAAAGAGGAGGAGTAAGAATGAACAGAAGGATGGAAAGAAAAGGTGTAGAGGCACGAGATCAGGAAGGGACCAGAACTGTCACAATGTGTGTGGCCTGCTTGCAGGCACGCGATGAACAACAAAACATGGTAACAATATATAATAGATGGCATGTGTTAATGATAAACACAAATCAGGAGAAATACTGGGTTTGTCTCTAGCTCCTCCCAACTCGGACCTCAAAGTGCTACAGAAACATGGGGCCAGACTTGCTTCAGTAAGGCAGCGCAATTACTTTGACCTTGGTGGAGCCAGGGCAATGTGCATCCTTTGGAAAAACTGCATGCTCCTTCTTACTCTGCTGCAAACCTGGGTGCTGCTCTACTCCCGTGCATGGAGTGCTTTCAGAGGCAAGGAGAAGGCAGCAGATTTCCATGGGGGAGCTGGTAGAAAAGCTGTGGCTGGAGACCAGGAGGCTTGACTCCCAGTTCTGCAATTTAGCCACCAAATCAAGGTTTAGCCCATTTAGAAGCTAAGCAGCATAAACATTATACAGTGCTAGCAGGATGGGGTCATGCATCCCAGCCTCCTCACTCAGCACTGCCTTCCCTAAACCCATCAACAGCGGACTGAAGGGAAGATTTCTCAGACTCATTTTTGCCCTGACTGCAGGGGGTCCCCGCGATATGGTGGTCTGCAATAGTCTAAATCAGACTACGTATCTTCTCTGGGAGAGCAGCAGCTCACCCAAATTAGCCCTTCAACCAAGCCCACTCTCCCCCCAAGGTATGCCCACTGCCAGCAGGAGCACCAGAGTTAGCGCCAGCAGACATCCTCCCACAGCTCAGCAAGACACTGGGAGGACAGCAAGATCCAAGGGTGGATGGATATGCCCTGTCCTCCTGCAGCTGGATTACTAATCTGGGCTGGGACAGAGACCTAGTCTGGGTCTAATGGGGGTGTTCCTCATCCCAGCTGCGCGCTCCCTGCCAGTTCCATGCTGGTCTCATCTTTCTGCTGAAGGGATGCTTTGCAAAAGTCCCCTCTGCACCGTGCCTAATGACTCCATGAGACACCTCTCTTTTCCGCCTTGCTGCCTGTGCCTCCCACTTATATGATCTGGCAGGCGGACTCCAGGTAAAGGAGGTAAGACCCAGAGACCAGTCAAACCCAAACCTGTTGAGATCCATTGCCTGAGGGATGCAGAAAGAATACTAAGGCTTTTATATCCAAAGGCATGTATAATACACCAGATGTTGGCCAAAAATGCTTGAGTACCATAGGCAGAGGTGAAAGGGAAGATAAGACATGCAGCAAACTGGGGACAAGATAAGAAAAGGGAGTATGTGAGAGAGACAACTAGGTGAACACTGGGGACACCAAAAGATGAAATGAGATAAAACCAAGTTGCTTCTGTCCTTTGAAAGCGCCCTGGCCTCATGGTCTTGAGCAAGGACACTAATACACACCTGGCCTCACCATCCAGAGCGGCTGCTGTTGGGCAGGGAATGCCCAGCTCCACATCCCCTGGAAGCTGGGCCATGCCCAAAGGCAACCAGGGAAAGTTTAGACTTTCCTCCTCCCACTGCTTTTTTTTTTTCCTTTTTTTTTTTTTTTTTTTTTTCCCAATTTATCAGCAGATTGTGTGGAGCCGAGTGGCGCTCGCCTCACCCTGCTAAATAAAGCTTTGGTATTTCTGATAAAGCCATCAAATTCCTTATCACGCTGACACAAAGAGCATTTAAAGAGACACACACACTCTCCACCACCCTCCACTTCCCAGTCCCAGGCGCCGCAGGGTAACCTTTCTGAGCTAAAATGAAAAGGGGGTGAGTGGGGGGAGGCAGCTCTTCAGAGCCGTGGATTTCCCAAGCACCAAGCCCACGTTGTGAGGGGACCTGGCCTGTTTAACCTTTACAGAGGGAGGCTGGGTTCTGTCAGGCTGTCCTGAATACTGGGACAGATTCAATAGCTCTGTGTAAATAATGCAAGCTGAGATGTGGCATCAATAGAAATGCCCTGCAACAAGAAGAATATCGATAGCCGGAAAATCCTATGAGGAGGATGGCAAACCCAAGTGTCTATAGGTGCTTTTAAACTAGGAGAAGGGGAAGAGAACCTCAGATTTTGGGCTGTCACGAAGACACAACTGGGCCTGCCATTGCCCCTTGGATGTGCTTTTCCTCATGGCGGCCTTGACAGGGTGCCGCAGCCTGGACCTTGGCACTGCCTCTCCCCTGCTACACCAGCCTGAAATCTGCCCCCGTCCCCTAAGCAGTGTGACAGCAGTGTGGGCAGCCGTCAGGAACCCCTGCTTCCCTCCCCGCAAACACAGCCCGGAGACATTCCCTCTCCTCTTTGCCACAGCGCAGGCTGTTGTTTAACCTTCAAATTTATTATTTTTAATTATTTTGATTTATAAAAGCGTGCGGCAGTTAAAACCACATTAAATAAACTCAGCGTTAACAAACACACATAACTTTGGACTTCTGAGGACTCCATAAAATAATCATCCGCCTGGAAGTTGCTGCAGCCGCCCGCCCGCGCCTGCCCCAGCGCGCTCCCGGCTGGCTGGGCTCCCCCGCCGCCACACACCCACAGCCACGCACGCTCCTCGCTGCTCCTGCCCAGCCCAAACGGGATCCACGCTGGCACGGCTCCACTGCCGCATGCAATCCCACTTTGTGCCCAGCCTTGGCCTCCTGGCCATACCACTCGCACCCAGCCTCTTCACCCTCCTTCTCCCCACTCCTCGTCCCCCTCCACAGTCCCTGAGCAGCTCTCCTTTCTAGCTTGGCTCTCTGCCCTTCTCTGAAAGGATATTTCAGTCTCTGACCTCCCCTTCCCAAAACACGTTTCATCCCATCTTACACACTGCTGAGATTTCAACAGAAGAGCTCATAATGTTTTGATACCATAAAAATCAAACACCATTAGGTCTCTGCTGACTTAGCTGGGTCTCATACTCTGCTTCAAATCCAGCTCTGAACACTAGCACCTCTCCTTGCTAAGCAAACAACTAGGCCTAGAGGAGATGAAGAAACAAGGAAAGAGAGGAAGGAGAAAAAGAACAAATAAAAAAGTGAGAACACTTGTCTGGTAAACTCCACACGGGATCCCACTGGGAAAGGTTGTTTTAGGACCTAATCCAGTGCTAACAAGATCTGTTTCCATTGCCTGTGCCCAAAACCTCTGCAACCAGCTGAACACTGAGGGCATGGGCTCTGCCTCCCAGCCCCTCTCCCCACCTGTGGACGGATCCCAGAGATGTGGAGAGCACACAGCATCCTCCTCCTCCTATCCGTCCCTTGCTTCCAGGAGCAATAAAACATGCTGACGCTTTTAAATCCCAATCACCTGCTGTTTCTCAGCGTGGCAGGGCCATCCCAAGGAACTCGGTGGGTGGCCCAAGACACACAAAGTTGAGGGAAGAGATTCTTGCTCCCCTGTTTCATTGGCATCTGCAGAAAAACATCAGTGATTTATACAGGAAGTAGGTGAAGAGCAATTATAATTGATTGGGAATCATTTCCTGATGGTGTCTGGGTATGATTGATGGTGCCGGCCGACTGCTAAAGGACAGCAGGCGCTGAAAAGAGACAATTTGTAGTTCCCGTCCACTGAGCTGAACACACCACAAACCACAAAACCCTCTTCTGCTAGAAACTCCTGCTCAGAGAGATGTGGCCCTCCCCAAACCAACCTGGCCCTCACGCCTGAGCTCTCTGCTTCTCCCACATAACCCCTTTCTTTGAGCTGGCTGACCCCATGCTCCAGCAGCACACCTCCCTGCCCCTTCTAGTTTTCAAGTTTTTTAAGAAATAAAGTATCTGTCCCAGTGCTGACATGTGGTGATTTGGATGGCTAAATCAGTGGAAAGACAGTGAAGTCACACATCTCAAGCGTCAGGTAGGGTGTTAGGGACGCAGGGACAGGTACGCAGCACACAGAGCCCCGGCACGTGGCTGTGCCGGCAGCATCTGCAGGGCCACGGAGGTCACCTGTCTGAATGCTAGCCAAGGGCTGATCCTCCTTTCCATCCATAACAGGAAGGGTAAATTAGGAGTGAACTTAAAAGCCCTCTGCAGCTTCCAGGTGTAAGGACAGAGTCAGCCCATGCTTTGGAACAGAGCAAAGGCCAGCTCCAGATGATGGCTGTCCTCTGCTGGAGCAAAGTGAATCAAAGAGGTGGGACTGGGCTTGGGCCGGCTCCTGGGAGGTAGACAGCCACCCAAGAGAAGCTGGCACCTTGACCAGCACAGACTGTCACCTCTGGCTACCTTAGCAGACAGATGAAAGAGCTGCACACCAAGTGCATCTTCTGTTGCCTATCTACCAGGCTACAAGTTTCTACTGAGTCTTTTGGGGTTCTCTGCCTTTTGGACAAAATTTGGTGAAAATACTTTCTTGTAAGATGCTCCCTCTCTGCTTGCCCATGTTCTTTTCCCTGTTACAGCAGGGGCCTCTAGCAGAGAGATCCGCAGGGCAAAGAGCCCCAAAGCAGCACACGCAGACTGCCTAGCAGGAAAGGAGGAATGCAGGTCACAGCTCCAGTCCTCACTAGATACAGAGTCCCTTGGTTGCCATGGTCTGACACCAAACCTTTCTGTCTTCGGTACAGCGTGATCCTGAGAGTTACCTGCCTCTCATGAGAATTGCAAGGGAAAAATGACTGTGTGCAATGCAAGTGCTAACACACATCCTACACCTCGCTTCTTTTGTCTAGAACCTAATACATATATAGCACAGCGACATTTCACATCTCTACAGCAACTCATGCCTAAGCCCATGTTATCTTACAGCAGATATTCCTGAATGCCTGTCCCTCCTCGTAAGGAAGAGCAGAACAAAATTCATAAACAAAACCTTTTGTTAAAAGTCACAACCAAGTATCCCAAATGCCCGCTTCAAGCAGAATTTTACACTCAAACAGAAGCTCCATACGCTCCACGAACCTCTCCAGGAAACTCACCAGCAGACATGAAAGGCGTTTGGAGGCTGCAGTGATGGTAGAGATTTACAAATGGGGAAACTTAGTCACTGAAGATTAACATGATTGACTGAGATAGCACCGTCCTTGGCAGAGCCGGGAGGAGCTCATTTCTGTACACCTCCTGCTCTAACCACCAAATCATCCTGCCTTGCACTGGAGTAATGAGGACAGCAAAACTCTGCTACAGTCTGAGCTCAGGAAAAGAATTTTCAGGCTGACAGATGCTGAGTTTTTGTTGTGTGTGGGTTTACTTCCCATTAAATATTTGCATTTGTACTAAGCTGCTGGAGAGGATGGAGGGGACTGGATGTGGGGCAGATGGGGGGGACGCTGTGCAGACCTTGCCCACAGTTTGTACTTCATTCCCCTGGGAAGGCTCCTGCATGCACTGCAAGTGCTGGGAGCTGAGACAAGGGACCCAGACATGCTAAATATAAAGGCTGCAGGACTGAAGAGGGTTTGTGTGTTGTTGTCCATGGGGAGGGGTGGAGGTAAAGGAGGGGGCTGGGTCACAAACTGCCTGCAGTCACAGTAGCCTGTCAATAAATTTTGCATTCACTTTACTTTCCGACAGGGATTCATTCCCTAATATGGGGCTGGCAGCTTTCTGGGTTATTTCGAGTGTGTGTGATAAAGTTCCCTGGATACTGATGGCTTCCTAGGATCAGGATTCTGAAAAAAACCCAGCAACATGCCTTGATGTGTGGGGTGAAGAGGGGAACCATGGCTAACTGCAGCTTTTCTGCGAAACAAGGCAGTATAAGGGGTGTGAAACAGTCCCTTCGTCTAGGACAGAGCTCTCTGGAGCCTGGAGCTGAACCTTTCTGCTGAAGAAGTGCCTTGAAGATTTTATCAAGTGCCAAAGCCTTTCCTGCTGAGATTCCAAGCACGGAGGAAAAGCAGCCTTACACCTTCCATTACGGCTGCTCCGAGAGGTCTGACCCTTGTGCGTCAGGTGAATACTGAGGATGAGACAGCCCCCCGCCCAAGGAAGCTGGGCTAAAATATAAGAGGCAGCCAAAGGGAAATCAAGGCTGAGAGAGATGATTTCATCTCTCGATGACTTGTTTAAGGTTATATGGGTTGTCTCAGAGCCAAGAAAAGAAGCTGTGTCCCCAAACCAGCACTCACATGCTCTGGGTTGTACTGTCTTCCCCACCTTCTGGCAGTCATTTTAGACGCCCAGAGAGACCTGCTCCCTTGCACTCTGATAAGGCGAATTATCTCTCATCTATTCCCAGCTGATTTCCTTAAACCAACCCCAGCAGCCCCCACGCTACTGACAACTCTGGAGTACTTGTCTAACCAGAGCCTCTGCTTTGCCCTTACTTTCTCAGCTTCAGGACTGAGCTGCGTCTGCCATGTGGTGAAACTCCCCCGAGCAAATGAGCCTCAGGGAGGTCTGCTCATGCCAGGCTGTCCCCTGGTAGCTCAGTGCTGTGCCCAAAAGGCAGGTGGGCTTTCTGAACCAAATCTCCTGTTTTCTAAAGCACACGAATGGGAAGTCCTCAAAAAAGACCCCAGCAGATGTCCTCAGGGATCCTTCTGACTTGGATTGACCTTTAAAAGAAGAATCAAGCAAAACATGTCACAGATGACGTGCCACGACTGCAGAAGTGTCTGGCTCTCACCTTCTCCCTGACCCCACCTTAGGCAGCACTCTTGTGGAGAGTGGAAAATCCATGAAGAGTTAAAAGCTGTGCTACCCAAGCTACTGCTCACAAGCAGCAGGGAGCCCTCCACGGGCTCCTCTCCAAGCATCCCTGGGGCCAGAGGCCACTTTCTGCTGTGCCTGGCAAGGCTGCCAGCTCCTGTCACCCGCAGCACTGGGCAGGGAATCCCAAGCTTGCGCTCCTCTGCAATGCTCAGCTGAGACTCCTGAGGGCAGCTCTGAAGGGAGAGGGATTGGGAACCTGCAAAACCAAAGCTGTTGCTACAACCTGCCAGCTTGGAGCAGCTAGCCTTTGGGGACACCCCAGTGAAATGAGCCTGGAGAGGGTCTTGGCCCACATCACCAGAGCAGCAGGCGAGGACAGGACTAGAATCAAGGGAGGGACACCCCTGTGTCAGCAGGTGCTACTCAAGTCACTAGGGGGGCATGGGCACTCACTGATGCCATGGTAACTCACAAAGGAAAACCCAGTCACTCAGACCACGTTTGCAGTGGTTTCAAGTTAATACATTTTACTTGGAATTTGCAACAGGCAAGGAGTGTGCTCGCGGTCCCATACCGCAGCACGACTAACAAGCGGTAACTTGCTAATCTGCCATAACATGATCATTTACATTCATGTGAATGTACCCTTGGATCCCATTGCAGTGTTAACCTCAGTGTCCTGGCCAAAATCCATCTCAAGCCACTGCATGCTGCCTACACAAATTCCCCAGTCAGTTTCGAAAGTAGAGGGTCAGGTTCCTGACATCCTGCCCTGGGCTGCCGGGCACTGCTGCTGCCAACATGAAGGAAAAAATTACTCAGAGTCTAGGGTAGGGATAGAAATCCAAGAGTTAAAGAGTGAGCCCTCCTATTTACCATGTACACCAACACTGATCTGGGCTGGGGGCACTGAGAAAGTTTTTCCCCACCTCGGATCAAGCCTTTGGTTCCCTAAGCCAGTCGCAGACCAGACAAACAGAGAACAAGCTGCCCCATGGTTTTAAACAGATGCATTACTCCTGGACAGCCAGACAAAAGGCAGCATTATCTGCAAAGACACCAGGCACACCCCCCTATAGAGACACAGGACCACCGCGGCCCCTGCACAGGCCTGGGCAGCAGGATGGCAGCAGCTTTGTGCACAGCTCCCATTGACTCCCAGTCCAGCACAAACACGCAGGCATGCAGAGAAACCGCTGCCGCCACAACTCACATCTTCATCTCCCATGTCCCCCACAGGCACTACCATGGGCTGCCTGGAAAGGGAAGGAGAAGAACTGCCTCTGGAAGAACAGAGAGGGCTGATGGAGACCCAGGTCACAGTTGTGTCAGCCGACAGGAGAGCTAAACCTCCAGCCCCAGCCCTCTGGCACCTCACTCACCCAAGCTGGAGGAAATGGGAGCAGGACCTGAACATGAAGGTCTCCTTCCCTGACCAAACTGCCCAACCAGCCCCACTGCCTGAGCAGCCAGGGTGCTCCCCCAAGGCACACAACGGTTCTCTGCTAGCTACTGCTTGCTTCAGGCACTGACGGTGGCCATGGCACATGGATCCTGCAGCCCAGCCATCCAAAAGGCCTGATGCTGGTGTGACCAGAAATGGAGCAGCCAACAGGATGGCCAGTGTGCTCTCATGAAAGAGAGATGACAAGGAGGGCCCTGTAGCAACCCAACTCTGTGGCTGGACAGAGCTGGCTGGACAGAGCTGGCAGGGGAAGAAATTTTGGAAGTGCATTTGTGGCTACCCACCACCACCATCACCCCAAGAACAAAGCTATGGAGAGAATGATGCAGTACTCTACAAGCTACTCCAAGCCTCATCATTTATTTATTTATTTATTTATATTATTATTTTTTGCTTTGGGCACCAGCTAGTTCTGGGCCACAAGGGGTTAACCACAAAAGCTGCTTTCTCTGCCTTCACTCTACCTCAATTTCCACTGCTCCCATCACCTTCCTCCCCCACCCCCTGATCTTATGAAAAAACCCCATCAAAATAACTATTTTATGTCTCCAAATATGCAGATCATTTTCTTTAATGAAAGATGCTTGACGTCTCCGATCCAATTAATATGCAAATGCAGGCGAGGATTTATTTGTGACATTCTGTCTGGGTGAGAGAAAACAAAAAAGGCCTGTTAACCAAAACACTAATTGCTGTGACTGATTGTCACATATCATCATTTTCATAGGATCTCCTCCATCCCTGGCTTGCAGGGAGCTGTGAACCAGGACTCGGAGACTAGCAGACACCAAGGAGAAACAGGGCAACCAGCTACCTGCCTGGCACGCTCGGATGAGCCAGGGCCTCCTTCCCGCTGTACGCCAAGCCCCTCCAGCGTGCACCCCTCCCCAGACCAACTGGTAGAGTCACTTGGAAGCAGCTTTTCATGGCCCCTTCTGTGCTTTCTAGGCAAGATGTTCCATTATTCCCCAAAAGCCTCAGAAGTTACTAATGTCGGTCTTCTCTTTGCAGTATCACAAACTGGGCATAGAAAGCATCATACTGTCTTGTACCTCCAAAGAGAGGTGCCCATAGAAGATGCACCTACCTGGGATCTCAACGCTGCTTGCTGCCCAGATCAGCACTTCTGGATCACATTCTTCACTCCGATAACTCATTCTAATTCAGCAGTTCAACCAGGAAGTGGTTTTGGTCCAAAGACACTGAGCCAAACACCACCAGACTGGAAAGAGCACACCAAAACTTTCCCATGTGCCCTTACATATTTAACTGGACAAATTACCTACCCCAGCCTTAGCTGTATCCTGCATACTCCAAATGCACGCACTGGTTACAGCAGGCACCATCTCTTTATCCACCAGGGAGGATAAGGCACAGAGGATAGCAAGAGGGAGAGGTCAGGAAAGGGCACAGCAAGTCAGCAAGGTTATGTCCACACTGCAGCTTGAAAGAGCTGGCTTGGGTACCACAGGCTTAGCAGCCACAGCAGTTCTGTGAGGGCTGCAAAACCTTCCAGAGAAGCTGGAAGCAATTGGGCCATTCGCTTGTACCAGATTCCGTGCTGCCCACACTGTGGCTAGCCCATTGAAAGCCATGGCTCAGTACACCCACATGAGCTGTGAGGCCTTAGACTTAGTCAAAGCCCACAGAAGAGGTGGGAGGCTGCCACCTCACTCAACGCTGCGCTTCCCCTGGAGACCAAGGGTGCACATCCCACTCCCCTGCACCATTTGGTCAGCTGAAGGCCCAAAGATTGCCATATTTTAGAGTGCAAAATGCATGAGGGCACAAGGGATGACCGATCCCAAGGGCAGCAGGGTTTCAAAGCAGAGGTTCCCAGCTGCTGGGTGTTTATCGTAATACTGGCCCTAGAAAATCACCTGATGGAGTGCTGACTACTCACATATGGACAGTTCCTCCTCTATCCCCAGCTACCAACCTGCTTTCAAAGCAACTGAGAAGACATGAATTTGCAAAACTGCCCAGCACTAGGGTCAATTCTGCTGGCATTGAAGTGGCTAGTCAAACTTCTGGGACTTCAAGGAGATCAGGTTTAGGCAAACACAAAGCACATACAAATCCTACTGTGAGTATTTTCCTGCCATTACCTCCCACATAAGCAATTGCTGGAATTGCCACAGGGAGATTCTGTGATTATGTACAGAAAGGGCATCAATCAGGCCAACTCTCTATTCAGCTGCCTCCCATCCATTGAAAGAAGTCTGGGAACGTTTGATGTAGAAGTTAGAGCACAGGACTGAGAGGCGGGTGCTCAAGCACCACTCCCTGCTCTGCCAAAGGCTCATGAACACCTGTAAATTATTCATTTAACTTTTCCTGTGACTTGATTTCCTCTTGGCTTGAAGAGGGCAATAATGCTCCTTCACCTTGCATAAAGTCTGAACTTTCACTGATCTTCACAAGAGGATCAAGGGCACTAGACATGAACTAAATCATGACTGTCACGAGTCTGCGCTCATGTTCCACTATACTGCCTTCCACCAGAGGATGCTTACATTTTCCGCAAATCTCCATTAACTCAGTAGAGCAGCCCCTGCAAGGCAGGGGGTATTACCGTCCTACACACTTACGTGCAGGAGGTGGGAGAAAGCTGAGAGGCCTGGGTATAACAGAAGTACATCACAGCCCCATAGTCAGGACTAATTGCTAAATGGCGTTCCTGTGCTGGGAGGAGATCTCTCTGCACCCCCCCACAACTGCAGCACTCCCTACCAAAAAAGAAACATGGATTTGCACCACCACCTGTAGCTGAGTGAGCAGTGGGCCAAAGTATTTAATTTAACTTGCAGGGTTGTAGGTCAGGTCTGCACAAAGAAAGATAGCAGTTTCCTGACACCGTTAAAACCGAAGTGAAATCTGGGCCTTAATGAAGTCGCTAGGAGTTCTGCCATCCACTTAACAGACATACTTCATACGAATAAGGCAGGCTGCAGCTTTAACATGTTTTAGCTTATTAGTGTGAATCTGAGGTGCTCTCTAGGGTTTAGCTTGACCAGCTGATACACCCTAAAATTAATTTTTACCTTTTTACACAAGACTTTCATAAGGGTTAGCAAACAACTACTCTACACAAATCCTTTCCTTTCTTCCTCGCAAACAGAAGACCCAGGAGATGAACTCTGCAGAGACTAGAAAAACATTTTCTGTTTTAAACCACACATGCTTTGACATCTGGTTTAAAACCAACCCAGGCCAAAAGGGACTGAAAGTTACTACTCTGATGACTGCCCAGTGGTCTGTATAAAATACAGGAGCCATACTCCACATCTGTATTCACATCTACCCCCTTAAACAGGTCAGAGCAGCTGTGTAAGGCGTGTGAAGTAATCTTAGAGAAAATACAAATCTGTGATGGTACTGATAAAAATTTCCCAGCACAGGCAAGAATATGAGATGGACAGAGCCAGGTATTCAGGCCTGAAGCAGGAAAACCTACAGATGTAGATGAAGCATAACGTGCTTGAAGACTTCCTGCACCTCCAGATTCCTTGCCGGAGCAAAACTGGGGACATCGCCCTCAAAAGTGCTTGTATCCCTAAGTGTAACTCAATGACACATTTCCTGATAAAGCCGACTTCCAGGGGATCTGGCTCACAGACAGTCAAGGCAATAGAGTCAGCTCTGGGATGAGCACCCTTGCAATGCAGGGACGCATGAAAACCAACTAGTCAGCACGCTCATCCTTTCAGCAGTTCTGGATTGCTCCCAAATGGGATGTCTGCTGCACCCCGCCACCCAGCTCTGGGATAAGGCGGCACTAAACTGGAAGAGGAAAGGGCCCCTGAAGAGATGCCTGAGGGATTTGGTGGGCTGGGAACCCGGAAACCGTCTGGGATGTGGGTGGAGAGATCAGTGCGAAATAGCAGAGCTGTGACACATACACTTTCCATTCATCAAACTCCGGGGAGAGAAAAAAGCTATTATTTTCCCTGCACACATGGGGGAACTGAGGCACTGAGACCACCTGGGGACTCTACTCTAGGAGCCATACAAGGCCCAGCCTCTCGGTACTGCAGTTTTAACACCCACCACATCCATCCTCACAACTCTCCTCCAAGCGTGTTATCTCAACTACACAGGCGGGGAACTGAGGCACAAATGGGGTAAGTGATTTGCTTTAGATCAACACAAAACTTGGCACAGTAGAGAGCTGAGACAAATCTCAGATCTCCTGAGCCCCAAGATAATGCCTTAACAGCCTCTGTACATCAGAAAAGACTCCCAGTTCTGTGATTCAACTAGTTCATTATCCCACCCCAAGAGTTTATGGAAGATCTCAGTTCTGGCTTTTCTAATCATTAAAATGAATGATTAGACCAGTTTCAGACCAGTTCTGAAAGCTGTCGATGCTCGGATCCTGCTATGGGCAGGAGGTATGCTCAGTACGCTGATGGTAATGTTGGATAAACCCCACAGGGACATCTCCAACCATAGATCCACAACATGGGCAGCATTCCTGTGATCTTACTTGCAGGTGGAAGAAGAATAGGTGAGGGGGATCATGGCATTCGCTTTTCAGCAAGAGGAGTACTCTTGAGAGGGACAGAGTTGCACAAATGTCCCTGGCCAGTAGATGCAGAAAAGCAACAGGAAAGGCTGTAACAACAGTTGTCCCCAGGTCCCCACCCTTGTTTTGGCTCCTTTGGGCTGACAGCCTCCCATTCCATAGCATCTGAATGCCTTACAGCTTCAGCACACCCACTCTCACAAGGCATGACACTCTTCCCAACACAGAGGCAGGGAGTGAGGCACAGGGGGCAAACTCTTTGCCTCCAGAGCCTGGGGAGCATTGGTGCATCTGCTACTCGAGCTAATGACAGACATGATCACAGGGAGTGCAGAAACTGCCAGGTTCAGTGCCATGGACGTGGTCAATCAGTCTGAGGACCTCTGAAAGGCGTCCTCCTATGATCAGTGACCCCTCAATCAAAACCAGGAGGTCCCTGAGTCCAATCCTTACAGCCCTCACACCCCTGCTACCAGCAAAGGTGGCAGGAAGGAAAGCATCGTAGGAGGGGACAAGAGACACACAGGCAGTGGCATGGGAGAAGAGACAAGCAAGGGCTGGTAAACAACCCCCTCCCATCTCCAATCCCAGTACTTTGAAGATCCGTGTGTCTTGAATTTAATTTTGATTTTCTTGACTTCAGCAGATTAAAGTTGAAATAACCTACAAATTACTTAATGTGTTGTAAATCTTCTGAAATTAAGGCCTAATGGGTAACACATGTCGGCAGGCAGGAGACACAGAGGGGAAGCAGGGTTTCTCACCAGCACGAGGAATGCTGTGGAGATGTGAGCCAAAGGAGAGGGGGCTGGGAGAGGGAATGTGGAGTTGCAGCCCTTCCCCACCAGCCTCCCAATGCCCACCTTTACTGTGGGCTGGAGCTGAGAAGCCACTCCTGGGCCACGCCATCCACACCTCCTGGCAAGGCGGGCGGGCGGCTGCTGAAGGAACTGCATGGCAGGACACCGCTGAGCTAGCAAGGAGCACAGATGCCAAAGCAAATCCACTTTAAACCTCATTTTCCACTTGCCCTCACTGCTCAGCCCTTCAGTGTTCCCTACACAGCCCACCGAGCCCTGTCGCCAAACACAATGCCCCCTCACAGCAGCATCGGCCCACGGGGACTTGGGAACACCTCTGCCACTTTCCGCGGTGGATGCCGGGCCACGGGGCAGCCACGGGGGTCTCTGCCCAGCAAAGAGCTCTCCCGCTTCCCCAGGGCCTGCCCCCTCCTGTGCGGCCACCTTCGTGCACCTGTCTCACTGGTCCCCGTGCTGCCGGCCCCTGCTCCTCTCCCACACAAGCCGCCAGCTCTCCCGCTGCTCCTGCCTGCATGGGCTCCCCCTCCCCTCCCTCCTCTTCAGCAGATTTCTCTCAAGTGCGCTGCCATATGGTTCCAGTTAAGCCCCATATTTTTTCTTGTCGATTGAAAAGACACACTTTCCTCTGTGCCAGACAGTTTACAGATTGCTCCATTGGCTCAATTTCTTATTGGATTTCTCAAAAAAACTGACATTTTAAATTAATTTACAGCCACAACAAAAAGAGTTCAGAATTTTAATGGTGTTGTAAGTAATTTTTAGGTAATCCGCTCCAGATTTTGATATTAACCTTTGAATCGGAGTTCAGGCAGCTACTATGTTACAGCACTTTAGTTGGCCTGGGTATTGGGGAGGGGGGCAGCTGTGGGGTGAAGGGGGGAGGTAATTTACTGCATGGCAGCATGTGAGCCTGAGCGCATGGGAAAGCACATGGCAGCATATGCATGGGGGAGGCAGCCCTGGCGCATGTCGGCAGCAGCATGTGTGCCGGCGACATGTGAGCACAGATGTGCACAGGCATGTGCGTTACCAAAATGCGTGCCAAGGATGGCGGAGGTGTGTGGGAGCTGCTGGAGGACCAGGAGTGGGACACACAGAGGCACCCCACACCCGCGGGCTGGCCAGAGGCACACACCTCCGCACAGGCGTCAGCACACGTGCACACACATGCGCGGGGAGGCAAACCTGAGGCTGAAAGCACCATGGCCTGGGAGAAATGGCTTGGCGTGACGGCAGGTGAAGGGAAGCACGAGCGGAGGCGGGTGGGAGGCAGGTGCTGGCACCTTGACACCAGCACAGATGAGTGTGCCGGCACGTGCAGGTGCGCCTGCAGCCAGTGCCCACCCCAGCATGCGCGGGAGGCCTGCCCACACCCATGTGTACGCACACGTTGCTCACGCGCAGGTCACAGCCCCAGCCCCAGCACCTTGTCCTCCTTCCTCTGTTTGCTCTCTCCCTTCCAAACGCTAGTCCCCATCAGGTGTTCACTTACTGGGGCCCCCCTCAAAGCTTAACCCCAAAGCCCAAAGGCAGGTGACACTCTGCCAAGTGCTGCTCAAAAGGGGCAGTGGCCCTAGACGCTCTGCATGGAAGAGCGAGGTGTTTCTCTGAAGGAAAGCAACACACCTGGGATTAGAAACAACACAAGAAAAAAAGCCACAGATACTGAAAATGCCCAGGGGAGGGGAGAGAGAAGAAGAGAAAAAAGCAGAAGGAATGAGTGAAAGAACAACTAAGAGGGAGAGGAATGAAAGAAGGAAATTAAGCGGCAAACAACAGCAGCAAAAGAAAGGAAAAGCAAATGAGAGCGCAAACGACTGAGAGAACAAATTGAGAAAGAAGGGAAGGAAATTAACAAATAATTAAGAAGACATGAATGAGAGAACTGAGACAGAGTGACAAAGATGCAAAGCAACAAAGTGAAGGAGACGGCATCATTCCGCCCCTGCCCAGGCCAACAGTTCCCGTGCATTTAACCACAGTGCCAACTAATGGGATTTGCAACACCGGAAACCTGGCAGCAGCCCTGCCTTCCTCCGCGAGCCCTCTGCGGAGCCTCACTTCATTAGCAGCCAAGGGACCCCTGCGTCCTGTGTGGTGCAATACATCCCCAGCACCTTCTCCTGAGGCTGTATGGGGCACATCCATCCTCAGAGTCTCTCTAGCCACTACTGCAAAGGTGCCAGGGCTAGCACAATGCCTGGCATGACCCTGGCTTGCTGCCACAGACCCTTACATCCCATTTCTCTTTATCGCTTGCTCTGCCTGGAAATCCCTTTCCATTTTCCAGCTGCATATGGGCAGCAAAGCTCCTGTGCCACCCTGAACTGTGTTACCACCGTGCAATTGCCAAACCAACCGAGACAAAAGGAGAAGGGGGGGCCTGAGTACAGAGCTGCAGCCCTCGCCAACATTTTACTAAGCTCTGGCACAGAGCAGACGGTGGCTGGATATGGTGCCAACTTACTACAAGAGCAGATTTTTAACATTCCTCCCCTCCAGGAGTCACTCGAGGCAGCCAGGGAACCTCAAGCAGAAAGATGCGAAGACAACAACGGCAGCCCGAAGTCTGCTCTGTTTAGAAACCCTGCCACAGGACAGAAGTGACAGCAAGCAACGTCTTCGGGAGCACAGGCTGTGGTAGCTACCTGCACAGGTAGCAGCAATACAGCCAAGGGAGCTGGCTGCATGCACTGCCCGGCTATAGGCTCTTGGGTAAGTCACATACCAGGCTAGCATCTCACAAGACTGGGGAAGTGTTCAGGTTGTACAGGAAAAGGCAACAAAGTCATAAAAGTTGAGTTGTAAAAGCCTGGCAGCACTGAGGTGCTCCAAAGACCAGAAGAGGTGACAGGAGAGTCACTGACACCTGATCGGTCCTGCAGACCCACTAGGGGAGGAGGGGAAAGAGCAAGGGCAAGGGACAGGAGGAGGACAGGAGATGCTCCCTTTGCTCCCAGTGGCAGCTGGACTCCACGCCATGGTGGGGGAGCCCATCCTGCTCCCCTAACTTAACCCCCGTACCACAAAGGAGAGACTTCTAGCTCGTTTGCTAAGCAGAACTGTCTCTTCCCAGCTGCACCATCTCCTTTGCTCATACAAGAACCTGTGGGATTCATGCAGCCTCCTGCAAACTAAGGAGTTTACAGAAGTGTCAAGTCATTTCCTGGTCCTACATCCTGCAAGACGTGACAGTGGCTGATACTGCTGATCAAACCTGGCGCGGAGCCACATGCAAGGACAATGTACCACGTTCTGATCCTCCGGGCACAGCGCCATGGGCAGAGGGACTCAGATGCCCCTCGGCACTGTGCCAGTCATGGGGGGATTCAGATGCCCCCCGGCACTGTGCCAAACTGGGGGGAGGTTGTTGGATGCCCCCTTTGGCACGATGCCGGGTGCTGAGGGATTCTCCCTGTGGCACCCTGCCAGCGGGAACAGGGACCCTGCAGCCCGGGTCCCAGCTCAGGTAAGTTCTGGGATCGAGAACTGGACTTCTCCCCTTCCCGTGCCAGCTCTGTGCAGCAAAGGCACCTGCGTTTCACTAACGTAGGAGGTGGAAAGCATTAGCGCAGGCTGGTGAATCCGTGTGACAAGGATCCCTGGGAGCTCCCTCCTCGGACTCGCTGCGGAGCTGGGCTGACCTGCCACTCAGCGCACCCCTCGGCAGGCTGCCTCGCCATGATTGACTGGGGAAAGTTGCTATGACGACCCTGGTTTGAAAAAACCCTCAGTAGTTGCCAACTATTTGTGTTGTTGTTTTACAACTGTGGCCAGTGTCACATGAGCGGGAGCCGGCTGGGGGCCTGGGGACACAAAAGCGAATGGCTTTTTAATGGAGTGTCCTGCCAGCGCTTGAAGACTCAATAAAGAGGAGCTGGGAGACCCCTCCGTGCGGAAGGCCCCGCGCACGGGGCCAGGGCCTCTTTGTAGAGCCGCGGCTGGGGTGGGAAAGTTTGGAGGAACCAGAAGAAAAGCCTCCCCCCGCGGCCCGGGCTCAAAATGCTGCCTCCCTGGGGACAGATCCATCCCCAGCCGGCCCTGGCCCTTTCAATGGAGCTTGCTCCAAGCACTTCCCTACATCTCACCCAGGGCTGGTGCTGCCCAGCAGAGCAGGATGGCAGAGCCTGGGGACGGTGCAGGAGGGGACACAAAGGGTTTTTCCGGGAGCTCGGGCTGCTTCAGAGCAGGGCGAAGACAGCTGAAAGAGCTCAAAGGGAGAAAACAGGGCAGGAGAGAGAGATCCCCCCCACACCTCCCAGGAGCTGTCCCTGCCAACAGCCAGAGCCTGACCGGGGCTGTGCCGAAGCCAGAAGATAGAAAGGCCCCCAAAGCTGGCAGGTTTGAGCTTGGGAGCAGATGCCACTCTCAGTGGGAAGAGCCCCAGGAGCAGTTCCAGGGCGCAAACTGGCAGTGTGAACAGCCGGCAGCAAAGACCAAGGACCGGTTCAGTAGCAAAGAACACTAGGGCACTCTGGGGGGCAGATACTCCTCCTGAACTGGAAAGCAAGGGGCAGAACAGGCCAGGGGCGCAGGGAAGTGTGCAGGGCTGAAAGGGCACTCTTCTCAACCCCTTGCAATTCTCACAGACTTCTCCGACTCCAGGGCCTTTTCTTACAGAAGCTATAATTATATTACGGAGTTCCTGTGTAAGCTACTGAGCTTTATTAATTAATCCTGCTTGGTCTCACCCCAGCCAGGGCCCTGGCCTTGTGCAGAGATGTGGAATTTTCCAGGAAAACTTGAAAATCGTCATCAAGGAGAAGAAAATGTTTGCACTCAGTCTTTAAAGTGTAAGGTGGAGAAGGGGCTCATTTCTCTGATTCATCTGTGAGGTGCGGAGAGGCAGGGAATGCAAGGTACGGCTCTGGGAGTTCCCTGACCAGAGCCATCTGGAATCAGCATGGCATTTTCCAGGAAAGGCCTCTGAACATGGGAAGTTTGGCTTGGGGATTCTTAACTGCAGACTTGGATATGGATAAAGAGAGACTTAAATACACACACAGCTGTAAACCCTGTCTGAGCTCTCAATTAAGCTATTCACAATCCAGCATCCAACTCAAGGAGCCAGTAGTACAGAGGTGAGGGGTGCCCAATTAGTGGTTGGATGGTCTAAACCAAGCTTATTCCTCAAATGGTACAGGAGCAGACACTGAATGAGGCAGAAGTCCCCAGGCAGAGATAGATGTAGCAGATACTCAGCCTCTCTGAAGGGGTTTTGCTTAGGGGTATGAGAGTCTGTTTGAACCCCAAACTGAGACAAAACCAGTAGAACGCCATAGAATATAAAATTAAAAATGTTAGCTAATGTCGTGACATATAATGGGGAACTAATGCTCTCAGACTGGCTCACCTTTCCCAACTTTTACCAGGCCACTACAGAGAATAGTGGAACAGTACTTCCTGCAGCCTGTGCATCCCCCCGCCTCCCTCCCTTCCCAGGCATTTGCACTTGGAGAAGGCACTTGCCTGCCTAGGAGCTGGTCTCAGAGAACAGGCACAGACAATCCCCACGCTGCTACAGCTGCAAAACAAGAGGCCAGAATCTTATTACAAAGATTCAGAAAAGTTTGGCTTCAAAAGGCAGTAGTAGTTTTTCTGTGGTGACCAGGATGAGTAAAAGGCTCACCTCATTAAAGTATCATACTTCAGAGTTCAGGGAATCACCCTCCTTCCATCTCTACACTGAACGCTCCCTGTGCACCAAAGATTTAGAACCTCACCCCACTACTCACTGAAGGGTTCTGCATATCCATGCAATCATGACTGCATCCTTGTAGGAACACAAAGGTGCACCCCTACACGTTTGCACACATGGCACTGGCAGTTGTGTGCACACACAATGCACACAGGTATTCTTTCCTACCTGCTCATGAGCCCTATCACTCATGCTGATGAAATACCACTTAAGAAACAACAAGACAGCAAAACACAAACAAACTCGCCCCAAATGGAGACGTCCCTCCTTAGCACACTCTATCCACCCACAGTGGCTGGGATCATAAGTGTGTCTACTGGTGTCCCGAGTTAATCTCTTGCCTTAAATTAGGTAAACTCACTCCATCCAGGAGCCACTGGCTTCTAGCTTCCATCCTGAAAAAGTAAAGGTGAGTCAGTGATCAACAAAATAAATAAAAGCAGAAAAAGGCACTAATTGGTGAGCACCTGCCTACAAGGAACAGGAAAAATACAGCCCCCCCCCCGCCCAAAAAAAAAAAATCCCAACAACCCAACCAACAACCTCGAGGAAAACAAAATGCATCGACATCTTTTTATTTTGTTTTTTTTCGGTAATTATACTAAAGATGAAAAACTCATAATAAACATCTCCCAGTCCCCACCTGCTAACAGTAATTATAATAGACTCAACAATAAATGGTAAAGCAGAGCAGTGCTGCATCTCGGGAATTCTCTAGGGTATGTGGATTAGCTCGGAAAGCCTGAATGATTAAAATACACTAATTAAAATTTTGTGTTCCTTGGTAACTCGTCTGCCTGGGCCCCTGGTGTTGGCAAAATGGGAATTAACGTGACAAAAGCAACACAGAGGGTTTTTGTTTTAAATAAAGAAGGGGGGGGAGATCTATATAAACAAGTTCTCTCTGCGCACACACACAAATTCAGAGGGACACAAACTCTTAGGGAAGGACTGAGGCACATTGCTGGTGTTTAGGATGAAAGCAGCAGTGAAAGCCTTCTCTCATTGCCTAGTTTCTCTCCAAACCATCAAGGAGGAAAGCCTGGGAGAGGAATGGAGAAGACGGAGAGCGCTGGCTTAAGATGAACAGGGTCATGCGTGACCAGGAGCCCGGCTCTTTTAAAACAATTAGAGAAATAAACACACCAAGAGGTAGAGAGGCTCACGCAGGGAAACCCCAGTACAGGACACTCTTCCGCTCTGTCTCCCTCACGCACATTCCTCCATGGACTCGTCTGCCCTGCTCTTTACCAAAGAAAACAGGACTTTGGGATAACACACCAGAGCTTCTACCCCACTGCAGATACACAAAAGAAATTGAACACTTTTGGGTTGCCCTTAGCAACCTAATTGCATCAGTACATTGCACACAGGAGCCAAAGTAACTGAATTTTGATGAAAAGACGGCGGTAATTTACGGCATCACGAAATTAGTTGTCATAGCGACGGGTTAATTACATCTCAAATTAACAATGCAAGTGTGGTGAAATTAAATATAAATCATATTTTCTGCATAAATTATAGGGGTTGATTAGACCGGGGCTCGGGGAGAGGGAAAGGTTGAGCCGCCATGGGCCTACGCAGCTTTCTGAGCCGACGAGAGAGTCTCCTGGAAACACCGGGAGGAAGATGGAGTAGGGGGGGAATGAAAAAGTGTCAAAGAAAAAAACGCACTGCCTTGCTGCTCATTTTCTGTGGGGTTTTCTTGGCTTTTTAATTGTCATCTGAACTCTCCCTCAGTTTCCCCTGGTGGCTTTCGGAGGAAGCAGGGAGAGGAGCCAGGCCCACGCACCACGAGGCGCTGCAGCTCCCCGTCCTACCCCAGCACTGCAGCTCTGAACCAGGGGAAGCTGACCTGAGCAGTGCGTGGGCTGCCTGCCCTCAGCACCTCCCCGGCCTCTTCACGGGACAAAACGAGGGGCCAGCTCACACCAGAACTGCCTGTGATCTTTGTGCCCAGGAAAGTAGCCTCGAGGCCAGTCCAGCTTGCTTGGTGCAGGTCACCACATGCCATCTTACACCTCTGGAGTCACACTGCAGCTGTCCAGGCTCTAACACATCTCTAACCTCTAACTTCTTGCCTGGTTCACAGCAACAACATGAAATGTGGTCTGCCAAACTGAGGAAATCCATTCTTGGCAGAGTGTCTGGCTGGAGGAGTGGCACAGACTGACCTGACATAGGACAGGGAGAGAAAGGCACTCTCTGACTGGCTCTCACCCGCAGTTTCTGTCCGGAGCACACCCTGAAAAGCAGGTCAAACCAAGCGCTGAAATCAGAGGCTGAAGGGAGCAGGAGAAAGCACGTTATGCTGCTAAGAAATAACAGCAGGTAAATGAAGGGCATTAGTGCCCAGCTGCAGTTCAGATGTCTCAAAACAGCACCTTGCCAAATACATGCAGAGCAAAGCCCTGCTCATGCCTGGATACCAGCCCCATGCCCTGCAAGCGCAAGGCTGCGGCACGGGCAGGAGGCAGCAGCTCTGCTCTGGGGCAGCAGGACTGGTATGGGAAGAGGCTGCAGCAAAGCTGGGAGTGGGTCGCCAGCTGCAACACTAAGAAGCTGTGTGGTTGCTCTATTAAACTCTTGGTGACCCTCGGCAAGCACAGCGCATTGCCATTCACAATGGGACACAACTAACTACCAACAACAACTAAAGAAAGAGTGTCTAAAAATACCCGGCCCCTGCCTGCCCTGTGCAGCCTGGCAGCCCCTGGGAGCTGGGTGCTTGCAGGAGCTCCAGCCACTCATCCTGAGGCTGGTCTCCTCCCAGGGGCTCACAGAAGATGGTCATTCAGTAGTCGTTCAGTTCAGAATGCCCTGAATCATTCAGTTCGCTGCAGGGATGTAAAACCATTTTGCAGTCTAACTGCCAACAGGCCCTGCCCCAAGCAGGGATGATGCTGAAGAGCCAGGTGCCGCTCTCCTCTCAGGCCCTTGCTTCTGTTTCTAGGCTGGGTGATGATAGGTACCATGCAGCTCTGCTCTGCATGGGGCCCACAGTGCTGCACCTGGACAGCCCCTGCCAGCTGCAGCACTGCACTCGGAAGGAAAGGGGACATGGTAAGTGTCCACTCAAGGAAAGGGGGCCATCATCTGTCAGGAAAGGACACACCGGAGCCAAACCCTCCAAGTATAGTCCTCTGTTTCTTGCCTCTCTGAGCAGAGTGAGGAAAACCTCAAGAGAAAGTCTGCAATGGGCATGGGCAGATGGGACATACCTGCAGTACAGACAGACAAGGATTGATGTCAGAAGGAGCAGGGTGAGCTGCCCTCCCAGCTCCATGAGCCAACAAGGCTTCCCATAGCCCTGCAGGACTCACTGCAGCACAAAGGGAGATCCCCATGTTTAACTCCTCAGACATCTGATATCCCTGAAGACAAAGCATGCGGGAACCTTTCCCACTGTGCAACTCTTGCAGAACTCAGTGACAAACCTCCCAGAGGCTACTCTCAGGCCAAAACCTTACACTGCAGGTTTGGCATCCCATCCCAGTCCCGCTAACTATGCCTGTAACAACCCTCCTGTCAGCCACAACCAGACTGGAGGCATAAGGCTCTTTGGGGACTTCCCTAAAATAATAGTTCCCTCCCACTTTAAAAATGTTTTTTTACTTAGCCTGCATCTACCCAGACTCCTTTATCTTCTCACAGGCTGTCTGCTCATGGTAAAACACCACTTTGACACCTCCCAGGAACCCTCTTGGTCACCTCTGCTGCCATACTGCCTTGCCTCCTGCCCACACAACTCGCAGCACCGGCAGCACTCAGACTGAATACTGAGATTCTCATGAAATCCTGCCACATTTCATCTGGGCCTGGGCTGAGGAATTTCTCAAGTAAGGGAATTTGGAGGTTTGTGGTATTTTTTTAGAGGGGAATGAGGGAGAGCATATGAAAGAAAGGAAGGAAAAACCTAAAAGTAAAAAGCCCTCTGGTCCTGGCAGCCAGTATGATCGATGGTCGTGGATTTGCATGCACATTTCATTAATTTTTCAGCATGCATTTTATTTATCTATGCGCCATACATCTGCTGAAGTTTATATACTTGATAATATATAAATATAGACACACAGCAATCAATACGACATCCGCTTCGCAGAAGCTTCCATTAGCCCCCCCCCACACCCCCCTTCCCTTCCTCATTTCCACAACCTGCTGCCTGGGCACCTTGTGCTGTTCAATCGGTTTCCGATTTTCATTAGCGGTGGAGCGCCGGCTCCCCCGTCCCCCAGCCCTCCCCACACCGATCCCATTCACCTCCACGTGGGCCAGGGAACCGCATCGCGGCCAGCAGGCGCCTGCCCTGCTGGGGGGAGCCTCTCCCTGCTCGCCCTCCCCTTTCTGTGTCAATAGGCTTCCCGAGACGCAAGCACCGGGATGCTGGGGCTGCCTAGCACAACAAAACCGCCTAGAGCCTAAAGGACACCTCAGAGCGCTCTCAGCCATCCCCTTCCTTCCAAAAGCTGCCTGGGATTTTCTCCGCCCAAAGGTCCTGGCAAGAGGCAATGGGAGCAGTGGTGGGGACAGAGCAGAGCCCCGGCTGGGTCACAGACACTCCTGTCTACTCTCAGGCCACCTTCTCCTTCCCTTCCCCAAACACAGCTAAGCCAAAGCCAAGATTTGAATGTCAGCACTAGGCAACAGGACAGACCAAACGGTCCTTTGGCCATTCTGTTTCTTCACCCTGGCTTAACGCCACCATGACCTTCACTGTTGCACGTGATATGCATGGGTACGTGGGTGGGGGAGAGATGGAGGACGTCTGGCCAGTTCCCTAGGGTCTCTCACTGTGGAGGAGAGCTCTGCCCCCAGAGCCCTCTGAGCCAAACCCAGAGCCCTGGCATGCTTCTGCCCAGCCAAATTACCTCCTGTGACATGGACGAGAATCTTATTAAGTGGGCTTTGTCGTCAGGATCAAACTGCAGCTGTTAAGAACAGCCTGGGTCAGTGTAAACTGCAGCCCGAGTTTCCACTTTTTATCTCAGTGGACTGTCTTCTCTCTGCCTTGTTTTCTTCTTGTTGCTTGGGAATTGGACTTGAACATCCAATCTGTCCCCACTGTATTGTTGTCTTGGGAAGAGAGCAATTCTACTCTCAATTTCTGACCTGTTGTGCACTCCTTGGGTATGTCACACCCCACTGAACTTTCCTAGTCCCCCCTTCCATCCAGTTTTCAACTAGGAAGGAGTGTTTCTCATTATTGATTTATCTGTCTTCACTACAGTCTTTATCTCAAATTAGCCGGTCCATCTACAGGGCAATACAAACATCTGCAGCGTGGAACAAACACTTGGGAAGCACTCAAACTACTTTTTACAATAGCCAGACAACACATCGGAGTTGTTGTAAGACAAGAACTGTAGCGTAGCACAGTTCTACAGCTACGAACTACAGTATGTAGTTGCATGGCACATTGCATCACAGGTGGATTATTTCCCAATAAATTGGGAAATTTATTTAAGAAGAATAATTGTTCCTATTATTATTATAAGTGACTACCAGTAAATCAGCGCAATGCCTGGGGAAAATTCTAAATGCTTTTCCCCTTGTTTCAGGATGGGAAAAGAGATCTTTTTGCGGGAGAGAATATATGGAAAGGTATGTGAGAGCAGAGCAAATAAAGCGCAAGTGACAGATTTCCAGGGGACAGTTCTGAATCACGAGTGCATCTTTTCTAAGGGGCCAAACAACTTAATTAAAAACCCACCGGACCTGCGTGGCCCAACCCGTCACTCACCAGAATCCCCAGCCCAGCACCCTGCTCTCCTCAAGCAGGAGGCCCCGGCAGATGTGGAGATAAAAGCAGAGGGTTTGGCAACAGAGACCCGCAGCTCCCGGGTGCTGGCGCCTGCTCTATCACAGCCACGCAGAGCCCACAGCTTCCTCCCACAGCCTGTCCTGGGTGCCTGCGGCCAGCCACAGATACCCAAACCTAACTTGTCCACCACGAACCCAGCCACCTCTGTCCCATACGGCCTTCCTTCCCAGCTGCGTCCCGCTCTGCGCAGCAAATGCTATTCAGCCAGTGGTCAAACAGAGGTTTGCAAAGGAGAGAGAGATTGAAAATAAATAAAAGGATGCCTGTGCCTTTAAAAGAATTTTCATTTATAGGCTCTTCTCCTCTTCCACCATTTCAGTGATCTATATGCAAATATGCTAATGAATGCAAATTAAGACACCACTTTTAGTCCCAATTTAATAGAAAGCATTAAAATACCTTTTTTTTTTTTCCCCAAAAACTCCATATGCATGAAGGAAGGGGTTTTTTTAATTTATTTTATTTATTTTTTGATTTTTTTAACTTTTCGCTAAAGTCACATTCAGCAGCAAACACACCATCAAAGTGCTGGAGACAAGGAGGGGAAATCTGACTGACATTTCCAGGTGCCAATTACTAAGATCTTGTTCTTATTCTGGGAGGATTGTGAATTAATTTCTTCTATTTTTTAGAAGGAGCTATTAAAACTGATGGTACAGCTACCCTGTTCTCACTCATAGTCTCCCCCACACCTCAAACAGTATAAACCTGGTGCGGAATGAAGCCCATCACATCCATAAAGATGTTATCGCATGTTAGGTTACACTCACTTTTCTGAGGGACAGGTGTGGAAAAGCAGCAGGGAGTGATGCACACACCATCCTGATTCTACGAGAGGGACATATCCTGACTGGGGGCTGCGGGAGCTGTAATTAAAGCCTGGTGGTAGGGCTGCAATGGTACTAAAACCTGACACTATTGCCATGGGATCTCCAGGCCTCCCATTCCCTGAGAAGTCTCCAATCCCAACATTAGTCTTCCCAGCCTTTTCAAAATATGCTTAAGCTTAGTTAAATACAAAAACCTCCAAAACCCAACAGATGCAATGCTAGATTATGTTAGCAATGCTGTGAAAGTCTACAGGAAAATAAACTATGACTCATCTTTTTTTAAATGTTTCAAATACAAACCTTTCCACTCAAGCAGAATCATGGTTTTTACCAAAACTTCTTGAGATGGAAAATGTAAATGAAGTATCAGTCAAACTTTTCACAAATCCAAAGCAATTCTACATAGTTGTTCATTTACAGATAGAAACACCATTTTTCTTCAAGTATTTCATTTGGCTGTTTTCTAAATGAAAACTTTCTTCGCTTACCACCTTTTCACCTACAACTGTCATTTAATTTTATTTTAAAATCTAAGGTCTGGGATTGTGCAAAATCTAAATGGTTGCCTCCATTTAACCCAAAGCAACTTTAATCATATTTATACACATATTTTAATGAGAAGCAGGAAATTGCTCTTCACCCAGCCGTACCTGCCACACAGCCCCTTCCCCCAGCTTTGCACAACTAGTGCCACAAGGCCTGTTCGGAGAACAAAAGCAGCCAGACTCCACTCTGCTGACTGGGTTTTATCTGTGGTAATTTTACCTCCTCCACAAGGCAGTGGGCCAGACTCTTTTTGCAGCAACACTAGAGTAAATCAAGATCAAAGCCTCCCCCCAGGGCAATGGTACTGTTACTCAGGGATTTACACAGCCTAGGCAAGGATGAGAATCCTGTCCCTGCACAGAGCACGAGCCCCTACCCTTCAGCTCCTTGCTGAACGTCCTTCGAACTGCCCCAAGCACAACATTTTCAAGTGAAAACTGTGTTAACAATGATCGATAGACAGAACAAGCAACTGGCTGCATGACACAGTTCTTCCTGGATGAGACAAGGGAATATCAACCGCTCTACTCCAGCTCTCGCTGTGCCAGCCAGGCGGCTGCTCTACCAGCAGGGACCCTGCTGCCAAATGCCACTCGCCATCCCCTTCTGTTGCCACACCAAGGTGGCAGCTCACACGGAAGCCCAAGTAAAACAGATTTCTTTATCTAACCTGGATGGCAACAAGCTAACCGGCGACCAGTCACCTCCAGGAGCTGCAGCAAAGCAGCTGACAGTCCACCAGACTGGATGCAGAGATGCCAGACACACCACGTGCCGGGGGTGCCAGCCCACTGGCGCATCTACAGGTCTCTGCCCATCTTTGGCATCTGCCTGCATGCTCAGGGCCTCTGGCCGCCCTCTGCAAGGGGCTCGCTGATGGAGCACGAGTGTGCCCTAGAGCCTCCACCTAGCCCATACGGTAACAGGCTGTACGATGGACTCTGCTGCTTTGTCCCAGGGACAGTAATTGTCCTGTTTGCTTACAGTTCGCTGCGTGTTTCTCCTCTCCACAATGCGCACTGTAAGTAACATGAAAGCACAAAGTGGATAAATAGTCTCCTCTGACATGATTGGGCACATCTCTGAATGTTTATGGCAGAGAACAGATATTTAGATATTTACAGGGAATATCTTTTGTCAGTGCCAAACCCTAGGTTTTGCTGTCAGAAAAAACAAACACAAGCACCGAAACTTGTCTTCAAATGGAAATCTGCACAGAAGAGAATGATTTCCCCATCAAACCAGTTTTATTAGATACAAATATCTAATTATTTCTACCAAGTGCTGGGTTACCAAAGATTTTACATGCAACTTTTTTATCATGTGTAGGAGTCTTTTTATATAAAGACCTACATATCTACATATATATAAATGAACCCGATTTGAATGCCATCTGAAATATTTTTCTTTTTCTCCTTTTTCCTGTATTTTTAAAATAAAGATTGAGACAAAAAAAAAAAAAAAAAGAAGAAGAAGAAGAAATTCTCTCTCAGTTTGTAGGGATCTTCCTGGCCTTGAACACCTACCACTCCAGTAACATTATCAGTGAGATGCTTGCACCTCTGCATTTTCCAGCAGGCTCTCTTCCTTGATCACTTTTCTAACATCTCTTCAGTGCTGTTCTTGTAATTTCGTAAAGGCACATTCATGAAAAACACATTCCAGACACACTCAGGACTCATGAAAGCCTCCCAACACCAGAATTAATAAAATTAGTAAACATCACAACACTACATACAAAACTCATAAGTAATGCACAGAGTCTGTATCCTAAAACACACACAAAATCCTTATGACTCAAGCCCAAACTCCTACACTGGCCTCACACAAGGAAAAACATACGCAAGTCTATATACATACACACTACACAGGCATATGCCCACACAACAAACACCAAGACAGAATAAAAACACACACAAACAGCTTGATAAAAACAGACATCTCACCCATACATACATTACCTACCCAAACCACAAAAAACAGAGCCTAAATATAAACTCCTCCCCAACAATACACAAACATCCCCCAAAAACACACCGTGCACACTAAACGTGTGCCAAGTATAATCACAAATACACACAGCAAATACCTTCTTCAAAACATACAACTCATTACAGGCAGACTACTAACTACAGAAAAAAGGAGCTCAATGTATATATTTAAAGGTTCAACACCTTATGTCAGCTTTTCCTTTCTAAAGAGTGGGGAAAATGACAGACAGACAGAGAGGGTAAGGAGAGACTGGGCAGGAGGCGATAGGGAGGAGGAAAATGGAAGTTGCCTTGTGGGGTAGAATATGGATCAGGCTGTCATCTGGAGACCCATCTTCATCCAGAATTAATGCACTAAAGTTCTCTGGTTTTACTCTAAATGGTTTTAACGAGACAGCAGAAGCTGTGCTCTGGATGCCAGGTGCATGGGTACCTTGGCTGGCTCAGGCACTTTGAAACTGAAAAGGCAGCAGGTTCGGCATTTTGGGGCCAAGCCCAGAGAACCCATGCATGCGCTGGAGAACCTGGACTAAGTTGGAAGGAGGAAGGTATTTTATTTTAGACTGCTACACATGTCCTAAAAAGTTTAACCCGTAAGCTCGCTCACAGCACTCACCCAACGGGAGCATGGTGCCAGGCAAGTGCCTTACACTACTCTGTCAGCAGCTCTGTCCTAGTGCTGTGGGAGAGGGATCAGCACTGGGATCCCCCGCACCGACCAACATGGGAATGCACTGGCTCTACAGAGCAGCTGGAGAGAGCTGCAGAATGCTGCAGGGAGGGCCGGCACAGCAGGTCCCCATCCGGCACAGCTCTGCCATGGAGCGGGGATCAGACGGGAAGTCTCGGAGGCACAGAAGCAAGCAGGCAGAGAGGAAGATGCTGTGGGGATAGCAAAGCCCGTCACCGCTTATGAGGAGCACGTTCTGGTAGCCTGAGCCTGCAAGAGAGGCCAGCAGCACTGCGGGGCGAACAGTGCAAGTCACCTGGGGAACGGCTCCCGGGGCCAGCCAGGCAAAGCGGCACAGGGGAGGCCTCACACACGCTGGGAAATGCAACCTTCACTCACGCACCCTGCGCCCCTCAAACCACACACTGTCCTCAGGACAAAACTCTGGAGGAATGGTATGAGCTGCTGACCCCCCCATATCTCCTCCCTCGAATCAATACATCCTTACCTCCGACTCCCATACCCCGGGGGGGATGCTATGGTTGGGGCGGGGGAGGAAGAACTGAGAGCAAACAACAGCAACAGGAACAGAGTTGAGCCATTTCAATTATTCATATGCCAGATGGATTCTTTTCCTGCCCTTTTTTTTTTTTTTTTTTTGCTACAAAAATAAGAAAGAGGGGGGAGCATCGATGTTTGGGGAGCGAAGGGAGGAAAACATATTTTCCCCAAAACAAAGTGCAGAAAAGCGAGGGGAAAGCCCCAGCATACCCATCTCTGTGCGAGGAGACCACAGGGAGTGCGAGAGTTTCCACTCACCGGGGAACTCACAAATGACTGATCTTTTATTTTACACACACAGAGTGAAAGTGAAGGAGAAAGTGCACAAAAAAATAAGAGAGAGAAAGGGAAAGAGGGATGGTGACAGAGAGAAAAAGGGACACAGAATGAGACAGAGCGAGAGTAAGCAGAGAGAGGGAGGGGGGCAGGCAGAAGAGGGCTTTGACCTTCTGTGAAGGATATAAAAAATCCAGCAGCCTCAGGGGACACCCAACTATCTAGCATATTGCTGTTAAAATGTCTGCAAAATTTAATACACTTGGCATGCCATCTAATCAGTCCTTGGAAACCACGGTTTTTCTCCCTCCTGCACTCCAACTGTTTCAGACCTCCAGCATTTGGGGATGGGGTTGGGTATTTTCTACAGATGACAGAAAGTTTGGTGCATGCACACAGGGTAGGTTGGGGGGTTAATTTGTGTTTCATTTGCCTTTTTTTTTTTTTTTTTTGGAAGCAAACAGCTGTCATTTTCCCTTTTTAAAAAAAGTTTGTACAGATTCCCGCATGCTGAAGAGCTGCTGCTGCATGTGCAGGGCAAGAGCACATAGTGCAGAGCATGCAGGCACACGAGCATGTGTGCCCACAGACAGGATGGACAGGAGAGGACGGATGGGTGGACGGATGGGAAGCACAGCGGCACGCACACCCACAGCTCAACCAGTGCCAAGGGGAGCATGCATGGTGGTGCTGGCACACCCTGCCAGTGCCTGCGTGTGTGTGCACGCGCTGCAGGTGCGCTCACACAGCAAGCCAAAGCTCATGCTCGCCTGCCTGCATGCCCCGGTGGCGTGGGCACACTCACCACAGGGAATCGGCTGGGGGGGGTGAGGGAGGGTGAAACCAGCCCGAGGACGGGGCGGCACTTTGGTGCCGACACTCCTTATTGAAAGGGACAGCTGCCTACACTGCCACACAACAGCAAAGGAAACAGCTCTCGGGGAAAACAACAACAAAAGCCCCAACCCTCAGAACAACAAATACATCCAACACTTGTTACCTTCCGCAGGAGCTCAGCGGGTTGCAGGACTCCAAAAGAGCTGGGCAAAGCACTTCCGAGCCGAGTGGGAGAAGGCCACCTTTTCACTCCATGGGGAAGGGAATGGAGGAGCTGGTGCAGTGTGGTGTGTCAGGTGCTTTCAGCTGTGCCAAGGCAGTCAGCAAAGACCTCGAGATAGGATCAGGCCCTTCAGGAGGGGAGGCTGATGCCTCCAGCCAGGTGTGGAGGTTTATGACCTTGGTCATCCAAACAGAAGTCCCTGACAGGCAAGGGCAAGCACAGCTCTAAGAGCAGAGGACAGGCTCTCAGCTAACACAGAGGTGCTGTGGGGCCCCTGGTGCAGGTGGGACCTGTGCCAGCTGATTCAGGCACATGGACATCTAACCTCCAACCTGGGCAGCCTCGGCCTGGCATTCATGAGGGGAAGCCCAGGGTCCTTCTCAATGTGAGGAAAGTGAGAGATGTGCTGAGGAAAGGGATGAGGCATGAGGCAAGGAGGGATCTAAGTGCGCGAACACCCTGAGACCCTGGAGCAGAACAGGCACAGCTGCTCACAGACAGGCTTGTCCAGCAGCTCAGGTCCTTCCCAGCCCATTGGAACTATGTCACAGGAATACCGCTGCACAGAGGGAAGCCTCTGCAACTGGGAGCAAACAGGCCTCCTGGCCCACTGAAGGTGGGGCAAAAAGGCTCCTGGGTCCTCCTTCTCCCTCCAGAAGAAGGGGTTTGGTGAGAGCAAAGGTGGAGAAGAAAACACAAAGGCAGTGGACACCACTAAGTGGAATTATCAGTGAAGGAAGAGAAGGTAGTCCTGGGCCACGGACAGGATAGGAAAGGGCATGGATTCACAGGACTAAGGAGAAAGGACCTGGAAGTTTAAACCAAGGCATGGGCCCCAGATCCTACCCAGCTCAAACAAAACTTTGTTCAGTAAAAATGTTAATTGCTGAGGAACCAAATAAAAGAAACCCCACAGGCTGAAAACTGCTCAGTGTCTTTAATTAGCCAAAAAAACAAAGTGGTTACAGGAAAATGAGAGTGTAAGAGGGGATCCCGAGGGAGCAGTTATGCTACTCCCCCTTCTCTCCTTCATCACCAAACAGCCCAGGGTAAGGCCATGGTAGCAGCCTCTTTGATAGTAGATTTGGGAAAAGCATTTGGGCCTGGTTTCTTTTTACTGTCCAGAAGATGAGAGCCCCAGCCAGGGAAACTCAGATCTGAGTCAGGCACCTAGTGACCCCAGGGGCTTCAGAGCCTTCCGTTCAACCCCATGCCAGATGCCTGCTGGAGACACAGGGAATGCCTTCCACTATTTGCATTGAGACAGCTGGCTCTCCGGCCCCTTTAGGGCCAAAGAAAAGAAACTGTCCCTAGGGCTTAACCCTCAAAAAAGAAGAAGAAAAAAAAGCGAGAAAATAAGCTACAGGTTAGAAGCAGCTTGTTCTTTAATGCACTGAAGGATCATCCAGACAAATTTACCCATTTCTGCTAAATTCCACCAACAAAGCCAGAGCTCTTCCTAATCCCCACACAGGCTGGCATCTGCCTGAACGGCCACAGTCCCAAGTGCCCAGTAACTTGCCAGCCATTTACTGCTTTAAGAAGAAAGCAAAGTGAAGATGAGAGAAGTGCCTGAGTGTTTTAGCTCTTCTGCTGCCCCCACATACAGTTCACACCTTGCCCCTTAATTCCTGCCCAAGGCAACTGGACTGGGTTTGGAGTCTCACCCACGCAATTCTCCTCACTCTCCCCTCTGTGAAGGGCTTACATCTCTGGTGTGCGTTGAGCAGACAGCCAAAACTCTCCATTCTATACAGACACTGTGTGCACACGTGGGACAAAAAGAGAAGGACACACAAGCTGGAACTGGGGAGCAAGAGCCAACGGCACTGGAGTATGTGACCTGTGAATGGCACTGGAGTATGTGACCATCCCTAGGAGCTGGTTACGGATCCTGCATCATCCAAGCTCAGAGCCTTCCCAGAAAAATGGTTTCATGCACAAAATGAAAAATAAAAGACCTTCAAGAACAGCATAAAGGAGAAAATAACACCTTATTGAGGAAGCATCTGGCCCATCCTAATTTCCAGGTTGATTCCACCCCGCTCCAGCCTACCCCCTCTCCTGGGGCCTATCTAGCTGGGAAATCACAGACAATCAGGGAGGCTGTTCCAGCCAATTTCCTTCAGGGAACCTGCAACTTCCTCCTGGGACCGTCCTCCCAGTGGCTTATTCCTGCCTCACACAAGAAGGTGAGGGCCATAGTCTTCCTCAGAACAGGTTCTCCCTTTTCTCTTCTCTCTGAGGCAGCACTGAGGGTCACAAATCTGGTCACACACCAGGTTTGGACAAAGGTAGTGAAGTGGAGGAGGGCTTGAAGAATGAGACTGGTAACAGTAGGAAACAGAGGTAAACACAGGCGTTATGCAGAGGGAGAGAAAGAGAGGGAGGTACTCCAAGAGGCTGTAAATTCATATTTCTAATTACTTCCTCATGTTTTTCAGCACTCCTCAGTCAAGTTTGATTAAAATTCCTTTCAAGGGAAGACGCTCCATAGAGAGACCTGCAATGGAACAGGCAGCTTGTGAAGTTTGCAAAATTGCTAGGGGTGGGCACTAAGTGCAATAGCTTGGGAGCTGGGTATAGATCAGCCCCCCCCCCGCCCCAACACGGGTGCATGCCCCATGAGAGGCTGCTCTTCTGAGACCGAACACCAGTTCAGGTCTACCTGTTCTCACACTGTCAGGGTACAAAATAGGACACAGCCCCTATCCCTCACACCTCAGACACAGAGTGTTGTGAGACAGCTTCCACAACAATCTCCTTCCTAACTGGCAGAGAAGGTCCTCCCAGGAGCATGTAAGAACTTCCTATGAAACATATGCCTCAGCAGATGGGGGAAAGCTTATGCTCCCTTCCACCTATGAGTCTCTTACATAGGGGCTAGTCTTCTCCATAGTGAAAAGCAGGACTCAAGACCTTACATCCTTGTTTGCTTATTCAATGGAGAGAAAGCCTGAGATCTGGCAGGCAACAGTAATTTATGTAATAGAGATCCTTCCAAAAGTATGAAAAGGAAGCATAGTAACAGAGAAGAACTAAGGAACAAGACCATTTTTATCACCTTCAGTCTTAAGAAGCCTTGGCACCATCCTTACACGGCACCAACTGTCACCAGGCAGGGGTGGTCTTCCCAGTGGACAGGAGGGTTTAACAGAGCTCCCTCAGGGATATTTCCAGGAATGGCTTCAGGATGAAAATCTGAAAGGCTTTTCCTCAGAAACCCTCCCCTCACCAGCTCACAGTTACTGGTTGTACAGGGTGTTTCTCTCCAATCTATTCTTTCTGCTGGCTCTATTGCCTATAATTAGGCTCCCAGGCTGCTGGGTCCCCACTGTGTTCTCTGTTCATCTACAGACAAGATGTTCATCCAGCGCTATGGCCAACTCCCAGGCTGCATCTCCCACTCTCTGAGCCCTTCCAAGTCCCCACAAGAAAGGGTGTGAGTACAGCCAATTCTCCCTCCTGACCCTGCCCTGCCAAGCTCCCTGCAGGAGGGGATGCCCCAGGATGAGGGCTGGGGACCAGAGAACGTAAGCAGCACCCGTTTTTTTTTGTTTATCCTCAACACTGTGGCAAGAGTGAGACAGAAGAGACACTGCTGGATATCAGCCTCTGAGTTCCCTACATGGCTTTGGAGAAATCATGATTATCTTGATGCCTGGTTTCTCTCCTTTCTCTCCCCCTCCCCTCCCTGCTCTGAATAGCTGAGTGTCTTAATGCTCACGTGAGTAAGGGACAGACCCTGCGACAATCAGCTGGGCATGGAACAGGAAGGTTCTTATAGATTCTGTCAGGACACAAAATTCACAGTTCAGCTAACCAGGAGACATCCAATCCATGATACTGCACACACTAGCATGCAAACAAATGATAAAACATCCTTTCTGGTTAGTTGCTCTCCATCACGTGCAAGACACAGGTCATGGAGATAAGTCCAGCCAGCTCTGCAATCTTCTCATGTTCCCTTCCCATCCAACCTGTGCTCAGCCTGTAACAGAAGGACCCAAGGACTAGGAAAGGAGAGGCAGAAAGACTCCAGCTGCACCTCAGATCCTAAATTCAGGACCACCACTGTGCTTAGGAACAGAAGTGCAGAAAATTATGCTTAATGCTGCACTGTTCACAAGTGAGATCTGACACGATCAGGCAGGGGAAGAGGTCTTGTTCTTCGTGTAAAGAAAGCCCTTGCATGATGCATGCTGAACAATCCACAGCAGGGAGCCCACAAAGCTACTGTCTTAAACCTGCGATTGCTGCAACCTAAGCCAGCAAGGTGCATGCAGTCAGAGCAATACAGACCAGCATGACCAACTGGAGAACTGCCCAGTTTTTGGGAGCTGCATGCAAAGCGTGCCTACATAGGCAGCATGGGCCATGAGCACACCCAGGATCTGCAGCTGCTCTCTGGAGATAACACACGTTGGGTGTTGGTTGCAGGCTGCACATGCTGCTGACCATACACTGAATGTGGGGGAGCAGGGGCACCCACATGGCCTGGGAGCAGGGGAGTGCGTGGGGACGCCACGGCAGGAGAGTGATCAAGAGAGGCAAAGCGCTGCACCACGTTCTCCCCAGTGGGAAAGCACATGAGCTGTGTTCCCCTCTCCATCTCCTCTGAGAAACCCAGAGGTGGTTTGAGGGGGGCCTCTGACTCCAAAGTCATCCAAGTTTCTGAGGTAATTAATTTACTGCTGAAAGAAGGAGAAGGAAGAGCAATAAAAGAGCCTTTGTACTTAGGGTGGGGCTGGAGCATGGAAAGTCATTTCAGAGAATAAGGAGTTGGGGGCAAACAAAAACAAAAAATAAAAATAATAAACTGATTGACAAGCTTACAAGAAAAGCCACATTTTTAGCATTCTTAATCCTTAGAATAAACACACAGGGAGGAATGAGGACAGGGCTGGCTGTCCTCCGAGATCACTGGGAGAGACTGGGCTTGGTGCAGGCAAGAGATTTTGTGCTGGTGGCTGTTGTGTATGGTATTGCCCAAGCTAGAAGGAGGTGTGTGAAAGTGTGGAGGGGAAACAGGCCAGAGGATGGTAAAATCAAAGGTAGACACTCACTTGGATCTTCAAGCTCTCTGCTTTTCTGTTTCATGCTGTCTATACTATTGCTGTTTCAACACAATCAAAATTACACTAGAAACACAGAACCAAAGGTGTCCCACCCAGTAGTGGAAACACAGCAGTAGTTTGAGAGAGCTACACCTTCTTACCACCCCAGTCAGCTGCTTCAGTAAGAACCAAACTGCATGACACTGTCTCCCCACACCCCCTGCTTTTATCTGGTCCCCATCCTCCCCCAAAACATCTGTCAAATTTCTCCAGGATAGCAGGAGTTAAATGGCTGGTTTTAGCGGTAGAGACACGTTTAGGAAGGGATTGAATTTGTGCGTGGTGCAGCCGGTTCCCTGTTTATTAATAAGCTATTTATCATTGGTGTTGCTTTTAATACCATTTTGGCTTAATGTTGTTAATGAAATATAAATACCCGCACTAATGATGTTGGTCAGGAGGCAGCGTGGGCCACTGGCAGCTTTGCAGGAGGGAGGCCAAACCACGGCTGTGTGTGAGAGGCTGTGACGGCGCGACTGCCAGCCCAGCCTCCGGAAGAGCTTCCCCACACACTCCCACCACAAGACTGCATAAGCACCGCAGGGTGAGGAGGGGTACCTCCACCCAATGGGATGGGATGGGGCAGTGCTGGCAGGAGGGCAGAGAGAGATTTGCAGCAGCTCTAGACCACTCTGGCAGCCCAGGCCCAAGCTAACTGCCCACCAAAGCTGCCCAGAAAGGAAGGTGGCTCAGCATCACGGTTCAGCTCCAGCAAGGCACAGGACTGCTCCCTCTCAACTCTCTGCCTTTTGAGATCACAACAAGAAGCTGCCCTGGCCCAACATGTCTGTGTTGGGGACCCTGCAAGCTGCAAGGAGCTCTCTAGATGGAAATATGTAGAAGAAGTCAGATGAGTTTTGTTTGCTTAATGCAGTTGCCCCACTGGAAGAGCGATTTGCAGACTCTGCGCTAAGCTCCCCCAGGGCAGCTCCCACATGAGCCCAACCAAGACCCCTTCAGCAAAGAGGTGTTCCCCAGTGACCACCTCAGAACTGTTTGTGGCTCATGCTGGGCTGGCCGCGGGGGCTCTGGCTTCAGGCCATGGGGTGCTGCAGGGTGGGGTGGGGCAGGAGGAGCTCGCCTGGCTCCTGGGGCTGCCTGCCACTCCACAGCCACTGCCTCACTCCCCAGCCCTGGTAGGGCCATGCTGCCCTGGGTCTGCAGCAGGCTAGGTGGGGATGAAGAAAAAAAAGGAGTCTCCTGTTCTTGAAGGGAACAATGCCAAAAGCTTGGCCTTTGGCAAGGGTTCAGAGGTTTGCTCTGGATCTGCAGACCGAGCTTGCACAGGTCCCTCTCCATTAGCTTGTGTCTAGCACCGTCATGGGGCAGGGATTACAAATCTCCCTAAGAAGGCTTTTGGAAATCCCATCTTGCACTACCATTTGCATTAGAGCAGCCCCTAGAGAGAGCTGAGGCCTGGGCACGCTTTCAGAAAGAACCTTAGGCCAGGAGAGGCTTCAAGGCACCAGAGGAGATTGGTATGGAAAGGCAACAGGCAGAACAGCTTTGGGACTGGTCAGTGGAAGAGGCACGGCAAAACCTATGCCCAAGGCCACCCAGCAGGCACACGGCTCTCAAAATCAGAAGAGCGTCTGAAATGGACCTTCAACCACCAGGAAGTTCCAAACCTCTGCAAGCCTCCAGAACAAAACCAGACACTTGCCTCAGGAGCATACTCCAAACACTATCACTGCCTGAAGAGTCAATGAAGAGGCAAATTTGGAGAACAAAATATACCATACTCTGTCTTCTGACAGCTCTTGTAACTTCTCTTGCTCCAAGTTGACCCACTCCACTAATCTCATTCAACACACAGGGAACCAGAGTTCCCTGCAAAGCCGGAAGCCTAATCAAATGGGAGGAAGAAGTGCAGATGATGACCATGCACCCCCTTACCCACCAAACCCTCCCAGGCCTGGGGCACTAGAGCCCCTGCTTCCTGTGATCAAAAGAGGTGGCCTCATGTCCTCCCTCATGTTGCCGTCTCTGCCACAAAAGCTAACCCATCATTGGTTTGCATAAACTGCTCAAAGATGCATCTCTCTTCCCCTCAATCCCCACTAAAACCCTTTTTTCTTTTGCTTTGCAGTCTCCCCCTTCCTCTCTCCCAGGAAACGAGCGCAGAGGAAACTACAACTGGTCTGCACTGGGAACTCTCCTGGTGTTCCCCGCCACAAGGAGTACCATCAATTTACACTGTTCCTTTAAGACTTTATCTTTTAATTTGGTGCTCCCCCTTTCCCCTCCTCAACTAACTGATTTATTAGTTTACATCTCATAAATTGTAACCCCTCACCTCCCCCTTCACCCTCCCAGATGCCATAAATCCCCTTCAGGGCCTCGACACCCTTCTGCATGTGGTACAGCCCCCTGCCCCCCAAAGTCACCTCCGAGTCCCCAGGGAGCGCGGGGCTCATTTGCTGGGGGTTTGGTCTAGCTCGTCTCAGCAGCTAATCCCTTGGGTGGCTCCTGTCAGATTATTAATTAGCTAAAGCGGATCGGCCCTGGAACAACATGCGGTTGGACTTCAGATAAAACAGGACGGCAGAGGCTTGGCATGTAGTTGTTTAAAGGGATATTGTCCCTTTTTTCTCTTTCTTTCTCCTGGGGTGGGGGGAAAGAGAGGAGGAGGAGACAGGCTACTTCCACAGCTGCTTGCAACCCCCAGCAGTTTGCCACCCTGATCACAGGCCTGAAGATGAAAAGGAGAGGAACAGCAGACACCATCTCCACCCTTGCCCTGTGGCAGCTAAAACTTTTCCAGATGTTGGAAAGGCTTTAAGAACCTGTTAAGAGGCATGCAGCACTCAGCTGGAGGGTCTCACCACTCCTCCCTGCCACCTCCCTGCCCCTGCTGTCCCTTGTCCACTCATTGCTCCCTACAGAAAATGTGGTCTGTGCAACCACCCCATGAAAATGACCAAAGGCTGTTCCAAGGGGCCATGGTCATCCCCACCTTGCGAACAGGTATTTTAAACCAGAAGCAGCCGTCCACTTTGCATGGGTAGGGTTTAAAGCCCCCTTTTTTATGCAGTGCAGCCTTCCTGGGTGGGATAGAGTGAGCGGTCTCATAGGCATCGTAGCGGAAAGCCTGCAAGAGCAAGCTGGAATGAGAGTCAGCGCGACTGATGCTGGGGAGCAGCTCACCTCCTTGCTCCGTTCCCACTTTGGATTGTTTTGACTCAAACCGATGAAGCTGAAATATCGAGTCACAACGGCACTAAACTTCATTACAAGCTCTTAACACAGATTACTTAATAAAAAACAGGCTGCTTTAATTGCTTTTCACCCATTAGCATTTCTGGAGGAGAAAATTCTGATTAATTTGAAGAGGCACATTTCCCCCACCCCTTGTGCTGGCCTGTGAGCCAGACCTCCTTCCCACACCAGCCTCGTCCAGAAGAGCATCCCAGAGAGCAAACAGAGCTCCCAAATCCACACGACTCTGAAAAGCAAAGGGACTAAGGGCCTGGATGAACAGATGGGAGTAATGGAGTGAAGCAAACAAGGGAAAGAAAAATCTCCTCTCCTTTCTGGTGAACCCATAAAAAGCAGCACAGGGGGATGAGCAAGAAGTGGGTAGAAGAGAACGCGATAAAGGAAGGATAGCCATCGTGGCAGGGTTCAAAAAGAGCAAGCCCAGAAGCTGCTGGGTGACTGATTTGGTGGGGTCCTGGGAAGCACCTTCACCTCTCTCTGCAGCTGGGAAAGGGGCGAGAGGCAGCTCTGCCAGGGGAATGTTGTGCAGATTTTCAAAGTTTGGGCCAAAAGCCTGGGAGCTCAGTGCTCTCTGCATGCACCTGGAATGGTCCCTGTTCCTTGTTCAGGCCCTGCTTGGATAGCTGGTTCCGAGGGAGGGCATCTGGCTGGTCACCCCCAGGTTAGGAGTGCTGGGAAGTAAGGGAGAGGCAAGGGAAGCACCCTGCGTGGACCAGCAGCTCCTCTGGGCTGGGAAAGCCAGGGGACAACAGTCTCATGCTTGAAGGAAGGAGCCTCTTGGGGAGGAAAGCCAGAGTCCAGCTGCTCCAGGGAACAAGCAGGGCAGGCAGCAGCACTGGGCTGTGCTGCTACAGTAGAAAATGCCAAGCTCTCCTCACTCCATCCCCGGGACAGCTCTTTACCTTTAGCCCTAGCTGTTTCAGGGATCAAGAATGTGCAGCTACCAAGTTCCTCAAAGATCGGAAGTCAGAAAGGACAAGCCCCCTCTGCCCCACAGCATATGTGACCAGCTCAGGTAGGATCTGCACTGCTCCACTGCCAAACGGCCCCAGGTAAAACAAGTCTACCAAAACATTCCTGGCCTTCGGGCAACTGACTTCAGCTCCTGTTGTAACTAGCCCTGGTGAGGGAGGATGGCAACCAGGTTCCTGAGTAGACTGTTCTCTAGGTCAGCACACTTCAGGGACATGTTAATCAAGTAGGAATTGCTCCCATGTGCCAACTCTTGTCAACCTTGCAATGCTTCATGTTTTTCTTAAAGCCTGAGATCTTGCAAGTTACGTAAGATTTTTGTTTTGTACAACAATGTATGTGCAGTGCTATCCCTCCCTCTTGCTTCCTCTGCTCTCCCACTAGCAGAGCACAGCAACCTGAAATGTGATCTGTGTGCATCCTAAACACATAGAAACCTCAGTATTACTGTCTTATAATTGGGGGGAGGAGGGGAGTAGCTTTTGACTTCTGAAAGGACAAGGCTAGCAATATTGTTTGCTCATTTTACTTTCAAACTCACCTTAGTTTGTCCTCTCCTCTTTTCTCTTGTATGTTCTATTAATGTACAGCTAAGACAAACTCAGCAAGAATCACAAGACAGACACTGGGACAGATCATAAACTGCCCTGGCAAAAATCAGGATAGTTCTGCTGGCTGAAAATGCAGCTCTGCTGCTTTACATCAGCAGATGGCTTACCTGTGGCTCTTAATGGTTAATGTATAACTGCAGTAATAACAAAAAAAAAGCCCCAGCATTAATACATCATTTGTCAGAGGCAATATGCTAAAACAGTCTTTCCATATTCAGCTCAAGTAGTGAGATAAGCCTCACCTCCATGGGCTGAGCACCAGCTCTGGAATGAGCCCCCAGTAGAAGACATCAGAGAACAGATCACATTCACTTTACAGTATTTGTTCATTTTTCAAATTTTTTGTTTTTTATCAACAGATTTCTAAGAACTACATTTTGAACATGCATTTCCCTTGAACACTCATGTGCATACTTAGCACTGATTGCTCCAAGTGCTTTCCAACTGGTTTTCCTTAAGAAACTCCAGCAGGTCAGCGTCCCTGTTGGCTCTCGCTGGACAGCTGCCTGACAGACAGACAAGACAGTCCCACATACAGTGCCTGCCCGATTTGAAGATGTTCCTAAATGTTTAATGGAACCCTGTGAACTGACAGAGCACTATTAACCCCTTTTAGCTAGCTGTTTCGTCAGGGTGCCACAGAATGACTGCCTGCATCCCAGCTGAGAGAACTGCAGTTGGATCTACTAAGGACAGGAAGAAATACTGTCAGATGGTTAAAGGAATCAGGAGATCTGGCTTCTCCTCCCAACTCTGCTTCTGAGTCATTATTAGCATAAAATCAGGTTTGTTACATCAGTGAAGCTTGAGTAAATAAACCACGACTCATCATTGTGTTTTATTTTGCAATACCTCAGTGGGCTCCTCTCTACAAATAAACACTATTAATGCTCATTGCAACTGGAGTTATATGGGGAGGGAGAGTGATAAAAGCCCCTAAACCGGTCTAAAACCTTTATGGAGAGCATTAGGGCAAAATCACAGCTTTTTTGAGGATATTGACTTTTACAGGACAGGCACTTAAAAAAAGGGCAGCCCTTACCTGGGAAGACTAAAAGACAAATAAGTCAGGCCTGCAGGTCTGATGAGCTGATGGGTAAGAAAGATCCGGAAACATCCTGATCCTCTTCTGAGGAGCCAAGGCTGAAATCCTGACTCCACTGAGGTTTACAGCAAAACTTGTGCTTGCTTTAATAGTGCCAGGATTTAACCTCCATAAAGTTCAAGTGTAAAGACAGAAGTGTTAGGAAAGAGATAGCCACCTTCATCAGCAATGGCTCTAGGAGACAGAGAACACCATGAAGTCAGAAGAACTGAAGAAGGCAAGGAAAGCAAGGTCTGAACCCACAAAGGCCTGGCCCAGCCCCATCTCCTCCAGTACTGAAGGAACATCCTTTTTCCATGTGAGTTTTTGGGGCAGGCTGGTCTCCTGCATGACAGTTACCCAGGCAACTGTCAGCCCTCACTTAAGCACCAGGCTTCTTTAGGGCTAAGCTGCTCCACATATCCATACTTGTGAACTCTGTGCTTGTACCTCACTGCACCACAAACTGTACTCAGACCTCCTTCAATACCTGGGAGGGATGCTGCTCAGATGCCATCCTCATTGCCAGAAAACCTCTTCAGCTTTTGCACCTCAGACAACTGTTCCCCCTCATGTGGACGACTGTAAGTGCAAAATCACTAGCGGATGGGCACAGCAGGGCTTCTGAAAGGGCTTTGGGCTGCACCTACCTTTAGTTGGAAATAAAATCATTCTGTGTCTCCCAAAAGCCTTGTAAGTGTCAGCTCCTTGAACTCTGGCATCAAGGCCCTTCCCTGAACCTCTGAGCCTTTTCAACCTGCTTAGATCCCATTGCTGGACTTGGCCTTCAATTAGGAGGCTATATTAGTGTCTGCTGTTACCCAAGTGAGCGGGAGATGCTAAGGACCTTAGTGGATCAGGCTTCAGTCCCATTCCCAGACCAGATATGGTAAGGACAGCTATAAGGCCTGCCAAGCACATGATCCTCTTTCCCCTCCTTTGACTTCCCCCCATTCAGCTTTCCACAGCCGCCAACCAAACATCTGATCGAAGGCCTGCGGGAGGGAGTCAGAACTGTCCAGTCTGGTTATGAGTGAAGGTCATTGATCTAGCACAGACCAGGGATGCGGAAAACAGGGGAGGGAGGAAAAAACCCTCAGAGAGAGAGAAGAGAGAGGCATGCAGAGACAGCACACAAGCGAGCGCAGGGGAAGGCAGCGGAAGTGGCTGAAACATGGTTTCACACTCTGAGACCCAAGGGCTGTTGTCAACCCGTCCTTCATGCTCACATCTTGTCACACTAGAGGTCAGGTCTCCCAAGCGTTCCTGGAGAGCTGAGCTAGCCCATATGGCAGGCAATATGTTAACAATATGGATCAGCTGCTCGTCAGGGCCTGAGCAGATGGATGTGACAACCCTGCTCTTATCCCAGACAGGCTTTTAACATCTTCCCTTCTCCTCAACTCAGCCATACCGGAAGAGCTCTACCCAGGAACCGCTGCCTCCAGCTTAGGTGGACCTCAGGGCCACAGGTCAGAACAGGCAGCATGGAAATGCCTGCCTTACTTTATCTGGATGGAAGCGGGCAGGGTAGAGCTCCATTCAGACCAGTGCAGGCAGGAACTGGGCCAAACTTCTATCCAGTGAGAGCGTGCTGTAAACGGAAAGACCTCGCTATAATCCAGATACATGCTATTAACTCCCAACCAGGGTGATACAGTAGATACTGTATTCAGATATATGTATATGGCATGTTACCACCAGATGCCACACGTTACAGTCTAGACTGAGTTTTGTAACTGCCTGGGAAAATTTTCTCTCACAGAACAAGTAATACATAAATAGATGTATATTTTAATGGGCAAGTTAAACTCCTCCTGGCAAAGGCAGGCAAGTTGATTTCATACACAGGCGGGTAAATTTCCACAATGATTTTGCAAGGCTGTTTCATATTCTCCAGCCCGGCTCAGGATCTGAGCCATCAGGGCTGGCTGGGCTGGGCCAGCTGCAGTTCTGTGGAAGGCAGAGTTCCCACCTCACTGCCTTAGCAGTTGTGCCTATACAGTGATCCCAAGGATCCTAGCAAAAATAATGCAGTCAGCCCAAATTAACCCCCAAATTTAGGTTTGCTTTAGGATTGAAGCAAGGGGAAATATTTTGTAAATTCAAACAGACAGCACAGGTATTTCTAATCCTTTTCCCACATTTTTTTTAAGCTTTTTTCCCTGCATAAAGGCTACCCTTTATCAACTGAACAAGAAAACTCCCTCCAACCCTTATAGCTCTAGGACTAAACAGCCAGCATGTGCTTATAAACAGAGAGTGAAAAAGCAATCACAGCCTACGGATGGGCTCTGGAGAACGTGCAAACAGCCTCTGTAGCCCAAAGTAAATTGAGCTTGTTTTGAAAGTAGAAGCCATACAAGTTGCTCCAGGGCTGAAGACTGGAACACAGGGATTTCTAGTCCAGAGCATGAGCGATCACAAAGCCACATGCCTGAAAGGCTAAATGCATCTCCTTCACTGAAGTGATACTTGTAGAACTAGGGGGACCTCAGAAAACAGCTAGCGTCAAGGGAAATATTTCTGTTGTTTCTAATGAGCTTCTGTCCCTCAGAAAACAGCCCCTGAAGGGCACTCAACTTTGTACAGGTAACGCACCCAGCAGGTACTAGGAGAAGGTAAACATCAAAAAGGATTACTGATCTGCAAGAACCTGAACCTTAAGGTTCATTTCAGCACTTCAGGAATTCCAGATTTATCAGTCTCCTCCTCTTGCCTTCTTGTCTCAGAGGTCCTGCTCATCCCAGGTCAATGTCAGATGGACATGCAGGTCTTTCAATATCAGGAGCTACACCAGCAGAAACCTGTGAGAGGGGTCACAGGAAAAGCTCCTTCTGATGGAAATCAGAACCCATGTAGCAGCTTCCTAAACAGTTTTTCCCCCCTGGGTGTTGGGCCTTTTTGGAGAGGCACATAAGGATGTTTGGTGGAAAATTCACCTGCTGCAGTCAAACCTGAGAATTTGTATCTTATTTTGTAAAACCTCAAGGCTCTTCATGTTCCACTACCTTATTCCCTGGGGCAGAGCTCTGATTTGGGAAGATCCCTCACCTCTGGAGACCTGGGAACACATGTGCCACTGCTCTAAAACAGGGGACACAGACACCAGAGAAGCTCATGCAGGGATAAAGGCCAGGGTTCCCTACATTAATAGTTCAAACCCAAGCTTTCCAAATAATGCATGCCAGACCCTGGAGGAGTTTCAGCACTAGGAAGGTGTGGGAAGGTACAGTTCACCCATATCCCATCCTGAAGCATACTGTATTTACTGGCAGGTTTACTGAAAGCACTCAGGTCTGTAGGCTCTGAACACGTGGCAATCACTAAGCCCTGCTGAGCCTTAGAGGATCACGGCTGTTGCTCTTTAAGGTAGGGCACTCAGAACATGAGTAAATTCCCCCGTGCCACATGCAGCCAGGGATGGACAAGGATAGCTGAAGCCCCAGACCAACACCTTAGCCCTGTGACTTTTCTCTCTTCCCTCTTGCTAAGCCAATACACTCCCTACACCCTGATCCTTCTAATTCAAGTCTCAGCTGTACCTGTGACTCACAACCTCTTTGGATACACTGCTTTGCCCAGCTATCATTTATGGCACAGCAGCAAAAGAGAGAAGAACATGGTGATAGAAAATCCCCACAGGCATTTCAGGTTGCTGATCTTCATTCAGGCATCATCATCATTTAATGGTGCCAATACAGTATGGAGATACCCCTGACAAAACCTCTAGCCCCTGCAGAGCAGACATAACATCACACAAACCCCAGACACAGCAAGGCTCCTTGGCCCCTTCTATCTGCAGCAGTATGGCAGTGCCACCAGGTACCTCCCAAATCCCCAAACAATTGAGAAGAAATACATTATCCCACTGTTCTTATCCTACACTTGCTTTCTTCTAGGCCAAGTTATGCCATACCTTTCTTTGTAGAGAAGCTGTGATGGGAGCCAAGCAGTGAAGAAAATAAAATGGCTTTTAGAAACACAGAGTCCCACCCCCTCACAACCTTTCTGAGTTTCCCACCTTGACCACAGACATCCTCAAACTCCTCCTCTTTTGTGAAATAAGTTGATCAGAAACTGTCCCACACAATACTTACCCAGGGGACTCCCATGCTAGCCTGTTCTGATATACTACTTAGCTAATTGTTAATATTGCACACCAGCTCATTAGGAAGAAGGAGGCTAACAGAGGGAGCTGTTTAAACCAGCCCTCTGCTGTGTCAGCTGGGTGCCTATGTCTGTGCAGAAACAGGCAGCAATGTCGTAAACCCAGTCTTACTCGTAAGCCAGCCCAAGACAAACCAACAGCCCACCATGCATTTAGCACCCAAACCAATGGCTTTCAGCAGCTCTTCTAAAATTTATAGGCTAGAAACTTCCCAGGAACTGGAATGGAGGCTCTGAAGAGCCAAAATCACTCGCTCCAGTCCTACTTCAGAGCAGACGGTTTCATCACAGAACAAAAGCCAGTACCTTGCATTGAGAAGTCACAGACGTCAAGGTCCATTCCAGTGTACAAAGCCAGGAGAGAAGTCAGATTCTTTGTTTTGGAGGTGGTTGCAGATGAAGACTGTGTGAATCTGATGGCCTCCCTTCACTTGGTGAAGTCTCTTTGCCCTGAGGAGAGTTCCAAAAGGAAATGAATATTCCCTACTTAGCAGTACAAGAGCTCAGGTGAATCACAGGCACAAGCAATGACGCTGGCCTCAAATGCCACAGCCACCCACAGACCTCAGTCCTTGGTCACACACAGCAGTCCAGCTCCAGCAAAGCAAGGCATTTCACACCCTGACAAATACGTTGCATCCCGATCTTCTCTGCCATGTGTGGTGCTAGCAACTCAAAGGTCAGGGTACAAACCACCTGGGTGACCATCCGGTGGGCCACGCACTCCAACTTTCCCCAGAAAAAAATCCAGGTCAATCAGTTGCAGAAGCAGCCTACAGTACTAAGCCACTTAATGCAAAGAGCTTCCCCCCATAGCCAGCCGAGCATTTCTGCACACGTGAGGTGATGATGCTATCCCTCCTTTGTGGAGGAATCGTTCACTTGTGTTTGTCTTACAACCACCAGTAGAACACAGACTCTACCGTCAGTCTAGTGCACCCCCACATCAAATGCAGTTCCTCAGCCCCAAAGACGTTACAAATATAACCAGATGAAACAATGGAAGAATTATTATTTCCAGTTTAGTGAGGCACACAGTAATTAAGTGACTTGGCAAATCTGAGGCAGAACTGGGAACCAAAACTAAATCAAATTCTGGACCAAGAGCTGGACAACAAAGTCTCACTTCCCTTCCTGTGCTCCTTGGATGCATATTGCTACCTTTGCAACAGGTTTCATTCACCCTTCTCCCTGTTCTCCCTAGACAGTTAAGACAATTTCCTTCCATTTCCTGCATTGGAGGAAATGAATAAACCCGCAGAGTGAAAGAACAAGAACTTTTACCTTACAAAATTAAAAAATGTCCTAGCTCCAACATTTGACAGAAGCTCAGCAGCTTCAGACTTCTGTGAGGTGGGATTTGTAGACTGAAGGGTTTTGTTGGCGGTGGTTTTTTTAAATTTCCATCAGACAAAAATAAAAGAAGCAAAACAAAAGAGGGTTGTTGAGATCAATTTGTGATAGGTGCCGGGCCAAAGAAAATGGAGCCAAAGAAGCCAGAACCCTGCAACCAACAACCTTTGTGTCAATTTAAGCAAATATTGTGGCGTTTCCATGGCAATCCCTGTTTTGAATATCCACTACACTCACTTTTTAAAGGGCTTTTCCTGTTTGCATTTAAACTTCAAAACCTGTAAATATTTTCAGCCTTAACACATCCCAACCTCCCCCAGCCTCTGAAATGAGATACTATCAAAGCTCTGACATGAAGTCTTCAGTCTGCAGTACCCCAAAAGCTGTGAAAATTCACAGCAAAAGCAGGCTGGCAACCCACCATGGCTGGGGATAGCAGAGGCCCGGCTGGACTTTTGTCCTGCTTTCAGCACAGCGCCAGGCTCTTTACAGCAGTAGGTACAGGAGCCTCTTCCTTTATTTTTCAAAACTGATGAGTTAAACGAGTCCTTGCAAACACACAGCACCGATAGCATCAGCCCAAGGCAAGGCGCATGCAGCAGGTGTTTTGTAAGCCTCCCTCCATCCCACTCTGCCAGCTCAGGCCACCTCTGACCTGCTGCACCAGCCACAGTTTCTGCTCAGAGCCTCTTCCTGTGACCTGCTCCTGGCTGCTGCTCGCACAGCCCCAGCACTGCCCCCCAGCCTGACCTGTGCTTCGCTCCCTGCCCCTCTAACCTGAACTGAACTGAAGCTGTCAATCGCAATGATTTATGTTATGCTGTGTCATGTGCAAGTGGGAACGAAGAGTCAATTTTGTCCTCACTTGCAACCTGGGCTAGGGTGTATGTTCTCCAGCTTCCTCAGCAGCAGCTTGCAGGTACCTGCAGTATCACTCTGCCCCTGCTCCACCAATGCAGAGCCCAAGGGGAATGTCCTGGTGCAAGGAGCCCAGGTCAGGTGCTGGTATCAGCTGTCAGATCTGAGCACCAGGAGCCTGGCATTAACCTTCTCCCCAAAGCTGCCCCCGCATCTAATGCTGCTTTTTTGCATGCATGGAAGTGAATGAGAACACCTTCTGCTGAATTCAGACACATGCTGAGGGCTTTCACCTCCAAGCCCCCAATTTCTAAAGCTTCAACCTGCGCTGTTGGGAGTGCAGCCCCTCCCGGCAGCCATGGGAGTGCACTGGTTAATTCTGAGTTTCCTGGCTGTGATGGATTTGTGCCAGGCCTCAAATGTTAGCTTAGTGTAATTTTTGGGAAGTCAATTTCCTTTGGTTTTTTTTTCCTTGGTTGTTTGGTTTGGTTTTTTTTTGTTCAAGCTTTTTTCCTCTTTTCTTTTAAATGGAAAAGTAGGAGCATTTGAATGAGCGTCAGGACAGGGCCATCCATCCATGGGCTGCAGTTTCCCAAGAGCCTTTTACAGGCACCATGGTACGTGCACAGAACAACCATGGAAACAAACACCAAGTGACTTCAAAAGCCGTTATGCTGAATGCCCACAGAGGCAGCCTTGAGGGAGCGGTCCCGTCTCTCGCACAAACAGCGTCACTCCTTGGTCCTGACCACTTCTCCCACAATGCTGGGTGCTTCTGATAGCACCAGCAGATGATGCATGATACCTGCTGTCCTGGCCAGCTTCCAGCTCAGTAATTACATCCTACAGGAGTTTCAGCTGGATATTTTATCCCTGCTTCACTTCCGGCCCTGAGCTGCTGCACTGGGAGTTGCTACAACTCTGTCCAGATCCACCCCGGATGTGAGTGCGTGCCAGGGGCTGGAGGGAATTCTGTGCATCTCTGCAGGTCCCAAGAGCCTCGTGCTACAGCAAACAACCTCCTCTAGAAACCCACAACAACGTACCTTCTCACATACATCCCATAATACCCCCACCTAAGAATGAGGTGCAGAGCTGGGAAAATAAAATTGGCCTGCCCTACCAGGAACTAAAAATTTCTGGAGGCATGTGCTTAATACCGCCCAATGGAGCAGCCATGTGGGACAGGGACACGGGCTACTCTCCTTCCCTGAAGTGGAAACTCTCCTCGCACCATCTCATGGGCTCAGAGAAATTCAAACTTGCGGTAGTAGCGGTGTAAGGCTAAAGCCACAACCACTGGTCTGCCTCAGCCAGCGGCATCACATGCCACAAGGGATACTAGTGGTGTTGAACGTACAGGAAAAGATGGGTCGGGCTAAAAGCACCCACGAGAATAAGCCTAGCAGGGTTCATGGCAGACCAAATCAAAAGGTGAGGGTCCTTACTGTGTCTCCAACCCCTCTCACTACACTGCCACTAAAAAGCCATGAGCAGGAAACACTGGCAGGGCAACACTGGATGTTCTCACCAAACCCTGCCAACATGCATTTCAAAGGGCAGGCAAAGATGTGGGTCCCCCATCCTCCCGAGGGAACTGTGCTTTGGCATCTGCCAGAGCCACAATAATTCAGAGCCCTTCAAAGTTATCCAAGGTGTAAGTAAATGACCTGCTGACCCACTCTCCACTAAGGACAACTCAGGAGTCCTCATGCTTCTAAGTGGACTCTATCAAACCTCTGTTCCATGCCCTCTTTGTCTTCTTCTTTCGGAAGATTCTGGACCAGATCCTCACCTGGTGTAAAATCAGCATAGTTTCAGTGGTTCAGTGAAGTCATGCCAATTTAAACGAGTTGAGGATCCGGCCCTCCAAGTTACCGGAGTTGCCAGTTCTTCCTTTGGATAATCCTGAGGGTGATTTCACAGCAAGCAGCAGCACAGGCCCAGCCAGACTGGCAGGATCAGCTGTGCTTTTCTACCCCCCACGAGTAGGGCGGTCTGTGGCAGAGTCCCTACTGTGAGACCCTGCTGGAGCAACACTGGGCGTATTGTCATGTTTCTTACACTGAGTTTCCTTCTTTCTGTTCTTTAATGAGAGATAGACACAGCACAGAGCAAATTACTCTAGGCTTTGAATCCAGGTTTTCTAATTGCTTTTAGCAGGGGAGCTCTTGCCTTTCAGGGCACTGTGTCATATAGCACACCGAGAAACCAGGCTTGCCATCTACTTGGATGGGGTGCAGGAGCAGAACTGGTCACTTGTCCAGCAGCAAAGTCCAACCAGGTTAGGTCTTCACTTGCTACTGTGAAAACAGCATGTCTTTATGAGCAAACCAGATCTGGTCTGCCCCTCCCTCCACTCCCACCAGCCTCTACTCCAAGGAAGGTAAAGATCCCATCACCACTTGGCAGCTGCTGAGTGAGCAGCTACAAATCCATTCCTCGTCTCCAGTTCCACTATCATCCTGCCATCTATCTGCACCACGTCGTCTCGCTGTGAGGGAAGCAGGCAACACAGGCGCAGAGAATGTGGCACAGCTTCAGCAGGCACTGGGTGCACGAGAACTTTCTGTGCTCTGCCCTCACAAGTCCTTTGCTATCCCCCCAGAGCAATTTTCTAGGCAACAGTGCGGTTGCATTCCCTTCCCTATCTCCTAATAAATATCATGCTAAGCAAGATTAGTATCTTCTTCCCAGACCAAGCAGCATGACCCACTTTCTGAATCAGGGCAGATGCAATTGGGCCCTGGAGTCCTGGACCCCTCCCAAAGCAGAGAGATTTTGTAACAATTACAGCAAGAAGCAGAAGGAATAGAAAAGTAATAAGTGATCAAAGAGTGCAGTGGTGGAGCTGAAGCTGTGGGGTAATTACTACTCCTTGCCATCCTACGCTCTGGCATTTTCCTAGGACACTGAAGCAAGAGCCGCGTGCACATTCACACAATATCTCTCCTCCACTGCCCTACATTCCTCAAAAGTAACAGGTCCAATTTCAAATTGTGGCTAATAGCTCAGATGAGACAGCTGCTGCCCTCCCTGCACACCCACCCTGATTCTTCCCCTTCTCTTTCCCTCTCCCCACAGCAAAGCAGAAATATGGACTCCCTCAAACCCTAGCAGCGCACGTACCCCCCTCCAGCAGACATACACATACATACATGCCCCAATGACAGTCTTAAAGCTTTTAACAAGGCAGCTGTGCCCCTTGGTTCCCAGCACAGATATATGGCTCGTGTGCCAACTTCCAGCTGCCGTACAGATGCCTTACTGCCTCTGCCCCTCACCCCTGTAAGCCTCTCCCAACACAGAGCTTCAAGACCTGCTATTGGTAGTCAGGGAGGTTCGAGCTGTGGTCCTTTATAGGCGCAGTAAAACAAAAAACCCTGCAAAAGACTTGTGCTTTGGGCCAAACTCTGCCTGGCTTGCTAGCCATACAACAGAGAGAGGAGGTGGCTGGACCCTGATCCCAGCAGCACTACTCTCAGTTTTGCGATGCGCTATTTTTCCAAGGAACAGCTCTGTACTTCCCCAGATGTAGCTGGGATCAGACTATGACCCAATGGGCATGGAAAACAATTAAAAGGAGGTGGGGTGAATGTCTGTAGAGCTTTCACTGCTTGAACCCGCAAATAAAACTTCCCTCCCAGAGGAGTGCAAGCCTTGTGGCCAAAAGCATATAGAAATTCCCATACCAAAGAGGACAACGTGCCGTGATGTGCCTGTGCCCAAACTGGTTCCTGTACTGTGCTCAGCTCTGGGACACACAAACCCACCAGTCGCTGTGCCCAGCGGGTGCTGGGCAGCCCACCAAGGGGTCACTCATTCATCTCAGACACCTCCCCTGAGAAGCACAACAGGCAAACCGCCTGTGAGTCTAATAGCAGCACCCTGACAGTTCCAAATGAGATGACACCCCTGTGCCAGGGATGCACAGACAGTAAAAGCCAGCACTTGCTTCAGAACAAGTCTGACAGACGAGCGGCGGGCAGGGAAAGGAGCAGAGCTGCCATCGCTCACCCAGGAGCTCAGAGCTGGCACTGACTTTCAAACTCAAGACTTCTCCCCTGCTCACTGCCTGCCCACTGGAACAAACCACCATCAAGACAATAGCACAGAAATACACACTAATGGGTGCTTTGACCAGCACAAACAGTTGCCTTCATTGTCCGATATGGTGAGATGAGGCAAAAGAAACTTTTAAAGGATTTCCATGGCGATTTTTCCTCCTAGTTAAATAAAAGAATTTGAAAAAGAAAAATAAAACCCTTTCACCCAAACTTCAGAGATAAAAAAAGGGGGAAAAAATCTTCATCTTAATTCAAAATCCTATTTGATGTGTCGTGGCATGAAAATGTTTTTCACTGCATTTTTTCAGTGTGATCTCATGCACCCTGCAAAAGGGGTACGCCCAAAACACCAGGTATTTTATGGGACACAAACAGAGCGCAAACATACACAATTAAAAAAAAAATGGGATTGGTAAATATTTAAATTAATCAGAGCTGGCATCTGTGCAGCCTCCCCTCCCAGAGAGAGGGATGTTTGCAGCTTTGAAAAAATAGAAGTGAATAACATGACCTTTTCCTTCATGTTTGTTAGCTCACTGCAGTTTGGTGGGTTGGAGCAGCTCAGGCACCTCCCAAAACGAAGTCCAGCAAGTGCAGCCCAGGCTTCTCTCCTCTCCTCCCTGCCTGACACTGGGGGCTTGGGGCTAGCTCCAGAACTGGTGGGGACGGAGCTGGCTGGGGGAGTTGCTCCAACCTGTTTGCTGTCTCACTCCATAATGCACAGGTTTTGTTGTGTGGTTGTTGGTTTTTTTTTTTTTTTCTTTTCAGTTTAATTGTTGGAGGAGTTTATGAAGCTGTTTGCCAAAAAACAATCGACTCCAGGGAGCCAGCTTACACAAAAAGGGTGTGTCGCTCGAGTGAGGCCGTGGAGCCATGGAAACCACCACCTTTTACATTTGCCCAGGTGAAGCCAAAGCTTTGTGGATGGCTTGTGAAATCAGCAGAGATCTGCAAGGAAGTGAAACACATACATTCAAGTGTGCATTAAACACTGAGAAAGGTGGCCCCATCCACCAGCACCTAAGCAAGGGTGAATGTTCACACTTCAGTAATACTGGGGGTTTTATTTGAAATGTCACACAAACACCCCAGCGAATGCACGAGGTGTTTTGCACGCAGCCAAAGAGCTGGAGCACTTGTGCTCCTCCAGGTTGGCAGTGTGGGCAGTGGCACAGGCAGACAGTTCTGCCCCTGCAGCTCAGGCTCACACAGATGCGCAGCCTGGAAAAACTCCCTGCCACACAGCCCCATGACCAGACAAATGGGAATCTGCACACGTGTGAATAAAAGGCACCACCGCAACACATGCTAATGGCTTAAAAGCAGAGATCACGCCTTGGATGTTTGTTCTGACTGGCAGAAGGAAAGCTGGCAGTGGTGGCAGGCACGGGGATCAGTGTGGGGAGGAGTGCCTCCCCAGGTCAGTCTGAAGCAGTGGGGTGGGGGGACCGTGCCATGGCAGGACCCCATGTCCGGATGCAGGTATTTGGGGTGTGTGTGTTTGTGTGTTTTTGTCTTACAAGCTGGCATGTGAAGGCAGGTGGCTGGAGAGGGACCCTGGGTGCATTCTTCTCAATCTTGGAAAAGAAAACAGAGAATTCCTCAGAAGCACTGGCTGCTGGCCTGACTGACAGAAAAGAACCCCAGAACAGAGCACAGAGAAGAGATTTTAAAGCCACCCAGATTCTGCGAGTGTCTGCTCCAGGACTCTCCTGCTACCACCAGGAAAGCAGCTCTTTTGAAAGAGGTAACATCCATTATTCCCCATTGTCAGCTGCTGAAAGCGTGCTGACATTTCAGGTTACAGGATTTCACCCACTGGTGGAATACAGTCAGAGAAGCGAGCAGAGGATAAAGCCTTACCAGGCCATCTCCTGCAGATGAGCACAGAGCATTATGTGGTATAGAGTACAAACCTGGAAAAGCTGAACAGGCACAGAGTCCCTAAGAACAAAGTTTCAGGATCATCCCCAAAACCAGAGCTAGCTAGAGCCAGCAGGAAGCCAGATCTCTCTTCCTCTGGTTTGACTTCAGTCTGCCACATTAACAGTGGGATGATTCGATCCTGGCACATCTCTTACCTGGAGTCAAAGGTCCCTGACCACAAACCACATCAAGAATCGGCTCCTGTACTCAATGAATCCTGGAGAGAGGAGCACAGACCCCTCAAGGAAGGAGAGATGAGGGCAGCGATGTTTCTCTTGGCGCAGGGAAGGAGGGAAACCTTTGAAAGCCCATCACTACTTTTATGATTCTTTTATGATTCACTGTTGGCTTCCACACATACATTTATACCGGATCTGAATTTGTCTCCAAATGCAGTGACCTGGCCTTCTCCCATTCACAGCCCCTTGTTTTCCCCTTTTGCTAGAAAATCCCAAGGTAGGTGCCAGCCAGACACCCGCTGAGTGCTGTTTAACTGGAAGGTCCTCAGGGCCACCTCCCAGCAAAGGCAGAGCATGTGGCATCAGGCAGGACTCGGGAACGGCACCCAGGTGTTCCAGCCACCGCCTCCATGTCTGGGCTGTCCCCAGGCATAGCTGACGGCCACTGCAGAGCCTGCTGCACCCCAAGGGCAACTGACAGAGACAAGGGGAGCTCCCTGGACAGGCTCTCCCTGGAGAGGGACCATAGGAAGGGCCCAGCAGGCCCACAACGCAAGTGCCGGTAAAGCTTGGTGAGTCAGCCTTTCTGGCATCGACCTCCCAAACTCATTCAAATATTTCCCTTTTTTTTTTTAATTTAATGTTGCCTATAATTCATCTGTCCCAAAAGATAATCAATAGAGGCCGTAATGAAAATTTGAGCCATATTTTATGATCCACTGCAGGAGAAAGGGCCACATCAGCAGGACTAGCCTTGGCTTCCAACATCATTTCTGTGTGCGTTCGCCTGTTTGCTGGCCAGATTCCCCCACCCACCCGCCCAACAGGCACTCCAGGAGAAACTCCTGCCCTCCCCTCCTACTTCAAACAGCAGCTGCTCAAGCCACAGTTGAAGATGTACATATGAGGAACAGGGAAGTTCCTACAGAGTGCAAAGGCCCCTGACCCAGCAGCCTTGGGGAACCTCCTGAGCATCCCTCAACTCCTCAGCTCTGAAACGAGTCCTATGGCCCTCAACCAGACCCTGGAGAGAATACAATGATCATGTTGCAGGATCTGAAGAGTTATTTCTACTCTTCACAGTAAGTCCCCAATCCTTGGCACTGCCTCTCAGTCAAGCTGGGCTTCACGCTCCTCCCAAACATCAGCCAAGAGTGAGGGCAGTCATTCATGGGGGAAATAATGGAGGGATTCCCCCAGGAACAGCATGAGTCTAGAGCCTGCCATGCTGCACTGCAGCCTTTCAGGGCTCTGACCATTGACAGTAAAGACCAAACTAGCACTTTGGGGCTCCCAGGTTCATGAGCAGCAACACAGTTACGTACAGGAGGTCACGGTGGGCTCAGTATTCTCCATTTCCAAACACTGAATATTAGCAGCCATATGAGCAAACTCCATAGCTCCACTCAGACTCCAGCGAAACACTCATCTCTTCTCCCTCCCGTGCATCAGGGACTGTCAAAGTGGGTCTCAGTATTAGCCCTATGGCTACATTTGAGCTTTTGAATGGTTTGAAAACAGGAATATGGAACCCCAATTTTATTCAGCACCACTGGAAAAACAGGGGGGGGAAAAGGTGCCAGGAGCCTAAAGCACATTCTCACTTGCAGCTTATCCATGTCCAGTCACTAGGACCATGCTATTCTACATCTAGACCAAGGGGAATGTCAGGCAATCCTACCTACCTCTCTTTATTCCTTTTAGGCATAAACATTACAACTGCTCCCCAATCCATCCATTTTACTACAGTACATATTAATTTAGGAGCTGTGCTGACCTTACCTCCCCAGGTGGGCAGTGGCAAGGAGGAGCAAGCACATCTCAGTGCCAGCCTCCACATGCTGCTGTGTGTTTTTCAGTCCACATTATAAATCCCACAACACTTTCAAGCATCTTCATCTATTCTCCCAGCACATACCTAGCAGGTTTGTTGTTTTCGCACACACACAGAGATGCAGCCAGGGCTGAAATGAAGGCAAAAGCCTCAGTCCTGTTCCCGGAACCCTTTTCCACCTTGGCTTCCCAGCAGCGGGTCCCCTGTCCTCCCTCTGAAGGCTGGAGCATATTTCATTGCCTGAAGCTGCCACGTCCGCAGGGAGCCGGAGGTAACAAAACCGTCTTTGATTTGGCCAAGGGAAAAATATCAGAAGTGAAAGGCCAGAGTGAGGAATTTATAACAGCAGCTAAGGCAGCAAAAATACAAGCACCTGACCAGAACCTGCCCTCCTGCTCAGCATGTCATGTTGTTCAGCTTCCCATGTGTCTTGGAGGAGCAGGATGTTGCAGAGAGCACAGCCAGAAACCACCAATTTTCTACACACACGAGCGTACTGACACCCTCACGAGACCCCTGCTAAACAGCACTCAGCCCTGAGGCATAAGCTGGAAAGCCAAGAAGCCTCTGTTCACCAAGAGGTGCAGGTGGTGATCACATATTATCTTACTGTTGCCTTTCCTTTACAAAACTGATTTAGCAGCATTGTGCAGATATACTGGTGATACTCTACCTCCCAAGGCAGAAAATGCTCTCCTGTCCTGGACTGGCAGCCTAAATCCCTGTAACCAGTTGTCAGCAAAAGCAATAGCCAAGTATTTCCACCTTTCCTTTCTCTTGGAAACTTAGAAATCTACCATCCTTTTCTAAAAAATACAACACAATGTTCAAATTAATTGTTGCTTCCAATACATAAAGAAGTTGATGGATTTGCAAGATATGTGACAGAAGGACTGTGAATCCAGAGGACGTGGGTGAGCAGTTTTGTGCTTTAAACTTACACAGGAAAAGGGACTGAAATCCCAAGCAGAACTGGGAAAGCACTGCAGTCTCTGAAGCCCTGTGTCAGCACCACATACAGGCATCCTTCTTTTTTAATCCAGCTGCCAACAAAGTAGGTCTTGTACTTATACAGATACCTGCCTATGAGAAACTTACAGAAAAGCATGCAGGGATGTAACATGGCTGTTGGCAGCCACTGCTAACTTGCCCCAGATTTGAACTGGTGACCCTTACTAATATCATCCAGTCCCTTGATATCCTCAGGGAGCAATCAGCACGTTTTATTAACCCAGCCAATTTTAGAAGTGCATACGCAGTATTCTAGTTACTTGTTACAATTATGCATTATAGGTCCATTTCATACATATGCTTATGCTGAAGTGATGTGCAGTACTTTAAGACCGTTATTATGCCATCAGACCAGCTGCATGAGGATCACGGGGCTGAACAAGACCTGGTTTTCTCAGAGCACAGAGCATACCCAGTGTCTACAGGCATCACTTGCAGCAGAAATATTCTAACCTAATGTAAAGCCTCAGAGATCCCCACAACCAAATCCATTTTTTAAAATGACACGTTTCCACCTATTGGTCCCTGGAGTGAACTAATTGCTTTTACTAGTTTAAAAAGCCAGAGTTATTTCACTGAAAAAAAAGAGCAAATGCGTGGGAACTCAGAGACATCCTCAGAGTTCTGACATAAAATCACCATATGCAGGTATATTTGCTGCTCAGTCAAACTTCCAGCTTACCTGCATGACATGTCACAGGGGAATTCTTCACACTGAAGGTGAGAAAACAAGGAGTTAAAGTAACCTGACCAAACTCAAATTAGTCAGAGCTAGAAGATAAGATTTCTGTCTGTGCTCTAACCACTAGGTTACCTCCTTCTTTGCTAAATAAACTTCTCAGGGAGACTGCTATTTCCACTTAAAGACTGGTATTTTGGTTTGTAATTTTTTTTAATTGCTTTTCTTTTAAAAAATGACACCCTACAACAAGGAAGCTGCTCAGCAGGGCATCAGTCCAGGACCATGCTTAGGTTACTATCCGGTTCAGAGAAAGACTCACTAGAACGATGGCCAGCAAGAACAGAAACATTTTCTACATCCTGAAATAGCAAGACAGTCTGAGTCTACCACCCCTGCAAACACATCCCCGCAAGTTCAGATGCCCTGTGAACAAAACTGCCCAAAGTCCAGTTCTAGACCTACCTGATCTGGTGTATGGGCTGGATAGTAATTTACAGTCCAGAACAAACTATTTACAGACAATACAAATGTACAAATTATGCATAGTAATAAAATCTGAAAAAATCCCACATGAAAATAAAATCAGAGGGACAAACTTTTCAGAGACGATAACTAGAGAAAAAAAGTGTATGCCTCTTCAGAAACCTGTACTTACCTGTATCAGGAAGCAACCATACATTCTGGGTGCATAAGCACATCCTGGGACATGCTCATCACATAGTTCTTGTGAAAACTAGTCCTCACCGCTGAGCAGAAACCCAACGGGAAGCAAGAAATCCCTACTTCTTTTTAGGTAAAAGCAGTTCAGACCCACCATTTGCTGCGAAATTTTTATGTGAGATTCCTTTACCCAGCTCTGAGTGAATTGCTTTTTACTCGATGAAGCTCAGCTCTCTTTCAAAGGAACCACAGCTGAAGGTGACCATGGCTAATTTTTTTATAATTTTATGAACATGTTAACGTTAATTCACAAATGTTCTGCAGAGTGTATTTCCTTATATTTCGTTTTTCCTACTTGATTAACAGTATTTCAAAGATATGGATTTTTAAAAATGTGCATAAGAAGCTACCTCATGCAAACATGTACTGGTTTAACGCAGGGCTACCTCTCTTATTTTTATTTGGATTTTGTAGAAATTTGTTACTAATTAATTTTAACTGAGCCAAAATAATTGTTTCCATGCAGGCTATCAGTTTAACTACCATATCTCAAGTTAAACAAGTATAAATGTTTTATAGATAAAAGGCTTTAGATTATATAATACAAACACATCTTCTACCTTAATTTTCAGCACTTACACTCCAGATGTCCTTTGGGAACTGATGTGTTTGACAGTGGGGAAAAAAAGTCAGTTTCACGTGTGCACTCGGAGGTCTCTTTGCTGTCATGCTTACAACGCAGATGAAGTTTGGAAAACTTGCTTAAAATAAGTGCCTTCTCTCCCAGTTCATTGTTTAATGGACGTTTTCCTTCCCAGATTTTTATTTATCAAGTTCTTTTTTTGTTTTCCAAAACCTAGGCTTTATGGAGGAAACATTTTGTCCTCCAATCATCATCTCCAGGCAAAGGAAAGCTGCTTAAGATGTTACCTGCTTATTGCACACACAAACCTCTACATGGAGATTCTTAATCTTCACCCACCCAAGATTAAGACAACGCAAATTATGAAATCGATACCAATACAGACAGCAACATCTATTACAGGTTCAATGTTTTTGTTACATTTTTTCTGAACTACTAAAGCAGTATGATTTTAACATGATTGTTGTTGTTTATGCAATACAAATTCTCTGTTGTTTGATGCTGTGAGTACTTATGCAAATGTCCTATTTTCCTTATAGAAACCCTTCCTTTGACACCTCATGTGAGTAAAGAAAACATTTGAGTGTTTGCAAGATGAGGATCCATTTATATTTAAGGCTCCATTACTGATCAGTAGGCAAAGTGTGTCCTTAAGGTGGATATAAATTACAGTTATACTAATTTTAAGGCCTTTAGTCTCTGTCCTAGTGATGTACCAGAAGAGCTTTCAAATAAAGGAGATTCTTCTCTCACAGCAGTTTCAGTTCTTTTCTTTCATTAATCAAAACCTATCCTCTCTCTATATATATACCTTTTCTCTATATATGCATGTCTGAATACCTCTCTGAGGTTAAACACTCCTGCACCTAAGATTCAAACATAACAAATCAAAAATCATTTTGCAAGCAACTACAACAGGCATTTCCAGAAGTTACATCACATAACAAGTCATGCAATTAAACTTTAATGAAAAAATAAAAACAAAAACACCAAGCAGCCCTGGTGCTTGCTTTGTCTTTCAATCTATCATAAAAAAAGCAGGACATTGAAATGGAAGAACCTCTGACTAAAGCTGTGCCGTAAACAATTTTTTCCTAATGAATTCCACCTCTTTACTCCACTGAATCAGCAGAGCCGGATGGAATTTCTCTCCCCTCTTCCTTCTCTCTGTATAAAAGGATGTACTGCTGATAAAACTAGTAACCCATGAAGATCACTTCCCCGAGGTGAGATGCCTCCTGGCAGCATTTCTGCTCTCAGGGGGTTATAGCCTAACACCCTTCCTCCTCCCCGAGACGCTGTGCCTTGCTCTCTGAGCTGGGCCCTTAAAACCAGCGGGACCTTTGGTGCTGTAACAGGAGAGCTGGTGCAGGCAGGAATAACAGAATATGTTTTATGGCAACTAGAAATGTTCATGCACATGCATATTTCTCTTATAAAAAGCAGAGACCCGTTTCCTCCAAATTTCTAAGCACCTGCAGCTTTGGAAGGCTTCAGCTGGAGTTGCAAGTCTTAAACACCTCTCCAAAACAGGTGCCTGAACTTTGACATTCTGCTCCTCTTTTTCAACCTCATCCTCTGCTTATATTTTTCCACACCTGCAAATGATATTCCTTTAAAACCAAACCTTTTATTTTGCATCTCCAGAGACCGTATTGTGCCTTGATGAAAGGTAACTCTGCCTTACACAAGGACAAGAGAACAGGAAGGGGTTGTCTTTCCAAAATATTGTTAGGAAAGGCAAAAAAGAAGCAGAAAGAAGTCACAGTTGGACCATGAAAACCACTAAGGCCCTGGACGAGAAAAGACACACACACGTGTGCACAAACACTCGAGCAGTTCCACTGGCTCCAGTTCATTCACAGCTGCAGAAAGAGGACTTAGCACAGTGAGAAGAAGTAAATTCAGGCTCATGCCAAAGTAAGACAACTCCAGCCTTCCTGTCTCCTATGGTTTTTCTCCTAATGTTTGGATTTTTGTATTTTCTACAGTGTGTAACAAAACCAAATCTGAAATCAAGATAAAATTTAGAATGTTTGATGTAATTTATTTGTCATCATTTATTTTTCCCACTGTGGGTCTTTTGGACAGTGACAACCAGTTTGTTTAAGGCTTTGGTTTTCTTGAACTAGCACCATAAACCATTGTATCTGGACTGTAGATATTGCAGAGGGAGCCTGAAATAAATTTATAATTAAAGTCAGTAAAATGCACAAGAAAATAAATAAATTGGAAAAGTATTTTGGTTATATTTTAGTCTTTAAGATTTTTTTTCCCTGTTTGTGTAATAAAGAAAAGTTTGGTCTAATCAGTAACATTATTCTTTCCCCTACCTGCCAAAAGGGATTTCGATTTTTAACTAAGGCTGTTTCCTTAATATATTCAAATGCTTTTTGGTGAAACCTACATTTGGCTAGTTTGTTTTTTGGGTTTTTTTACAGTTCACTGTATTGTATTACAAAATCAAAGATTTTGTCTGTAAGAAAATATTATGTTACAGTTACAAAGCACCTTTCCTTCCCAAGTGTTTCATGATAAGGTAAGGTCCCTGCCATGGAAATGCTGCCAGCCACCTCTGAACGGCAGGAGAAGCAGCACAGGCTGGTCAGTGGGAGGTGGGAACGCAGCTTTGGTCAAAGGCAAAGGGACAGATCCCCACTGCTGAGTGAAATTTCCTCCTGTGCAGGGAACCAGCTTAGCCTTATGGACAGCAGTTCAGGGACACTCATAAATTATAAAATAATAAAAGAAGTGAAGCCCTACAATCTCTAGTGACTGTCTGCAGACAACGGCCAGTGCCATGTAACTACTTTCAGGCTGGGTCAAAATCTAGGGGCCTGTCCTATAGGAAAGAAACGTAAGTAAGCCTGTTTAGTCATTAGAATAAACACCAATTTACAAGAGAAGGCAGTCAGACCTTTCATTCTCAAAAGCGTCCCAAGGAAGGGCTGCAAGAAAACTACAGGGTAGCTCCTAGTTTTTAAGACAAATGAGAAAGACAGCCCAAGCGAGAATCAAAATGAGTCACCAGAGGATGAGGCATCCCAGCCTGCTGCTCTGACCACATCTCCATGCCATCCCTTAGCACAAGACAATGCCAGGCACAAGGCTAAGCACAGCAAAATCATACAGATGCTGGCTTTTCAAATGTTTCTGATTCAGCAGCTGGAACCTGGCAGCCTCACCCTGCATGGATTTGCCAGTATCCAGTTCATGGAAAGACTACTGTCCTTTTCCCATGCTTCTTCCCAGAGCATGCACGAACCTCTGGCCTCCCCTACACCACTGAATGTCTTGGAGTTTCTCTCCTATGCTAACCAGATTGCTAACCCCAGATCCAAACCTGCCACAAGTGAAAAAGGGGCAACAAATTTCATCAGGATGTAGCAGATTGCTCTAACAGCAAAGCACCAAGCAGTAAGTACTTTTCTGTAGCTTAAATTAAGACCTAGCTCCAGCACGCCATCTCACCCATTTAGCTTGAACAGAGAAGAGATCCCATCAAACAGGAGCTGGGTTGGGCTATGAAATCTGGGATTAGACATCTGGAAAACCATCTGAGAAAGCAGGCTTGGGAAGGCAGTGGGGGATTGAATACCTTATCCTCCCTGTCTGGTAAACACTTCCAGCCACCTCAGCGCGCTCACTACACATCCTCCCAACCTCAGGTGTGCGACAGGCATGTAGAGACACAACCTGCCGATGACAGGAGGGGAGACATGAGGAGGGACCAGGAGAGCAGGACAAATGAAACAAGGCAGACAAAGACCAGGAGGCAGGTGACAGGTACAGCAGTGCCAGACAACAGAAGTGGTAAATTGGAATCACCAAAGTATCTCGGAAGTAATGCAAAGAAGTCACATTCCACCTTGAACCAGACAGCAAAACTGGGAGCCCCAAACTCTGGGTGCAGGTGTGTGCTAAGTCTTCAGCTGGGGGAGGACTGGCTGGTAACTGTACCAAGGAAAACAGTCTCTTTCAGAGACCAAACCCAGCTGCAGAACAGATCTACTAGCTCGAGAAGAGTTTTAAATGGTTAGAAAGCATCTCCTGTTTGCAGTCAGAGCTTTCCAGTTTCCTTGAGGATGAACAGTGATGAGTCCAAAACACTAGCCTGATAACGAAACAGAAAAAGAGAGAAAGCTTGTGGGCCTGGGGGTTCCCACGGCTGCCTTAGCTGAGCCTGGAGCCAGGAAGAGTTGCACAGGGAGATCAAACCTGCCCTGCAAAGTCCCAAATCCAAGTCATGCAAATTCCAGCCTTCCTCCAAGCACTGATACCAACACAGGGACTCTGACTTCATCAGATGGATGAAGGAAATGGAAAAAGGGGGGGGGGGGGGCCTTACTGCCTACACGCACCCCACCTCAGGCAATAGAGGGGGTGTGAATAATGGAGCAGGTTCAGCAGCCAACAGCGTTCAGGGTCGAGTTAGTAATCCTCTTTTTCCATTTCCGTTTGCTATTTGATGTAATTATAGTTTTTGATTGAAATCCACCCGGAGTGTAACCCCTCTGCTTAATGCACTGCTTAAATCCTTGGGTACACAACCACTCTGCTCCCCAGACTCGCCTGGAATAGGAAACCATTTCAATGCCAAAAATAAGTCTTTGCTTTCTTTGGTAACGCCCTCAGTCTTGGCTCAGCCTCTACATGCACCAAAGGAGAAGGGCAGGGAGTTTAAGAAGGCTGCCTGATACCACCCATGGTCTAGTGGCTTTGTTGAACCTGCAAGAGGGTTTGAAAACTTTTGAAGGCTTTCTTTAACACCCAGACACTAGGAGAGGTTACACAGCAGTGAGACCACAGGATCTGGAGCCTGGCCTCAACCTTCCCGGTGGATTTGCTACTATCCGTACCATAAATAGTAACAAGCCGAAGCTCCATCCTGCCTTCGCGTGGGGTAAACAGTGGTTTCTGTCCTGAAAGGCCTCTTGAGGATAAAATGAATAGACAATATTCATAACCCAAAGGAGAGCTGGGAGATCTACCTCTCCGTAAAATCAGATCACCGGAGCTGGTTTTTCCTCTGCAGCTCACTCTGTACCACTTGGCCAAGAATGCAGGACAATAGCTAGACCAGTAGGCCAGACACCAAATGAGTACATTAAAAATTACATCCCACAGAAAGAGCAGCCCACAGCAGTGTGACTGGGCTGGCAGCAAAATTGTTAATACTTGTGGACAGAAACTGCCTAGGATCAAACAATGTTTCAGGTGCCCATTAGTCCACTGGATATCAGAAGGAAAAGGGTTCCCTGAGGACTTCACACTCAAATCAATACCTCGGTCATTGTACAAAAACCTGATGTGGATTGGGGAGGTATGTAATACATAGACTTGCTCTAAAAAAAGCAACCCATCCTATAAGGTGGAGCAAGATCATCTAATCATCTAATTCTCCTATACAGGAGACAGCATGGCTCCCTTCATGCCAGTTTTGCTTGAAGACCAAGGTGTTTACAAGGTAAGCACGATTCAAAAACAGTAACTCAAAAGGCTTCCCCAGCAGCAGAATGGGACTTCTGGAATTTGAAAAAAGTGATGCTATGACTCCTGTTCCACACCTCCATTTGCACAAGGAGAACGAAGCCCTCTCCAAGTTACCCTGTGAGATTTTCAGACCTGCTGCAGAAACTAAGCTTTGGATGCTTCTACACCCTGCAACACCTGCCACCAAGAGGCATGCCGCCAACTCAGCACAGGACCTTTGGAACCAAACATGGCTTTCTGGACGCGATTCTGTGTAGCTTGGCCTTTACAGCATCATTTATGTCAAGGCCAAGCAGTGGCAAAACAGTGTGATGAGTACAGCACTGTTATAAACAACTTTACGAAGGTGAAAGGGACCAGATAATCTGCCCATCCCTTTCCATTTCATGCCAAAGAGGAGTCCTGAGTGAAGGAGGAGGTCGCTGAACCAGCCTCTTGGGCTGGAGGCACCTCTGCTGGCAGCACCATGACTCAGTGGTGAATCAGAGGCAGGCCATGCCTGGCTGCCGGATGGGCCAGGCTACAGCAAGATGATGAAGACAGCAAAGCAAGGGAAAGAGAGAAGCATAGGCAACATGAAAAGTGGGGGTCCCCTGGGCCAGAAAGCAAGACCTGCTCAAGGCTTTCACACTTCTAGGAACTCTCTGTCACCGACAACATCTGTTAATCAGCTGAGCCCCAACTACTGGCACCTCCTTTACCAGCAGGAGCTGTATAGCCAGCATGGGGCACAGTGCACTGTGCCTACTGGCACATCTGCTGGCCTGTTCTGCCCCTTCTTGATGCTCACAACAGCTGAAGAGGGTCATCAGCAGAAACCTGCTTGTCAAACAGCTCTCATCAGCAGAAACCTGCTTGTCAAACAGCTCTCCCCACACCGCTTCAGCTCTTCCTCTCAGTGGGCCCAGGCAGTCAGTTTTTTCTCTCTCCTCATCAGATATCTCTGTCTCTCTGAAATATTCAGATGATTTGGTTTTGTTCTCTTCTCCCCCACATCAAATCCTCCCCCTGCTTGTGGAAGCAGTGGATTTCACCCATGCACAGGAGGCTAATTTACACCCTTCAGGGTTTAAAATAGCAGTGGCGTAAATGAAAAGTCCAATTTCTTCAAATTTGCATTGTAAAACCATCCTTCAACTTCCTTGAAATAAATTTTACTATTTTATTAGTGCAAACAAAATGGTAATAAAACACTAATACAGCGCCTTGTATCCAGGGGAAGAGCTAAAATTAACATAGACCGAGCAGTGTTTGCTATTACATTCAATTACCTTTTTACTTGAGATTTACATTCTCATCCCCTTAATCTCCATAGTGGTGGCTTTGAAACCGTTCGCCACAGTCATTCCTGCATTTGGAATGGACGGCAGGAAAGCCACTCGCTTGCCACCACCGCTCCTGTGCCAGCACCCCAGTGCCAGCCTCTTCCCTCGAGATCCCTGGGCAAGTTTCCCCAGAGCATCTCCAGAGAGCCTCAGCAGCAAGTGCATTCACCTTTCTCTGTTAGTTTCACTCAGGCCTTAATTCCTAAACTCCAGACAAATAGACTAGCAGCAAAAATACAGCCCATGTTCCATAGCTGCCTTCCATCTGGCTCTGAAAACCGTTCCTTAATTTTCAGCTACAAGCTGTGTTGCAGGCAAGTTTTATTATCTCCATTGTACAGATACAAATACTAAGGCAAAGACTGAGGACCGAAGACTGAATGCAGCGGCTCCCAGTGTAAATCTGGAATAGCGTATTTTGTAGTGGAAGTATTCCACCTTTTGCCTGGGATTCACTGAACTCTGCTCTGCTCTGGACCTATTTAACTGGGATCCTGTCCTGCAACCGAGGGGTCCCAGATCCACAGGCTCAGCAGTACATTCAGGAAAAAAGCAGCTCCAGGACTGTCCAGTGAAACTCAGAGAACCTGAAAAGAAAGGATGCTAAGGATACAAATCCCAGTAAATGCAATACAGGGAATCCGATTCCCCAGTATCAGGGAAAAGGTGTAACTGGCAGCATCTTTGGATGCTTTACTTTAATATACGAGGCATGTCAGTGATTTTGGCCATTACTGGAAGAACAGCAAGCCTTCGATAAGATACTGCAGTGAAGTGCCGCACTGGTCCAGCTCCATGCAGTGACTTTGATTCTCTGCTCTTTTTTCTTCCTTTTCACATACTGAATGTTGGACACCTTCCCTCTTACAAACCAAGTAAAACCATTTAACCTTTCTTTGGAGAGCATGGCCAGCGCCTGCCTTACAGGTGATACCCACAACTTTGTTCATTGATTTTGATACAACACTTTGTGATACCCAAATGAAATAATGGAGATTATTTAAGCACTGTGTAATATCTTTCTAACCTAGCCAAGAAAAGACTCAACAGCCTTTCATCCCATTTCATCCCAATCTGCTCACTACCCAGCCATTCCGACATTACAGGACCACTACAACACTGAACAGAGTCAACGGCTAAGGAGAAGTAAAGGGCAATTTGGGAACGCACCAGCCAGCACCCAAAGGAAGAGCATCTCCTGAGAGTAACAGATCACTTCAGCGCTGCCCAATCCCAGCCCAATTGTACTGAACATACAACACATGGACTGCATGTGAGTGCCTGATTGAGACAGCCATCACCACACATTTGGATGGGAAAACACTTTTAACTGCTCTCACCAACTTCCAGACAGCCCTGGCGTGCTGCGCGGCCTTGATCATACCTAGAGTAAGCACCAGTGAACTGGCTGTAATGACCCTGCTGAAATCCAACCCCACCAGAATGCATTTTGTCCCATGTAGCACACTCCAATTTCTAGTGCCCCTTGGGCAGCTATCCCACAACTCAACTTTAAAAGAAGAACATTGCAGGTGATTCAGTCAACAGATTTTGTGCCAACAAGAACCTCCTGGTCAGAGTTTTCCTGTGACAGGGAGACCTATGTCCTAGCAGCTGGTGGCACTCGGGACTCCCTAGGGCAGTGTCCCTGACAGTTGCCTTCAAGGTCCTCTTTTTTCATCAACAAATCCCTCTGGTTTCTGCACTTTAATCCATTACTTGCATGCCCATGCCCTAAACCACGCATCTGTCTCTCCTCCAGAATAGTATGGTCCTTCACCCTCCCCCTCTAGCCATCTTGATCTTCACAGCTTGACGGGAAGGATCATGCAAAGCATTAGTCTATAGGATACCCCTAGAATAAATGGTAAATCCTGCCAATCCAAATAACAAATGTGTCACAGAAAGCCTTTCATCTATCCACCTTCTAGAAAGGAGCATACAAAGGCCTTAGCGTAAACAAAATTATCACAAGACACCTGAGCAAAACAAAAAAACCCAAACAATAAAGAATAGGAAGAAGAAACCTGCCCAAGAGCACAGGGCTGAGGTTGGTTTCAGCTGGTCTTCTGCCCCTTTTTTCTGTTCTCTTTCCCCCGCTCCCCTGAACAAAGGAAAATTGTTGTCAGGCTCAAACATTTCCTGGGCCTTGTCCGAGTTCCACCTTGTTTTCTTTTTCTCTTCTCCCCACCCTGTACAAATAAAGCAAAAACCAACTGGCACCACCTGTGCTGAAAGGACAACTAAATGCAGAATTTTGTCTTTTCTTTCTTTTCTCCCTCCTCCTTTTTCCCTTTTTCTTGGCCAGAATTTTTGGGCAAAGGACAAAAGGTATTGTTGGGTAAGCATAATTCCAGTGGCTGAGTCACTCCAAGACACTAAAGCGCTGGCTGCTGATGGGATAAAGTAAGCCAAGCTGCTGCTTCACAAAATGCAATGAAAATGCCAGCAGCACCACTGTGAGCTTTGCCAGCCCTAAAGCACAAGCAGCAATGGAAGATTCTCACAGTAAGAAAAAGTGCAAGGAAATCACATATAGTCCTGGTACAAAGATCTTGACCTAAGAAATCTCAGGAGGAAAGACTGTTAAGACAGAAGAGGCTGGATGGGCTCCTCCCAGTGAAGGTCGTAGTAAAGACAGTTATGATCCCTACTTACGACAAGGGAAGGCTAAGATGCCTTCTTTGGTTCTGCACCCAGGCCTACTTTCTTCGATTTCATAACACAAGTCAGACCCACAGCTGCTCAGCCCTATAAGCAGCCTCCTTCCCCCAGCTCTAAGCATTTTGAGGCAGGGAGCTCACACTGCTCTCGCAGTGCTGAGCATGACCAGATGGGCAGGGGGCTTCCAGGCACTACCACAGTGCAGATAATCATCAACCCATTTCTGGCTGCAAATTAAGTGGTGCCCCGAGCGGGCACTTGCTCAGAGCACTTTCAAAAGCACACTGTAGACCCTGCAAGTCAATGGTGCATTTGGGGGAGCTGGAGCACTGGCTGTTTGTTTATTTTATGATGCACTTTGGTCTCTCTCAGTTGCACTGTTATCCTACACCTGTTTGCTCCCCTTTCTCCGGGCTGATAACAGACAGTATGTTGTGCAGAGCAAGGGCCTGGCCCGTCTTTTCGTTTTTAATGAGACACATGTATTTGGTTCCAGACTTCCAATACTCAGGGTCAGGGAACAGGCAGAAAACTTCTCTCAATAGGCATAATTGGTTCAGCCAAATGATACGCAGCACGGTCCTCAAATGCATCTAAAGAGGACAAATGTCTTTGTCAATCAATCCTACCTAGGCCAAATCTTGCTTCCCTCAGTACAGCACATCTCCTTTTGGAACCCGCACTCACACAGCGTGTTATGCTGCTGCTAAGTTTCTCTAATGTAGACGTAGGCCTGGCCTCTTTCAACAGTTCTGGCATCTTTTCATGGCAGACCCCATGACACACGGAGGCGGCTGAGAACAAGGAATCATGCTTTTCCAGGAATGGGGAATCCAGATTTTCTGGTTTATAAATTTTCCCATCTGGATTTGTTTTGCTGTTCATAGGGTAGATCACCAAGAGATAAGGAAAGAAAAGTAAAGAAATATCAGAGCAGTGGCAGCCCCAACGGGCTCAGATGAATTTCTTGCATGTCACAATCTCCTGTTTGGGCAAAAATTTAAATGTGTTTTCCAGTAGCAACACAGATAAACTGGCATCTCCCCCAGGGGCTGTTTCAGTTCTGCTGCTGCCTAAGGGTTCTGTGACGTAGGAACTGAGGAGCTTGGACATGCCCGCTCTCAAGACTGTCTCCGTAAGGACGTGGTAACTTCTCTGCCGCTTGCATGGCAAAAATTAAAATCAGCTGAGACTTCTTAGAGTGAAGCCCATTAGAAGAGCCTATAGACGAACACGTTATTACTTGAAACAGCTGCAATGAAAGACTGTGTTGGGAAAATCCTGCACAAGCTCCCAAATGGCATAGGAAGGAATGAGTAGGTCATCTCCACGTAACAGAACCAGTAGCTTCACCTTTCCTCTGCAGCACAGGGCCTGTCGGAGCCTGTTCTCTGGGAAAGAATCCCCCAAGATCACAGCTGGAGGGTCTGAGAACAGATCTCCCAAGCCCTACTGAGCTGTCCCCCTGCTCAGGTAAGACCAGGCCCTGCAGAACCTATCAGGGCCACTCTTCCCACCTCTGCAGCCTAGCCTCAAGGCTCTGAACTGGCTTCCAATGCTGCTGGCTGTCCAGGTACAGAAAGGCACCTGCGGACTACAGCAAATATGGGCCTGGACCCTAAAGATTACTGTAGGTCAGAGCTTCCTGAGGACTGAAACCAAGGGGTCCACGGCTGTGATACTGTGTATGTCTGTCCTCCCCTGCCACCCCTAAGCCCAGCTGCTAAATTTACACAGCAAGGACAACTTGGTAAAGACAGTGCAGCGGCTGTCAGCTGGGAGCCTCTGCACACTAAGCTCCTGGTTAAATGTTTTCATCAAAACCAGAGCGAGAAAGTGCAGAGCAAACACCACCAATTAGAGGCTGGGATGAAGCGTTCCTGCCAGCAGATCTGGTGAGAGGGGCATGAGTCACCTTAACCCTTTGGCAGCCAGAGCCAGCACAATTCCACGGGGCAGAAGAGGAAGACAAGAGAGGAAACCTCTCACAAACCTTTCATTTGCATCCACTCATTTTCTTTTATTTGTAGGAAGTTGAATTCAGGAGTGAACGCTCAGCATGTTTGGAGCCATATTATCCCCATAACCTCTGCCCTCACCATTCTCATACCTGGAGGAGCCTGAACCAGGCAACCTGCCCGCTCCAGTGAAGATGGTCATGAGCTGATTCCAAGAGCTGGATAGCAGCCCAGGGCAGAGGCTGCCAGGTGCATGTTGAGGAGGTCTGGGGTTAGCCATCTCTCAAGCCATCTCTACCTTCCAAGTCCATTCCAGCAAACAGAAAGTACCACATCAGTTTGGCTGAAGGCTATGGTGTCAATGACAGTAATATGGCAGTACTTGATGCCTCATTCCAAGATAAAAGGATTTGTCTTGGACAAAATGCTTCCCCATCAGAAACATGATGAAATGTAGCCAGCAGTAAGAGGAGAGCTGGGATCAGGATCTGGCAGGTATGCCCCTCTTCCCCTAGACTGTCTCCACCTAGGTGCTGTTAATTGTCCAATTTCTGAACACATAAGAGGTGATCAAAATTTAACAGCGTACTCGGGGTAAATTCCCTTTCAATGCAACTAACACGCTCCTATTTGCAGCAGGGTTCATTGCCGACAAGCCGAAAGTTCAACCTTCTAGGAGTATCACACATTGCAACATTACAGGTGTTCAGAGAGATTGGTCCCTTCTGCTGCAACGAACACTGAAGTCAGAACTACGCTTTTGCTCTCAGTCACTCCAGCAAACACCCACTGACTCCACCTCAGCGCAGGGCTGAGTATACACTGCAGGAAAGGGCCCCAGACTGCATACGGGCCAAATCCTGCCCATCTGCCACACAATACAGCAGAGACAGCACTCACTGCTGCAACAGGCGGCATTTTGAAACTTTCTGCAAGGGAGACTCCCCTGGCCAAGCTCCTGTCTTAGGTGAGGGACAGGAACAGGCACAGGGGCAGTGGACCCTGCTGCTATGGAGATCAAGAGGCATTCACCCAAGGCAGAGAAGCTAAAAGCTAAGAAAGGATAAATTAACACAGCAGCATATATTGCTGAGATCCCTTTCAATTTAGGGCACAGTAGGGCTATGTGTGGTGTGGTCCAGGATCTGGCCCTCCACAGTTACATATGTCCGAAGCTGGGGCCCCCAGGAGTTGTGAATTTCAAGCATACCGCAACTACTGGAGCAGACTGTTTCAGATCCTGCTGAGCCAGCTTGTGGCTGTATTCAAAATTGAGTAAATTTACAGCTGTAAGCTGGGAGTTTATACAACCCGTAACTTGTTAGGGATGGCTGACCAAGCCAGAACGATCGCTCCCCAGCCGACAGCGCTCTTATTGGTTAGACCTCTGAGCGCCTGGTAGATTTTATTATTTTTCTTTCTCTTTTTCTTTTGCAGTGTGTGTGTGTGTGTGAAAGGAAACATCTATTTTTTGTTCCTTTCTTCACCAAAAACAAACAGAAATTAAATCTCAAGTTTGATCCACCATGGATTCCTCAGCATATCAGCTGGGCACTGCAGCACACACAGTGACCATCTCCTTGGACAAGGCTACCGTATTTTTCTTACTCTGTGCAGAGTCTCGCAACGTGAACAGCTCCAAGGGGATCAATGTATTACCACCAGAGTTAGCAAGGCGACTCTCATGCTGGCCCCTTATGCATGGACACTTTCCTCTGCATTTGTACCAGACCCCACAAATGCTACTCTGTTCCAGCCTAGGCTGCAAGAAAATGTGGTCTGAGTTGTCTGAGTTTAATGCAGCAAATACAGTGCCCTGCAAAGACCTTCCTTCTATCTCCTTTGCAAGGATAAACAGCTGCAGCAATATCAGACCTAAAGTGATCTGAACCTGGATTCACAAACAGCAATACAAGGAGTCTGCCAAGTAACGGGCAGGCAGCAGGCAGTGAGTGTAAAGCAGGACTCCAGGAGCCCTCTGATGGGAACAAATTCAGCATCATTCACTGTGCCTGCAATTGTGAGAGCTATCCAGTCTGAGGAAAGTACAGGGCTTGCCTGCATGTGACAGCCTCAACTGAAAATCCTCTATTTTTATTACAGCATGGTTCCAGTTCTTGTCTGAAAGGCATTTTCAGCAGGAAACCCAAACATGATCCAACTGCAGCAAGACTGGACGAAGGGCTAGGGGGCTCTCCCAGGGCTCACTTTTCTCTGTGACCACAGACAAGACAAGGACAGTCACACCAGCTTCAACGGTACACACATTCATGAGCATGAGGTGCTCAAGCATGATGAGAGGGACATATACCTACCTCAGTCATTACACAGTTGCAGGCACTCCATTCACTGCCCTGCGAGGATGCAATTTTTCTAGGACATGGCTAACAAGCGTTAACAGGTCTCCCCTTTACCCTCCACTCCATCCCAAATACGTAACAGCCCAGAACATCAATAGTTTACACAAGTTAAAGAGGCAGCTGAGGCTTTAGGGACTCAAGCAGGATAAAACACTCTTTAGCATCCAGCCACCATGTAAGAAAATTAAGTAAATGGGGACCTTTGGTGAAGTCTTGAACAGGAGACTGAAAAAGGGGAGATTTCCTCTCTCCCTGCTTTGTGAGCAGGGATCACACTGCCTGCTGCCGCTCCCACAGTTTAAAATACTTAAGTCCTCCAAGGTGCAGCTTAATTTTCTTTTTTAAAAAAGAAAAGTGTCAGTCTAATTAGATAAATCCTCCAAGCACGTGGCCCGGAGTTCGTCATGGAAATTAACCTCCTTGAAAGATCACAGTGACTGAAATAAGAAACTGTGTGTTTTGGCATAGTGCAGTGAAATGGGAGATGCAGGCTGCATTTCATACACCTTCCCTTTCATAAACCTGCCGCATTTCATATCTGCCCTACTGGCCCTTAGCTCGGCACCAAGACTTTATCTCCGAATGCCTGTTTGCAAATCGCTGCTGAGAGGTTACAATAACCCCTGGGAGAGATTTTGCTGGCTCACCAATGTGAAAGGACACTGCTCCCCTGGTATAAAGCTGGGCCGGCCTGAGGCACTGATGGAGGGAGGGGCTCGTCACCAGCAGCCCTACAGAGAGGATGTTCTGCAGACACAGCCACCATAGGGAGGCAGCCAGGCTGGGAGCTGTTTGCCAGCCTCGGAGCTGCTTTGCCAGCCTCATCATGCAACAAGCAGACAAGCATGATTCTGTGGAGCTCTCACTGGCATGGGGATGGGCTGAGCAGGGCAGGAGGGAGATACCTCGAAGCCATAGCTGTGACCACACAGCTCAGTTTGCATTTATGCCAACTACATTCATGTCATGTTATTTAGAAGGCCTACCTAGCCACATTGGGAAAGGCATAGGGCTGGGAGTCATACTCCCTTTACCATTGGAAGCAGAAGCAAAACCAGGAAAGAAAAGAACTGGCTTACAGGTGAGAGCCAACTGCCATCCCTACCTTCAAGCCAAAGCCAGGACCAGAACCAGACTATTTTGTACTTTCAGGAAACATTGGCCAGTGAACTTCTCTCCCCAGCACACTGGGCAAACTTGTGCTAGGGTCACACTTAACACTTGTTCCACAAGAACTACCACAGGCCTCTCCTGAGCAACATTACACAAAGCATTTTATTACGTAACTGAAATAAGACCCCTTTTGCCATTTCAAATAGTCCTTTCCCATCAAGAGGATGTACGTATTCTCTTTCTAAGCTTTCTAGTTGACACCGTCCTTCCAAAGAATAGTATCCAAAACTAAAAAGCCCCTGAAGAATCTGTAGAGTTCATCTACCTCCTTCCTTCCCAAGCCTGATGGATGCTGGTACACATGATGCTGTGTTGCCCTCCCAGCACTGGGACCAGCCTTGCCAGTTGACTTTGCATGCAGAAGGTTCAGGACCAGCCTCAGAGACCAACTCTGAGGTGACTTCTTGTATTGTCATTGAAATGACAAGCCCTGTGGCTCGGAATTTGGAAGCAACCTATTCTGTTTCAAAACAGCATCACTGCTGGCAGAAAACCAAAAATAGGATACCTTCTGGAGAGAAAACTACCCCAACATGCCATGGCGGGCAAGGAGCCAAATGCCCCAAACAACTGACAGTTTTGCAAACACAGACCCTTTTCCTACAGCGCTTATTACACACAAGGCCTCTGCAGCTGGACGGCTCTAGAGCTCATCCCGGGAATACAGACTCTTGTACCTCCCGGTCCTATTCTAGACCAGCTCAATCACGCGTGAAAGGTATTAGCTGACACCTCATCAACAGCCATTGGACAGAGCAAGCATGAAGGGTTGCAGGCAGATCCCTCAGTACAAGAGCCCATGCCTCCTTGCTACAACTCATTAGCTGTCTCAGGAAAGAGTTCAAAAGACAGATGAAGCACAAAAATTGCATTTGTGTTTTCTACTGCTCCCTGCAGCTCAGGGTTGAGGCATGCTGGAAGGGCACTACTGGAGAAACCAGGATGAACACGGCCCTAATACAGTTTCTTAGTGGTTCTCTGCCAAGTACAGGCAAGCCCCGCAGTTCCATTGCTAATAACTTAATACCTAATAATATCACCAATGTAACGCTTAACCTTGAAGCCAAGCATCTGGACCCAGAAAAACCAGCATTTAGCAAGAGTTTCACTTCCACCTCATTGTATTTGGCTTTTCCTGCCAAGTGATCAAAACTCAACATTGACAACTCCTTCCCACCTGCTTCAAGGTATGTGGAGTCATTTAAACAAAGAAAGGCAAAGCTCATACCCCAGCCAGAAGCTATGGGCTGAACCAAAGAGGCAACACAGACTGCAGGAGTGAAAAAAAGAGAAAATTCGCCCCCCCTTTCCTCAGGCTTTGGATGTTGTAGGCAAATTCCCAATTCCAGCAGTCCCTTCTGCCTGCAACTGGGCTTGAGATAAGAGACCAGGAAGAAGGGCCAGTGGGCATCACTGAAGGCAAAGCATCTCCCACCACACATCAGCATAGTAAGAAGGGCTCTGCCAACCCTGAAATGTTTCTTTCCAAAAGAACACGCACACCCTTTAAAATGGATATGGTGAAATCTGCCTGGAGAAGGAAGGACCCAGCAACACAGGCAGGTTCCTGACTCCTTATCATCAGCGCAAGCAGCTCAGCCCTGCCCCTGAATTCCCTTCACCGGTGTCCTCCTCGTTACTGCCACACAGGCTCAAATCCTCCAACGTGACTGTGAACACACTGCCAAGGAGGTCGTGCGATATCTGAATCCACAACGGATTCAAAGACATCTCCACGTTTTGCTGTCAGCCTGAAGTTTGAATAAAGGAGCCCACCAGAAAGAGTGAATGAACGTCTACGGCAGCTGCCTTACGGAGCCGTGCCTGTACTTTAAGCCACCTAGTGTCCGAGCCGCGCAGGGGTGCGTCCTCCCTTGCAAGGAAAGGTGCGGGGAGGCAGATGCTTTAGGAAATTCGGGCAAAGAGGAGCTGTGACATCCAGTAAGACAGAAACGGAAAGGAGCTAAGAACTGGGTGCATAGGTTGAGAAGTGAGCGAGGTCTCACCCCGAGCAGAGGAAGCAGGCGCCAAACCAGAGGCAGGGCAAAGCTCCCGGCTTCACACCCTGCCCTGGGGCACCGCTCCCCCTTGGGGACTGAGACCCTTTAGCACAGGCTGAAGAAGAGAGGACAGCAGACTTGTTCCTCAAACCGAAGCCTGTCAGCGAACCTCGCCGTTAGAGGCCAATGTGTCAGCCCCAAGGTCCAGCTGGGTTGCTTACCGTTGCTGGTACGCAAACTTGGAGACAACTTTCACCAGCACAGGCCTGCAGGACAAAACCAAAGTACCCCAGAGCCACAAGGCCCAGTCAACCATGCCTGCTCCCTAAAAAGCCACTTTCATCCACGTCTCCTCTCCTGCCCCCGCAGTAGCCCCCTCCTCCTCACTCTCTTTCTCTGTGTCCTCGAGACTCCTCTCACCTTGAGGAGTGTTAGGATTACCCAGCATTTACACTCAATGCTCCTCTTTATTCCTTAAGACTTATTAAGAATGATAATGAGCTCCAAAGCAGTGACACGTCTCTCTCTCTCCCCCTCTGTCGCGCTCTCTCTCTCTCTCTCTCTACGTGCCTTTTCCGTCAAAGGCACACAGGACAAATCCGACCAAAAAAAAAAAAAAAACCCTGACAATATGGATCAAGGACACATGAGGATTTCTATTCTACAAATCCAGCCTTTTTTGTTTTTACTATTTCTACTCAAATTCCACCCTTTCCTCTTCTTACTCATATTCTCCCCCCTCCACCCCAACCCTCTTGGACTTTGAATGAGAAAGAGGAAGAAGAGGAGAAGAAAGCTGCTTGCCTGGAAAACCTCGTTAATGTGGAGCTCTTAAACGGTTGATTAATTTTAGCAAAATTTACGATGCACTCTTGCTTTTCTTTGAAGCTGCAGTCTTATATACCAAAAGCAAGTTAACTTTAAGATCCTTCTTGTGATCCCACTGCCCCCTAATTCTTGGATGCCCTATTTAGGTACACAAATACAGAGAAGAGAAATACTGTAGCTGAGCATGGAAGCAGTCGCCTTGCCGGGTGCTCAGAGTGGTTTGATTCAAACCCCTTCAGCACAACCTAATAATTACAACCTGAAAACTCCCAACTTCTAGCTATTTAACTTCCCATGAAGATTAAAAAAAAAAAAAACAACCAAACCCCCCCCCCCCCCCAAAAAACCAAAAAACAAACAACCACCACTAATCAGTCCTTCAAAAACAAAAGGAAACAGGGAAACATAAACACCAATTCCAAGAGAAGTCTCTCCCAAGTTACATCTGCTCACACCATTGAAACACCAGGCTCTCCGCTGCATTAGAAACATGAGGTTCTCCCAAAGCCACCTTTAAACCAGCTACGTTTCGCCAGAGGGAAAAACTGAACCTAAGGAAACATAATATACTGATCTATACATATCCTGAACTATACTTCAATATTTCAGTCATCTCCCCAGCTTCCTCCTACACAGTATTTGCTTTTATTCTTTGTCTCCCTCTGCTAGACTCTGTTTTTCTGATACAGACATCAGGAGGTTAAGGGCTCAATTATCAAGTCTGTTGAATCCTCAGCTTCACGTTACTTAGGGGGTTCTCTGTTGCTCTTCGGAAACTACACTGCAAAATCCCTTTCCCTCTCATCTTTTCTTTTTCCTAACTTGTAATGTCTATTTCTGACACACCTATTTGTGAACCCACAAATCTGTTTGGGGTAAATGGACAGAAACCGTGAACTGGTTAGGGAGACAGAAGCATTAATAAAAATAACCCTAAGAGTGTCTAGCCAGACTGAACCTGAAGCATTCACGATCTTGAAACCTAAAGTAACATCCACATGGAATTTACAAAATATGATTCGAGTGGTTCTAATTAGCCCCAGTCTGTGGAAAAATTGGAAGGAAGCGGCTCTTTGATTAATGTTACAAACCAGAAAGGAAACAGATTTTAAAAGTTAAAGTAGCAGCATTGTGGAATACAGAATCATTACCAGCATACATTTATGATACCTGCTTCAATCAGATGGCTTGGGGTTTTGTTTTTAGGGTTTTTTCCTTTTTACTTTAAGAAAAAAAGGAAGACAGGATGCAAGTAAAAGCTTTTGTTTATGGAAGTGTGCGGCGCTTTTATCTCCCAAGGAATTTATATAGCTGGACTGTGTGTAAATCCTTCTGAAAATGAAATTAGCAAAAACAAAACAGGGGTGAAGGTGCTGGGGGAAGGGGGGGGGGCAGGGGGTTGAAAATCACCACCTCAGTAAATCATAGTGGATAACCAGCCCCTGGCTTGGACAGATAGCACATTCAGCTTTAATAGGAAGAAACAGAGTTGGAAAGGGAAAGGACAAGATTCATACCTGCAGCAAACTCCTTGCAAAAATGAGGGGACTATTTTTAATAAGCTTTTGAAAGTCACTGTGCAAGTTTGCTTGGGCTTAAAAAGAAAAGGAAATAAGTTTTTTTTTTCCAGCTAGCTTGATTGTTTTGGGTGGAGCTCAAGCGTATGTGTATATATGCTGTATATAAAAATGAATTACTAATTCTTTCCTGGAAACTGTTTGAATTACAATCTGCAAGATACAAAAACACACCTTTATTTTAGCACTGATTTTAATACAGATGGGGGGGGGGTAGCAAGGGAAACATTTTTCCCAGTACACAGCAAAACCCTTAAGCAATAATAATACCTCCCCACACATATACACACAGACACGCACACACTTTGCTCAGCTGTACAACCACCAACTGAACTCCAGCCTTCAGTGGCTTTTCCCTGTACCAAGGCTTCGCTCTGAAACTGCAAGAATGACAACGTCATGTGTGTGGAAAGCTGACACTTGGAGCTTTTAAAAAGAAATGAGGAAAAATAAGCTGTTGACTTCTTGGTTAAAGTATTTTCTTGTTCTAACTCATGTTCTTATGTCACTGGGCTAAAAAAAAAAAGAGAGAGAGGAAGAGAGAGATATGACTTTCCTTGAATGATCTGTTTAACCTAAGCCAGAGGAAAAAAAAAAGAAGTCATTAATTACTTATGTGAGCTATTGCTTCTGAAAGACAATAAACCTGCCTGGTCGCCATGGATATGACATATTTGCTCTGAAAACAACACAATAATTAGCAAAGGGGAAAGATACAAGGAGAATATGCAAACTCCTGAGTTTAAAGCCATAGTGTTTCCTTTTTTCCCCCCTCCTCTTTTTACTTGTCAAGAGTCAATTCTGTTTGCAATTCAAATCAAACAAATAAACAGAGTATTTACCAAAAAAAATTTAAATGATCCATCACACTATGAATCACAAAAATTAAGGGGGGGGGGAAGAAAAATTAACAAGGAAAAAAGATGAAGTCTAGTATGGACAGATCATAAACCTATGTGTTTTCCATATACATGTATGTGTATATGTATCTGTGAAATATAAATGTATAGACACATACACACACAAACATATATGAGTTATAAGAGTTCCATGCACTATTTCCTCTAGGATTATTCTTTTATTTTTAAGATTAGTATAGAAGCACATAGAGAGGACAAACGTCTCTGCTCTAGGGAGTGGAAACATTTTGAAGGTACAGTAAGAGAAAGTACAACAAGGAAGGTTTTTACTGTGTTCAACATGCATTGTGCTGGTACTATTTTCTTTGCAAACCTTTTAACTTTTCTCCAGAAGATGAGCAAAAACCCCACAATTGGTGTGCACTATGCGTCAGCCTGATCAACACAGCAGCGTACCATGAGTTCTCAAATTTTAAGCGTAAAAGCAAATTTTCCTCTCTCACCTCAATTACTTTTTATAAAGTGATATTGCACTGAATCACATGTAATGATGCAATGGATAAGTTAAGAAATAAAGAAAACTGAGTTATATGCAGAGAGAGTTCTTTGAAATAATTTATAAATGTTGCGGGGAAAATGTTTTTTAGATTGCTGTCTCATTAAGATGAGACAAAGACTATTAAAACCTTCTCTAATGCGGTAGCTTTCTGGATTCTGACCTTCCACATTTAGAAACCAAGTAATAAAAACACCCTAACAAGCACTTTATCTTTAGAGATATTTGACTTTGAACTTATTTTAACATTAAAAAGACTTGGGAGGTATAAAAATAACAATATAGTTGCCACAAGTTTCTGTTGTTGTTGTTGTTTTCACTGCTAAAAAAAAATAATCTTTAGAACAAAACAAGCAGATTAAGGAAACATCCCCCTAATTTAACTGGCTCTTTTTCTGTTTTTTTTTTTAAACAATAGTTTTTAGCTGGACTCTTTGATCTTGAAAGGGTTCTGCTATCTTCTGTGATGAGGGGGAAAAATGATCTGTTTTAAATGATGATGCAAAAAAAGGATCAAAGCCCTGACTTTCTGTTAGCCATAATAAGCTCTGTCTTGCACAAAGCTTCAACTTCAGGCTTTAATATATAAAATATACAGGAGCCCAATAAAAGCACTGAAAAGGTACAAAGTCTGAAAACAAAAGGGGACGCTGCTCCTTTAAACGTTTTAGTGCATATGGAGTTTGATTTCTGAAAGAGATCAGTTTAACATCTCCATAGAAACCAGCAACAGATTATCATCAACAGAATAAATAACTAGTCTAATAAATTAAACAGGAGGCATAAGATCTGGAAACTTGATTACTGAAGTTCAACAATATTCCCCCATAAACTCTTCCAAACCACCTTTAGGGTAGCTAACAAGGTGGCAGCCACACAAAGATAAAGGGTAGGTGGGAAACAGGCAGGACTTCTGGAAACGAGAAGTCCAAAACCTTTGCAGGAAATTATTCCAGGCTAAGAGTCAGCAAATCAATAGAGGAAATAAATTCATCAATGAAGTTTTGGGAGAGACAGCTACTCTTCCAGAGAGCCGGCGGCGAGGACCCGCTGTGCAGTGCAGCGCGGACAGGAGGGGGCACACAGAAGGTGGACGTGCAGCTCCTGAAAAGTTTCACCTTTCCAGCCCCAAAGGGCAGGAGGGCTCGGGCCGATCGATCGAAACCGCCGTGATTCAGAGCAGCCTCCAGCCGCAACCCACCCCTAAAAGTTTGCCGAAGAAGTTGCCCGCCGCGCAGCCGGGCGGCCCCGGCGCCGGCACCGAGGCGACCGGCCGCGCCAGCCCGAGCCTCTTGACAGCTCGCTCGCCGCCCCGGCCCGCCGCCGAGCCCCGCTCCCCCTCCGCGCCCCGCTGCCCCCGGGCCGCCGCTCTGCCGGGACCGGCGCTCCACGCCCGGCGGCGCCCAGGGTGCCGACTCGGCACCGCTCCTCGCTGCCTCCGTCCGCGCCCCGCCGCCCCCCCCCCCCGCCGGCCCGGCTCTGAGTGACGGCTCGGACACCTGTTCCCCGTTCCTCGTCGCCCGAGCCTCCGACGCGGGCAGCGGCTCCCTCGGGAGCCCCGGCCCGCGCCCCCCGCCCGCCACCGCCCCGGCCACCCGCCCCCCCCCGCCCGCCGCTGCCCCGCCGCGCACGGGGGAAAGGGGGAAAGGGGGCGAGAAGGGGAAGGAGGCGGTGGGGGGGGACACTTCCTGGCTCCGGATGGCAAATCAGCTGCGCATTCTGCAAATGCCACCGGGTAAAAATAACCTGCTGCTTCGCCCGGGGGGCCGGGCACCGGCTGCCCCGAGCCGCGCTCCCAGCCGCCGCGGCCCCTGCCCACCCCGTCCCTGCCGGGGGGCTGCGACTGTCCCGCCGCGGGCGCCGGGTGAAGCACCGGCGGGCCCGGCCCGGCCACTTTTCAGAAAGTTCCCCGGCACGGCTCGCCCCGCCGGCACCCGGCCCTGCCCGCCGAGCGCTCCCGCCGCCGCTCGCCCAACTTTGCTGCCGCCGTCCCTCCCCTCCCCGCGCCGCGCCGCCCCGGTGCCTGCGCTCGGCCGCGCCGGGACCCCCGGGCGGCGCGGCGCGGCGGGGCCGCGGTTACCTGCGCCCGGCGCGGAGCGGGAACACGTGTTCCCCCGTTCCCTGCCCGGGCTCCTGCCAAAGTCCGGGGAATTGACGGGTGCCACCGCAGCCCCGGCTCCGCCGCCGAGCGGGCACGGCGCTGCCCCGTCGCCGCGGCACCCCCCGCCGCCGCCCGCCTCCCGCCGAGCGGGGGGCCGCCGCCGGCCGGTGCCCGCGCAGGCTGAGCGCTGCCCCGCGGGAGCCGGGCGCGGAGCGCGGCGCGGTGCCCACCTGCCGGGCAGCGCCGCCGGCCGCCCGCCCGCGCAGCGCCCCGGCCCCGGCGCCGCTGAGCCGGGGCTGCCGGCGGCGGGGCCGGGGCCGGGCGGGAGCGGACGGGCTTACCTGCACTTGGGGCTGCTTTGGGTGACTTTCCAAGTCAAGGGAAATGTGTGTGTGTTTGGGATGGAGGCTGCAGCGCGCATGCGCCATCAAACTTGCCCTGATCCCGGATTTTTCCTCCTCGCGCTCCCCTTTGCTTTGATTATTGAATTTTCCTATTTCTAACAGGAGGGCGGGCGGCGCGCAAAACCCGGCCTGGATCACGCCGCCGCCTGCCCCGGCCCGCCCAGGAGGGGAAGGGGGGAGCAGCGGTGAGGGAGCGGGCACGGAGCGGACTCGGTCTCCAGGCAGGCAGGGAAGGCAGGCAAGGGAGGGGCGCCTGCAAAACCCGGACCGGATCAGCCTCCCCTGGCTAGGGAAAAGGCGAGAAAACGGCCCCATCTCCCATCCCGCGCGGGCAGCTTTCTGTCTCCTGCCCTGTCCCTGCACCAGGCGGTTCCTCCCTCCGGCCTGTCCTCCCTCCCAGCGAGGCACTGGAAGTTTTATGAAATTTTCTATTTTGCAGCCTGGTGACCTCTGCCCACCTTAGTTCCCTGAGACGGAGTTCCATGGAGATCACAATAACTAGGCTGCCTGTATTTCCTTATTCTCCAGCTGGTTTTCCTAGGCACAATGTTCAGCTTCTATTTTACAAACCTATAAACTTTGGTACTTTTCTTTTGCTCATGCTCTTGACTTGGTTTTCACTCAAGTTTAGAACTAACCACCGTCTTGTTACATCTACAACTGTACTATTCCTTGGCTTGGTAGTCTGCAGTACTCACTTTGCTGGCATTTATGCACAGGACTAACTTCTGCAGTTCTGGATCCTAGAGAAAATGTCGAGGAACAGATCTGCAAGCCATGGGCAGCCTTGGGGACCGGGCTGGTTTCAGGGAATGCCTTTGCAGGATCAGAGCCAAGGGCTCCCATACATTTGCATGCGCCTGAAATTCAGGCAGGCATCACATTTCTACGTTAAGAAATTACTTTGTTCAGCTCTACCTTTTCTTTCTCAGCTCTGTCTTCCATCTTACTGAGAGAGCAAGTATATGTTATAGTTGTGTGTGCACATTCTGTAGTGGTGGTTGTGCAAAACCCTCCACAGAGACCCTTTCCTTCATACCCTGGTTCCCTCTATGGGAACCAAGAGCCTTGGCTCACTGGCACCCTGTACTGCATTGGGGCTTGGAGGTATGCCGGTATGCCTGCCTGCCTGCTTCCCTGCCTGCCTGCCTGCCGCCCCCTACTCCCTGCATGAATTAAGTCTGTGGGACTGCGTGCAGGTGAGCGTATCTGCCTCCATCGCAGAGCTCCTGGGATTTGGGCCCTAGGCCCAAGCCATGCAAACCTGTAAACTCCTGAATAACTTTACTCACTGGGAGTAGGGAGCTCTGCGTCAGCACACCCACACAGAAACCCTTGCAAGACCGTCTTGCTCTTCCTGTGCGCTTCCCTGTCTGTCTCTCCACCTGTTGCCTCTTGTCCGATGCTTACACCGTAAGGTCTTTGGGGCAGAAACTGTGTTTTTGTCTCTGTATTTCTCAGTGCCTTGCACAATGGGGCCCTGCTCCATGATCACAGCTCCTACATGCTATTGCCACACACAAAAATAATAACAATAATTAATAATAATAGACTAATTCCTCTGATTTTGATGTGACTACTCATGTGAGTAAAAGTGACTCACATACATGAGTGTTTGCAGGACCGCTGCCAGCTCTTGAGCTTTTATTGTGAGTCTTCCAATATTTGGTGTTCTCCTTTGATCCCCAGCTCCTGGAATGACATGTTTCTAGCACTTGTGTTTACACAAGGAAGCTTGGAAATGTGGCCTAGTGGTCCCCAAAGCCTTGGAAGCCAGAGGACAAACAAGAAACTTCCAAAGAAATGGATTTTTAATAGCTTTTGAGAAAATCCTGTGATCTGGCAGCTTGGGGAGGGGGGGAGTCTGACTCATGAATTTTGAACAGACAAGTTTAACAACATACATCTATTGAGTTAAATATTTAGGTCCCTGTAAAGACTAGACTTTTACTAAGCAGGACAAATTTACAGTGGAGAGATATATTTCTGTGGAAATACTCAGAGTATTTAAAGTGTCTGTGTCTTTGCAGAATCTGGGCTTTTGTTTACTTGAATATTATTTGGTATTCATCACTCTGTAGTTATTTATTTTTACCTGCTCACAATAAGAAAGCAGGAAAATACGGATGAAAATGGGATAATTAAAGTAAATAGGACTGTGTGAGACTGTTATAATAACTGTGGCAAGTATTTATAAATTGCTGAAAATACAAAGATGAAACTTTTGGAGTTTGTATGCTGGAGAGACACTGCTAGGTTAAAACCCATGTGTTTCTGAAAGTAAATGTCCCAGCTTCGAGTACAGAAGTATAAAAGAGCAGGTCCCAAGGTATGAATTCTTGCTTATGAGGCATCCCTGAAGAATGAAGGGTTGGGAGAATAGGGCCCTTTAATTAAATCTGCATCGTTGCTTTTAATTGCATTTACTTATTATTTTTTCTTGTTCACTTTTTTGCATTTGTCTCATCTGAGGTGCTGAACACAGACTGAATAGTCTTCCTTCAGCTTGGAAGTTGGCTAATTTTGGAGTGCTGTGGATTTGGCCTAGTTAGGAGGAGAACTTGGGGATGGTCAAGTGTTTTTGAGGCAGTCCTGTTTGTCGCCAAAGAGCTCTCATGCCTGCGCTCCCCTGAACATAGCATGAGGCTCAGACACCCTACAAACTGTACCTCTGACAACAGCTTCAAGCCTCCTTCCAAACCACACCTTGCCCAAAAGCTCTCTGCATGTGTTTTAGAGACCCACTCTGCATGCTTAACCTGTGTCTTTTGACCTTGTAGTCCCTGCTTTCTGAAGTTTGCTTGTGCAAAGCCCCATTCAGCCCATCTGATGTCTGCTGTACTAGCTCCCAGTAAAGGCCCCAGAGCGCATGGCTCCTCAGTCAGATAGAACATGAGGTAATGACACCTTACACAGCCCTTTCTAGATAGAAAGAAAATAATTTAGCAAATTGCAAATGATGCATACTTAACTATTTATGCAGCATCTTCCTGTCATCAACCCAAAGCAATTTTACTTCCGTGTTGAACAGTGGATGAAAATGTTCTATAGATTTAACCATTGCGGGAGTTCCTTTTAAGTGGTGCAGTAATCTCTCTCCAGCTAATTTAGTGTTGTAATAAGGCACCACCCTCACAAGTCCTTTGTGTTCTTGTGTCAATACTGCCCCCAAACCATAAGTGCTGGCATCTGCATCTATCATAAAGTGGGTCTGAAACACAGAAAGACTAAGAAAGGAACAATACGGCCATCGGCAGAGCAATCTCAAAAGCCTTTTACTTATTATGGACATACCCAATTTCATCCAGATTTCCTCTAAAATACAATTTACTTTCTCAGCAAATCTATACTATGGCTTAACAGCACTGGCAAATTCAGCAAGAAACCATCTCTAACAGAAACTGAGTGAGAGGTACCTGGGGAGCGGGCTGCTTCAGTGCAGATTCAGTTTTATTCTTGCCAATGGGGGTTCTTTGCCCACTGCTCAGGATCTGACTTGAACCAGACCACCTCCCTCTCATTGGGATTGAAGACCGTTTAACCAAAGATCTCTAACCAAAATGTCTCTCATTTTTGCTCTTCTCTTTTTTATGTATACAACACGCCAGTGGAAAAAAACCAAAAGGAGTCTTGGACATCACTATCATTCCCTTTGCCTGGTTTTCTTTACCAGCATTTATTAAGGCCAGTGAGACCTTACGCAGTTACGGTTCCTGTCTTTGCTATTTCCTGCTTGTCTGAATGTTAACAAATGAACAGTTCAATTGCACAAGATCATTGGCAGCTCAGATTCCATGTGCTCCTCCATCTTCAAACAGGTTGCATCTATTCCCAGTCTTTCTTTAGCTACCATAGCATGTAGCTATACCATTATTAGTTGCTGCCCTTGGGGAGAGGACATCCTGCTAACTGCAAGCTTACTGCCCATAAGACATTGGTTGTATTGAACTACATATTTCAAATAAATTTCCATGGACTGAAATTGTAGGACACCTTTCATGCTATTTATCATTCAGCAATTAGCAATAATAGCATCCAAACTCATTATTAGGTCGTCCTCTATGTCCGCTGTCCACAACTCTTGGTTAAAGCCAGAAATTTCTCTCTTAAACCAAACTTTGTGAATGGTCCCTCCTTTTGCTCAGGGTCCTCTTATTTCCATGCTGCGGTGGGGTGGTGGCAGCTTGTGTAGGCATGCTGCAATTACCTATGGGGTGCAAGGACACAGATAGCGAATATCTGTCACATTCCTTCCTGCGCTGCTGGGCAGCAGTGAGATATGAGCATGATGAGGTAGTACAAGCCATACAGAATAGAAGTGAACAGAATATTTAGACTGATGACAGGACAGCTGTTGGTAAAGAGTATAGGCTACACCCTTACTGTAGACTAGACATTAATGTATTTTATTCACACCCGGTTCATACCCTTGAACATGCTCCATCTGGCTAAGCTGTGTAAGTGCAGCCTGAGAAAACCTTGCATACCCTTAAAAAATTACTCACACAAGAAAAATGATGCTAAAACAACATGAGAAGGGCCTGGATTAAAATTAGAAAAGCAGATAAATACATCCTGAGGACTCTAACTGTGTCTTCAGCTCACCCTGCTGTGACCTGGCTATCGCTTTTTTTAGAGGGGAAGATGAAGGCTTGCAGAAGGGTTCCTGTTGCTCTGAGGCACATGACAATAGAGAATCAGGTCTAGATGCCTTGTTCTCGACCACTCAGACCAGACGGCATGCTTTACAGAGGCCTACATGCCACATTAATTCCTCAAAGAGGTATTTAATCTCTGGTAAGTGAGAAGGAGGCTGAGGCCTAAGCTGACCAGTCTACCAAACTGCACTGAAACAGTCAGCTATTTCATATAGACTCTACACAATGGCCAGCAGGCATCATGAGTGACATTTTCCAAACCTAGTGTAGACCAAGGTGCTATCCAGGACCTCTCATCCCGCTTCTCAGCTCACTGGAAGAATGAAGAAATCACTCAGACATGCACTAGAAAAATCCTGTGGATTTACTTAGTTTCGTAATGGAAAATGAGAAGTAATTGCAAAGAACTAGGAGGCATTTTTTCAGCTGCAAGTATAATAGTATCTACTTTCATTTTTCATCAGAAGAGTGGCACAAGTAATCAGAGAATATCATGTGGTCATTGTTTGTCAAGTGATGTTTTCTCAACGGCAAATATTTTTTTGAATATGCACATTTCAGAAGAAAAAAGAAATTGATTTGATCTCCATTGTACCCTGGTCCAAATCCTCAGAGCAGTGTAGGCATTGCTTCACACTGACAGCAGTGGAGCAAGACTTATTTATATTGAAGAGGATCAGGCCTTGTGTTTTGAAACTTCAAACTTTTGTTTAGAAATATATATGACAACTATCAGTATGTAAGTATATAATAAAAACACTGAAACCCTGTTGGGCAAATTATAGGCATACAGACTGATAGTGATTTTTGGCTAGTATAAATGAGGGTAGACAAGAATTCACTCAGCTCAGAATCTGTCCTTATCTGTTTTATTTGCCTTAAATCTGTATAAAAGTTCAAGCAAAAGATTTGCAATTTAGCAAGAAATATATGGCATTTAACCTCAGTTCTGTCCCAAAATTTCCCAGTGACTTCACTCTTCTGTGTGTCTGGGTAATAGTCACCACTTTGGGGCTTAGTCCTAAGGGAGGCTACTAAAGGCGATAAATAAGTGCAGAAGAAAACAATAATAAATAAGCAACAACAATAATAAAATTGGAATTCAAGTATGAAGTTGTATGTTTGTAATAGCCTGCCCGTGTTAGAAAATAATCAACTAAATAGCAATAAATAATAAAAATTTATATTAACAATTAATTTGTGCTGATACAGACCTTAAAGTTAGAGTTCATTATATTAATTCACTAATTAATTAAGCACTACATCACCTGGCACGTACATAGGTTTTATTACACTTTATAGATGGAAAACTTAAGAGTCTTGCCTAGGGAGAGAGTGAATCAGTGGCGGAGCCGGACACAGAACTGGAATATCCTCCACAGCTCAAAGTCTGTTTACAGCATAAAGCTGCCCTGATTTTCTGACTAATTTAGTTCAACAGATGCAATTCTCAGTGTGGAGACTCCAATTTGGGTGCAAGAGGGAGTTATTTTGTTTGAGCTTAAATCAGTTCTTAATTATATCAAGCTAGTTATATAAATGCAGTTTTAAAAATACCCTTGTAGGCATCTACATTTCAGGCCATTGATTTTAAAAACACACCTTTAGTTCAAATGCTGCTATTTTCCAGATAGGTCCCAAGTTGCAACAGTTCTTTGAGTCCTTCCCATCCACATTTCACCAGTAAACTTCATCTACTAAACTGAGATGAGCAATTTTGAGTGTCTTTCACTAGACAGTGCAAATGTTGGCGAGTGCCCTGATTTTGGTTAAAGACAGAGTTACTGCAATTTATTTGGCCTTTTAATAAATAGTTTAAACTTCTTCAAAGTCAGGCTTTGCCGCCAAGTTTCAATTGCTTAAGGAGCTGATACTAAGCAGCTGAGCTGCTCTGTTTTAAGTGTGCAAAGCTAAGTTAACTACAAGATGACAACCCTTCTACACTCTATCTCTCAGGTATCACAGAAGGCTTTTATCAAGGCCTATCTATCTATGGACTTTTCTGAAATTTGATCCCTTTCAATATGTCTCCTGGGCTGACACTTGCTCCCATTTGGTCACCTTGCACCCATGTCCTGGGCAAGAGGAGATCACTTTATTATCTCTGCCTTGCTCAGTGTCTTCTGTGGTTACACTGGCACTAGGGCACAAGGAATTCCTTGACCCCCTCCTTTTTTTCCAGCACTGTGTGCCAGCCTGATGGGATGGCATGGAGGGCTTCATAGGCTGGCCAAGTGAGGTGGAGGAAAACCCAGGGCTGCATAAGGAATGCATGAGAACTACATGGGATAATAGGAAACATTATTTATAGCCTAAATGCAGAAAACCTCCCCTTCCTCCCCCCTCACCAACAGACAAACCCATGTCCAGTAATGACAAAGTCATTACCTTTTTATTATTTTTCAATAGGGTTCAGTTGTAGCATGTCTGTTTCTTACAGGCTGTCCTGATGGCTGCAGGCTCCCGTCTCTCTGAGAACATTCAGCTAAACGTACCAAGTGGGTGTGGAGTCACCAGCCCTGCTTTAGAAAATTTGGGCCTTACCCTCCCAGCAGCCTGTTATCTCACTTATTAAGGGAGAATTATAATGTTTCCCTTCCTCCCAAGAGGCATTTGGGACTACAATAAAGGCCTTGTGAGAAATGCTGCAAGATCAAAGCAGGGATCCCATTGGAGAAGTTCAGCATAGTGCTGTTCCTGATAAGATATGATTTTGGGGGCTCTTAATAGAAACTATGGGCTTTTCAGTATTTTTTTCTAGCTTGAATGCTATCCTTGAAGAAAAATAATTTTTTCATGTGGAAATCCTAAAAGTATGTGATCCTCAGATACTGAAAAAGTTGAAATTCTTTTGGATTTGGTGGCTTTTCAAGCTTTCCATCCCAATGTCCTATGTCCCATGGGAAGTCCCTATTCTGCCATGCTTTTGGACACATTATTTCACCACTGGTCATTTTCCAAAAAGCTTCTTCCTCCTTCACCTGCTGCTCCTCTGTAACTCAAATCCTTTTTCCTTGCATTTAATGCCCTATCTATGCTTTGTCTTTGTCTCTTGCTTTTTAAGTGTCCTTCCCTCACTTCCTATCTCCAACAAGACCCCTGTGTGCTGTTGTGATAACCCACGTAGCACCCATGTCTTTGGGATTTATTTTGAGATCTGCTGCTTGTTTATTTATTTTCCTTTTAGCACGCCCAGCGAGGCCTGTGTGGCAGGAGATGTGAAGGGAGGTGATTATGGGAGACTATTTCCCCTCGCCGCTCATTCATGACAAACAAAGAACAATGATTGATGATTAAAAATGCATTCTCTGGGCTTGTTTTCTTTTGTTTTACCATTATGGAGATATTATAAATACTGAATACTAATCAATCCAGACCTGGCGGGACCTCACAGACCTTCTGCAATCCCAGGGCTTTGCTCTTCCTTACAACCTCTGCAGCTTTCCCTCCCTCCTTTGTTTCTAAATTAAACACCTAGAGTCCTCCATCCCAACCAAAAAGGATTAGGTTAACTTTGGATGAATTCACATTGTCTTTTTGAACCAGCTGGGCTCTTGCCTCTCCCAAATAGCCATATTCTCCCCTGCAGGGACAGTCTCTGTGTTCAAGCACCCTGGCATTCCCCTGCCCTTTTTTGCCCTGCAGTGGGGTGAAAACAGAAATTAATTCCTCAGATCAAAAGAAAAATCCTCTTATTTAGGAAGCCGAGAGTGCCATGAGTTTGCTTGCAAAGTGGATGCCTTGTGGAGAAAAGAGATCAGGAAGTCTCCTCTAAAAAACTCTCATTGTTGCTAGCAGTAAGGCTGGATTTCTCCCTGGGCATTTCTGTGCAAAAGCCAGAGTGCCACATCTGATTCCGCAACATTAAACAATGTCCAGATAAACAGCAAACTCGGTGGCGCTTGCATTCTTTTATCTTTATTCAGTCAAATTAACTGCTTTCTCTTTCTCTTCCCGCACCCCCGCCCTCGCCTCATTCTTCCTCACTCATGTAAAATAGAGACACATTGCACTGGCCACTGCAAAAATTGATCAAAATCATCTATCCTAACTGAATGAGAAGATTCCTCTTCACTTTGGCCTAAACAACCAGTTTTCTCTAATCAGCTATTTCCTGTGAGATTTTTCCAGTATTCTGCTCCCTGCTGAAGTCAACATTAAATCTCCCACACAGCAAAGCTCTGGCGGACTCCAGTGGGAGCACAGTTAGGTTGAGGCTAAGCTTCTGCAAAAGTCCACCACAAAGAGCAGACTGTGGTCCCTCTTCTGCTCTTTACTGCACATGGGCAGACCCAAGACGCTGACAGAGACCCCATGAAGCCAGCAGAGCATAACAGCAGCACAAGGGGTTGCCCGTGAAACTCGGCAAATTACTGAAAATAAACTACAGTGGGCACTGACACACATTTTTCTTAATATACTTAGAACCAGCCCAGGAATAGCTGAGCTCAGCTGGAGTGTATCAGGAAGGAGAAAGAAGAGAATCTGAGCTGGGCTAGCAAGAAATTTTAGTCTGAACCATATGGCAAGAAACTGCAGTGTGTTCTTATCTTGAAGCCCGAGGATTTATTTTATGCACATAATTCCCTGATCATCTTGATGTAGCATCTCTTAGGAGGATGGTGTTACACTATCTAACCACCACTGCTGTAAGTTGGCAATCTCTCTATCATCTTAACTTTCTTAAATAATTTTAAATATATATCTGTGTTTATAAAATATCAAGGGCCTGATCCCATTGAAGTCTGGGGAAGGAGTCTAATCAGTTTCAGTAGGCATTTGGATCAAGCCCATAGATGTTTGCTACTCTTCTCTTTTTAAATGTTGTATCTCTGCATTACATCTTTGCATGGTACTCTTCCCTAGCACGCATAGGATCTTCCTCTCCCTTTGAAATCTGTCAAATTTTTCTATGAGAACAGCATTTCTCTGTAATCTGTGTTCAAAAATGGAGGCCACTGCTCCCAAGTAATGAGGAGTCTAAAATGCTGATTCTTAGTCAATACACTTTATCGCTCTGTGTCTCCAAATTTACCTCTTCCCTCCTTCCCAGAGCAGTGTGCAACCAACTCATAGTGAAAGGGGCTTTGCAGCAGATAATGATAATTAACATGCTTCAGAATGTTTAGTTTAGCCTTGAGTCTGCAAACAACCTTCAGTTGCAACGTAATTACCACCAGTTCACCAACAAATTCTGTTTTGTAGACTTGTTTCACCAGATTCAGCATGCTGATTGATTCAAGCCACTCTTTGGTGAGCCTCTGCAGTGGAATTGTATCTTTTCACAGTGGTCTGTTCAAAGGAAATATTGTTATTGCTGTATTTTCAAACATATACACTTTCACCCAAAGATCCTAACTCTTCTGGCACTTTACTTCAATGATACCACTTAGCATAAGCTTGGCAGAGAAAGAAATGCATGTATATGCATGTCTATATGTATATGTATGCACATGTACTACACCCACACACACAAGTTACTAATCCATTGGCTGATGTATTTATGGCTATTTTACTTATAAATCACTGCCCTCTAAGAAGCTTACAGCTGCCTTCTGCAAGCAGGGGAGATGCTTGCTTGCCTCAACAGTAAACGTCTACACTTCAGAAAGAGACTCAGTTTGTAACCTGGTTGAGGACAGTGACCTTCATGCACACAAAGAATCAGTTTAACAGCCCTGTTCAGACCAGAATGACTTTTGGAAACGTTACCTTTAAGCTTTGCTTTCCTTGCTGCCTGGTTAATGCACTGGTTAACCCATTTCTCTGCAGTTACAGTGACCCCCAGAGGCCAGTCTCAAGGAACAAGAGGAAACACCCCTCCCTCTGATTTCATCTGACAGCCACTCATTTCTCCCTTCTTCAGAAAGTTTTTCTCATATTCTTAACTCTTGTAGAAAACAGACCATGTTTGCTTTTAAGTAGCATGGTAAAGCCAAAAAGAAGCTAGATTAGAGAATAAGCCTGGAATGTTTGCTCTGGAAAAATGAACCTAGGACCTGAAAGTGACGAGATGGGAAACACTGCTAAATACCGCCTGGGTTCATTTGCTAAAACCAGGGCAGGACTGTTTTCTGCTACATGCTTACTGGTGTAAAGAACAGAAGCTGGGGCAATTCTTCAGCCCATGATATTAAAGAGGTCAGACAGAAAATCACACTGGTCCTAGGAATATATGAATCAGATTACAAGGTATGACGACACTGCACAGTACAATGCTGGTTAAAGATACCCAAGCTACTGCTGAATAAGTACAGCAAGCAGTGGAAAATTATACCAGACAGATCACTGTACTAATAGAACTGTACTCTTCTGATATCAAGCTAGCTCAGGTATCTCTAAAAGGGACTGTGCGGTGTACGTATGTACTAAATACTGCAACTGGTACTTCTACTGTTTTGTCATCTGTACCTCAGCATTCTCATCTGTAAAATGGGGGAAAAGATCATCACCACATTCAGAAGGCGCTATGAGACTTATTTGATGTTTTTTAAGAGCCCTGAAACCTCAGAGAAGGGCAATTTATTGTTCTTATTTTCCTGTGATCACACTATTCCCACAGGGATTGTTTATTTCTCAGCTCCGGGTTTCAATTTATTTATTTCTTACTGTGTTCTGGGTTTTCATACAGAGCAATTTCCACTAGCAAAGACTGAAGGGACTATTTTCCCTTTCCGGCTTCAACTTAACAAACGTACAGGCTGATAAATCCTCTTGTGAAAATCCTACAGAGTGAAACAGGCTACAGATCAAAGGGAAGGAACATTTGTCCTCTAGTATGATACCAATACCAGCAGAGCCTCCTCACCTTCAGAAAATGATCCTTCATAAAAACTCATGGCCCACACTCCCACTCTCAGTTCCCAGACCCAGACCTTCTGACTTTGCCACACATTTCTGCCACCCAGATCTGCCCGTGGAATCTGGCTCTATTGGCGTTAGAAGTTCCATTTCCTTCTGAAAGACGCCTCTGAAAACAGCAGGACATAAACTAGCAGAGCGAACAGTACTAGATCCCAGACTCTATTTAGTATTTGGAGCTACAGGTCATTTGCGAGCCTGGGGAGAAAACACAACTAGCTCTATGTAACCAGTCCTAGCTCCACCTGGGGATGCCATACAGAGAGCGGCCACCTCAGTGCACTCTCAGTCTGTGCGGTACTCAGACCTGTGCAGCCTTTCCTTGTCTCTGCTCTGCTCTGGCTCCAGGTAGCTCTCTTTCTGTTCTAACAGCACAAACATGTTGTACCTGAGACACCTATGGAATACAAAGGTCACTGTGCTGCTGTGTGTGAGTGTTTGCCAGAGCTTGTTCGCATGCAGAAGGGACACTTGGCAAACCCAAGGACCTGCTTCAGTATGATCTCCATGTGATGCATTCAGTCCTGGGAGAAGGTGAAAGCACAGGCCCAGGTAACCCCAGCTTGGGTTTGCTTCTTCCACGTGCTGAAGCAGTTATTATAAATGCCTCTTGAACAGTTTTGGGCTCAGTTCTGAAGTCCTTGCTCTAATTCAGGCATCAGGGAAGTTGCTGAAGTTGAATTTGTACAAAACCTGACCAAAGGAATCAGGGTATAGGCCTTAGACGTAAAATGGCTGGGCCATTTATACAGCCAAAGTCAGACAGGATATTTAAAGTGGGAAGCATCTGACATCTTTATATTTCCATTGACTCTAACACACATGACAGCCACAGACTAGAAAAGTATCTGAGCACTTGCTTAACCAGAAGTACTGGAAAGGTCCCAAGTGGTATCAAAGAGTTTTGAGTAACTATTGAACCAGCTGCTTTCGGGGGTGTATCTCACATTCTTAAGTCCTGGATCATGATTCACAGACACAGCTATTCCTTTCAGTAGATTTAGGGGGAAACTATGAGTTTTGGTTTTGCTTACCTATCCTCTGTTATTAAACTGTTTCTCTCTGGGACCATTACGAAATAATCTGAATGTTCATAACTGCTTCAGGTTGAAAAAGTAGATATTATAGTTATGTCATGAAAATTTGTAGGAGAAGTTTGGGGATTGCCTGTACACTACAGGTATGTACAAATTATCTCAAGTGTCTGAATTATTACAGCTTAATGTTCCCCTCTCCCCAGCTGAGACACAACACCTGACCATACTCCTGACCAGCTGGAATATTAAAATACATTTGTCTGAACCAACGCAAATGCCAACATGGTTCAACCAGGCAAATCTTACTCTGGAACTGCACTGATAATTACTGTAGCAACTTTACTGGTAACCTATTAAGCTGAAGTTTGACTTGAATCATACCCTAATACCAGTAAATTCAGTTTGGTGCTATTGGACACACACAGCTTTTCCATGGATTGAAACAGTTTATCAGTTTCAACGGCTTATAATGATAACCTGGGTTATATAATGGTGCATATCAAACTGTCCTCAGCAGACTTGCACCAGTTAATATAGCCAGCTTTTTCAATCATATCTTTAGCTGAAGAGCTCTAAATTTTAAACCTAAAGTCTCCCTAAGACTTAAAGCACACTTAATCAATGAATGTGCAAACCAGAGCAAACTGGGGTAACTTCCTGCAGATGAATGGAAATCTAGTGCAAAGTAGCTTTTGCCTCTTGTTATTAAAATTAAACTCTCTGATAATCAACACTTAGGGCAAGCATCTCAAAACTGACTGTGTAATTTCAGGGGCTCAGTGGGAACAATGATGGAAAATCCCTGTAGGCACTTTTATAAAAACACCCCCTATAAGTGTAAGCTAAAATGGAGAAAACAATTCAGGTGAAAAATTAAAAGGAAAGCTCTAGAAAGCTTAGGTGAGACGCAGCTTCTAATCAGTCCAAAAGGGTGGGGAAGATAATTTATTGCTATAAAGTGGACTTGCGTTCCCTTAACTGTGAATGTTATCATCTTTGATAAGCCATATGCATGCATATTTTATATTTCTATGTTAAAAAGCAAAGTACAATCTTATAATAATAATAAAAAGCTCAGTAACTGCAAGGCCATGTTGCCCATGGAGGCAGGTGTGTGTGTTAATGAAATGCTCCTTCCTCCCTGCCCCAAAGAGCCTGCCTTTATAGCCTGGTCACGAGCTGAAGTTACTGTAAACATGGCCTTCTAAAGTCACCAAAAAAGTTCAGCACCCCTTGCAGGAAGGATCAGCTTACACCATCTAATTTTTCTGTCTGACTAATACATTAAGTCAGATATCGTTTCCTGCTCACAGACCGTTTATCCATTCAACCAAGCTTTCTCCTTGTCCTCTTCTGGATTACTTCTTGAATCTTTCTGCCCCTTTTCTGTTCCTGTTTTCCCACTGTGTGCATTATTTTTCCCACAAACCGTTTCCCCTGAGCTTTTTCCAATACGAAGCTGAACACCTTTATAGGCACCTGCAGCTCCCTCTGGCTCAGATCCTGAGAGACCCATTCAGTTCATTTTCCAGAAAACTTCTGTCATAGCCACTGGGAACACTGTGCTCCCAGCACATCTCAGGATCTGACCAGCAGAAAAAGCTCAGTTATCCCATCTGCAAGGAGGAGAGTAAATCAGTGGCCAGACTCCAGAGATGGAGATAAGCTCACTGTCCATCGGTGATGAGTGCACAAAATCTCCACTACGACAGCAAGGAATGGGAGTGCTCTGTGACGTGCATGAGTTGCCTGTCCCTGGGCAAAGCAGCACAAAATACTGCTTCCTGCCACGCTCCTGTACTTACATAGTACAGAACAATTTCTGGGCACAGAATGGCTGTTGCTGCTACCAAGACAGAGTGATGTTAGCCAAAACACTTAGGCTTAAGGGAAGGCAAGGAAGAAGGGGCTAGTTTTTAAAACGCAACTATTGCCACTGTGGTCAGAGAACAGTATCATCGAGTGCCGGTAGCGTTGCATTAGTCTGCTGAGAAGACTGCTGGGAAGCAGCCTAGTTGTACTTCTCTGGGAAGTGGCGAGAACTCTGTATGTGCTGCCCACGTAGCCATACTGCCCACACATCTATACTGCCCACAGGGGGCAACAGTACCCAAAATATTTGAAGATGGGCAAAACTTAAGCAAACCCAGCCCCCAGCAGGGGGTGGCTCTGATCCAGACACCTGTCCACTCACAAAGTCTGAATTTGGCTTATTCTCAATGGGCCAACTGGGGGAGGCTTACTCCAGGAAACTTGCCACTGATTTCAGCTGGGTTTTATAGCCTCCATGGCCTAGACCTGAACAGCTTACTGTGGTGGCTCCTCTCTCACTGTGTCATGGAGCTTGAAGGAGAAGATGTCCTATTAGCTCACATGCTGTGAGTCTGCAGCCCCTCGGGTGATCCTGCCTGGAATTTCACTAGTCCCAGTAAAGCTCCCTGCAGACAGAAAGGGGAAATATCTCTGCGCTTTGTTCCTCTCCTGCACCCAAACATGGTATCTGCATCCAGGGAACAATGACTTAAAAAGGACTTAAAAAACAGGCATTATTTGTCATCTGGAAGAGCTATAAAAAGAAACACTTCTCAAGTAGTGAGTGTGAATACCATTACTTTACAGATTCAAGGGAAAAAAAGCAGATAACCTTGGGGAGACCTGACCTTCAAACAGGTTCAAATAACTTTACCATGCTTTCCCTTCCTCTCTCCCACACAAGCACGAAATTACATACATGCACATGTTCCCACACGTATATACTCCCACATAAACACAAACTTGTAGACATGCTTATGCCCTCTCTCTCACACACACGCAGACTCTTGCACATGTTCCCATGCACAGGCACTTGCCCACATTCATGTTTCCACACGTTTTTCCGCACTTGCAATAGCACTCTCATGTGCACGCACACACACAAAGCATAATACGCAAACACAGTATGATAACTGCAGAAGAAAGATCAGGCTTCTCAATGCTAAGTGTGTTGAAATTTATTTTGGAAAGGAATTCCAGTGTTTGTTCCATACCCAGACTGTTTGGATCATCAGAATGTAATCCTGTGAATTTACATAGTTAAAAATCAGACTACTTAAAAAATAAAAGCCCTTACTTTTGCAGTTTCCTGTCCCTTCAAATCCAGCTTTCTAGGCAGTCTGGATCAGCAACAGATCCTAACAACACTTTCAGAGAGGTGCACGCCTGTCTAAGGAGATTCGCTAACTGTGCAGAGATTCACATCCAAAGCAGAATTTTGCAGGATGTTGCTATCGCAATCAAGCCCTTGATCTGACACTGGGGCAGATCTGCAAGACTGTTCTCTCATCTACTTCTGATTGTGTGACTGGCCACCTTTATGCAGTCTGCATGTTCTGGGAGTACACCTACGATCCTCCAGCTGCTACTCCACACATCCAGCTTGTGATCATGTGAAGTACCAAAGCCAAGGAGGAGATTCAGAACAACTTATTGATTGTTTAACTGATTAACAACAGTTAAATATCTGAAGCTGGAAGGTACGGCTACCCACTGTGTCCTCTTTTTGCCAGAATCAACTGAGCCAAACATCCTTCTCTATGATTTTCAACATTAGCTGGATGTTGGCAATGCTAATAGCAATGCTGTCTGCTCTTGTGCCGCCTTCTGTGTGAGTACCTCAAAGTTCAATGCACTTAGTCAGTGGCCTTATTCTCTGATGTATTTGGCACCTTGACTATAGTGATTTTGACTTGAGGTACAGGTGTTCACTAGTTCAGAAGAGCAGATCGTGCCAGCTCACCTCACAGCACAGAAATAGACAGTGGTAAAGTTCCTATCCCAGCCTGTTATCTCAGGCAAAGTAATTGTACTGTAGAACATGGACATAGCATATATTTTGAAAAGAAAATATTATATAAAGCGTGGTATTACTTCACAAGTATGTTAAATGAGGAAAAGAACATGGAAATGTTTTCCCTTGGACCATGCAGTAAAGCAGTGGCACAGAAGAGTGAGGAACTCAGAAATCCTGTTTCCTAGATCGCACTATAATCATTAGATAATATACAGGGTCCCTCCCTGCTAGGGAAAACAATGATTTCATCCTTTCCATAGAGGGTGAGTTTGATGGAAGGTACAGCTATAGCTGGTTTTGCATTTGCTTCTACTGCAGAACCAGGTGTGCCACTGCATATCTCACCTGGAACTCACTCAGCTTAATTTCAAAAGACTGGATAGTATTCATGTTGAACTTTTCTGTAGTTCAACTCTGATCTGTGTCATTGTTGCGTCAAAGTCATCCTCTGGGAAAATGCAATGGAATCAATACAATTACTCTATATTTTACATATAGCCACAAGGCCTAAAATTCAGTGCTTTGTGAATTTTGGTGGCATTTAGTAAAAAGTTAACATCAGCTAGTGAAAATAGCCTCATTCGGGCAAAAGAAATCTAGGAAAGAAATTTAGTGTATGGCCACAGTTCTCAGAACTGCAACAAGGAGAAGAAAAATTTGGGTTGATGTCCTGTTAAGATCCTCTCTCAGGTGGGAGTAAGCCTATGCAGTACTACGCTAGCTTACACCATTCGTGTGTCTTTTCCAGGTTTGTCTGAAGACTGGTAAAACAAAAAGGCACTTGTGTGAGAGCTATCTGGCTGTGTCTCTACCTGCAGTCATTGATATCTGGGAAAAATCATACCTGAATTTGAAGGGCATGAGGTGCTATCATGGCCACATGTACAAGCTTCTTTCTCATGCCGTTGCACTTTCCATTGGGAACACATCAGCATTTATTGCATGGCTCCATGCAAAAAGGGGAAGATTGAAAGGCAGAGAGAATAGAGGGCAGGATCAGGTGCTCAACTACTTGTTTCTGCTGTCTTCTGCAAGAAGAAAGGCCGTTGCAGGGCCAGACAGCAACTGCAAAACTCAGGATGAAAACCCACAGTCCAGCTCCGCCCACCTCTACACACACCCAGAAACCTCAACTGCAGGCTGCCTGCAGCTGCTGCTGAGGCTCTGAAGAGTCACAGAGCAAAAACCTAGTTCTGGAGCACTCACAGCACAGTTTGGCTTGGGGCTGGGGTGGCAGTCATTGGAGTGACAGTCACTGAAGTGGTCTGGCTCTGTCATACAGGGCTCTGCAAATGCACAGAGGTTCTAAGGCCCAGGTTTTGAACTGCACTTGCTGTCTTGGAGAGCCGAGATGACAGTGCTCCAGTACCAGTGCTCTTTTCCGGCAATCACAATACAGTGTTTTCTCCAGGCCACAACTGAAACCAGCCAAGCCATCCAAAACCTGGCAAAGACTTTCTCACTCCTGCTTTCTGTGGCAACAGTACAGCTGTCCTTACAGAACAGACTTACCTGCTCTCCAGTGGGTTTGGCAAAGGGAGAGCTCAGAATTTTTGTGTTTTTATTGCCCACTGCAAGGGAGGCAGTTAGGAAAATCAGGAGGTTGGAAGGAAAGAGAAAACAGATTGCAAGGCCTGTCTACTGGTACCAGAGTTTCTGCTGCTGGTCTAAAAGGTCTTATCTTACCGTAAACTTTGACCGGAGAGAACAGACCTGCTGTGAAAACAAGAATCAGCATCACTGTCACATGAGATACATCAATGAGAAGAGTTGCTTGGACTCTGAGAAGGTCTTTCAGTCAGAAAGCAATGTCTGGCCACTGAAAATGCTCCTGCTGGCCCAGATATCAATTTAAATGTCTTTTCTGACTTTCAGAGAGAGCAAGAACACTCCATGGCCTGGATGACTGCTAGAAATACCTGTCTTGGTTAACTACTATAAATGTTGTTTCAGTTTGTAAAACAATGGGAGGATCTCTCTCAGTAGGTCTGGCTGACTAGCAGAGAGCCCCATTTGGCTGGAGAGTCACTGGAAAGACCTGTGCCTTGCTCAGAGTATTTCCAGCTTTTGAACAGGAATTATGTTGAGACCTTCACAGTTTGCTCCAGAGGATGTGCCAAAAGGTCTCTGGAAATCTTGTGAACGGCCAGTTGTGTCATTGAGCACTGCCTGCCTCTGCTGGCATCATCGATGTGATAAAAATCTTGCAGCGGAATGGCAGTGAAGCAGAAATTTTTAAAAAAAAATCCACTCTAATGCCTGACATTCTTTTTAGGATGCCAATAAAAGATAATGTTACCTGTAAAATCTGCAAGCTGCTTCTAGCACTGTGCCTCCCCCCACTCCTGTACCCTTCTGAATTTGTACTACCCCCACAGTGGACAGAAACTCAGGAGAAAAGAGCACCAGGGCAAGAATGTTACAGAGAGACCCTCAAGTCTAAATCAACAGTTAAAGGGAACAGGCAGTGAGAGAGGTGCTGAGAATCCAACAGCTTTGCATTCTGCACCATTTTCAGCCCTGATGGTTCCAGGGAAGCTTTTGCACCCTCTGACTGAGTTTTGGATCAAGCTTTATCTCAGTGGATTTTTAACATCCATGTCAAGTATGGGATAGGTATGAGAAAAGATGAGGGAGATTAGTCTGGGAGAAAGAAAACACAGAAGTCAGCACAGCAGAGCAGATCCACTGTGTCAAACTTGGCTCTGAGAGAGCTCCAGTGGGTTGTGTTTGTCCCAGTGTGAGCCATTTCAGCTGCCTCACACTCTTGCATAGTGAGAAATTCAAGGACAAGCATTTTGATTTGGAAAAATTTTCCTATTTGCTAGAGACATATTCAGTGAGGTGCTCAGAAAGTTTGGCTACACCTTTTTTGGTTCGTTTTTCCTGTGCATTTGGGATGCTTCTGCTGTTGGGATCTCCGTATGTAATATAGATTAAATATGACTTTGTGCTGATGCAGTGAATTTCATCAGAGGATCTCACAGCGTTTGCAAATTAATTAATTAAACTCTCATGGCACCCTACTGCTAGTATCACCATCTTATTTAGATGGCAACAGAGACACTGAGAAAGAGCTGCCTTATTCTGGACCACCCAGAAGGTCTGCAGAAAAGCTGGAAAAAGAGCTCTGCAGGCCTGGTGCTAAGTTCCTTCTTCCACTGACTCAACCAATTCCCTCCCTGCCCATTATCACATAGGCTAAGGATCTCTGTTGCAGCCTAACATAACATGAAATAGTTCAGCAGAGGAGATTTTTGTGGGAGGGTCAGAATTGCTTTTGGGCAGCAAAGTATGATAATTAGGAGGGGGGTGGGGAGGGGCGGACGCAGAGGTTTATTCCTTGGTTTGAATTGAATTGTACAGATAATGCCTACAAGACTTTTCTAACTCTGGCAGAGGACACCTTGGACTTGAGCTTTGCTGCTTTCATCTGCCTTGCAGTGCCTCCAGCGAACAGGATTTATCTGAAAGAGGCATTTTCCCTATGGGAAGCTGCTGTGGTGCCTTTAAGATTTGGAGTGATGCCCTCTGAAAGGGAAGCAAGAATATTTCAGGGGGACTCTATCCTTCAGGAAAAAAGCCCAAACCATGTCTTTCCAAGATGGGGTCAACTCCTCAGCCCTTTATCTGGAAGCACTTACTACACAATTAATGGAAGGAACCCTCATCAAATGAGGGACAAATCATAAAATTAGGGAGATGGAAATTAGGCATGGACAAATGATCCAGGTGCAGGGGAGATTTATGGGGGAGGTTGTATTATAGCTAATGATTTCTGCTAATGATCCTCCAAAGTATAAAGTGGCACAGAGCCCACTCTCAATGGGACGAGAGAAAATCCTGTGTGCAGAGTGAAGGGCATTCCTCTCAGGAGGGGAAGCTGGACCCACAGCACAGCAGTAGCATCAGACCATTCTCTCTGTCTCCTAACCCAAAGATGCTGGTTGTAGAACTTGCCAGCCAGAAGGCCATGGGAACAGCGGGGGCCTCTGCTGTGATGAAAGTCACCCAAAAAGCAGCACCCTTTCCTGTGCCTCTCCCTCATCAGCTTCCAAGAACATCCTATCCCAACTCTCCACACTGTCTTCTTTTTCCTGAAAGTAGCTCCTGACACAGCACTCACTCAGATGGAGGTTCCCCTGCCATAACCACCAAACCAAGCTAGAATCTCACTGCTAAATATGTGGAGGGAAGACTTGATCCTCCCCAGCTTTCCTCTCCCCTGCAACCTACCTATCCCAGCCACATAAATGATGGGGACAAAACCAGGTGGGTCAAGTTAAGCTCTGGTGTTCACCAGAAAGGTCTGCCTCAAGTGGTAAGATATTTCATTAACTCTTTCATTTTCTATTTGGGAATCTCTCCTACTGACAGTTATTTTACCTTCCCCCTGCAGAGTAGCAGTGCTCCATCTCAACCCTGAAAGCCACAGCTTTGACTCTAGCAGAGATGAGGTGAGCTGTGTGCTTTTCACCAAGACTTATAGCTGGCACAAAGCAGACCTTTGCTTCCTGGCATTACATCCCTCCTTATTGCATTTCTCATCTGGAAGAGGCTGAGCCTCAGCCTGCAGCAGCTACAGGCTTTCAACACAACCAGAGCTCCTTGTGGCATCTGTACCAGTGTGGGCTTGCCTAAACCAGCATTTCTCTGTTGTTCCTTGTACCAAGCCTTCACTGATGCCCTCTGCTATGTCAGCCTCTAACTCCTGGTAAAATCTGGATCCAGAATGGTTTGGAACACCCTTTACTATCTTTGTGATGAGGGGGTGTAGTCCCAAGAAATAAGGTGCTAGAAACCTGGGCTCTATGCTTGGCTCTGCCCCTAGGCATGACATCCCACCTCTTAGTACCTCTGTGAAAATAATAATCATTGTGAAATGAAAATAATGATCCTGACCTGCTTCACACAAAGCTTTGAGATCTAGGGATAACAACCATGAGGTGTTCTTACTAGCCAATCCAAGTGGAGGATGTTATTAATGATTTGTAACAATCAGACTCTCAGCAAGCAGTTCAGCAACTATTTTCAGCCACAAAGGCAGCATTATTCCAAAACTGAAGAATGCTTTTCACAGGAAAGGGAAATTATAGAATCTGAGCTTTTGGAAGAAAATATATGATGAGAAAGTTGTAAGGGGGTTGGGGTTCCTTTCCTACTGTCAAGGAAAGGGGAAAAAAGAAAAAAAAAAGACAATTAAAGCTGTGCTGCCCAGCGCTCCCCTGGGAGCCCCGTCCTGCCAACTCCAGTGATTGGTAGTTCGGACTATTACTTCACTGTTCTTGGAGTAATAAAAATTCCTGATGAGTTTCATTTGGAGCTCTGATCACGAATGGCACAATGATTCACAGAAATATGGGTAGGATTGGATGCCAAAACAGTACCAAGTAAAATCTGCTGAGCTGGTGGGTTCATGCATTGTGGGATGTGTTTCCCCCTGCCCCCCCCGCAGGAATTGGATCTATCTGCTACAGGGAGGAGATGAAAAAAATGAGGGAAGAGGGGAAAAATCTGAGAGAGAAAGAAAAAGATTCAAGACTATGAAAGACAGAGGACATGTAATGGGAGTAGAGAGCTACACTGAACACTGCAGGAGGAAATTTCAGTGGCTTAAATCAGTAGGTCAGTAGACATCTGGGTCATTGATGGATGTTAGCAACTGATATTGTGAAGTGATACATGTAGAAAAGACATAAAGGAGATATTCTGGGTCTTAAGGCATATCGCCTGTCCAATCTCTCAATGAACTGCTCCAATCTCGTACTAGCACAGGAGACTCTTCACCGTTTGTTTCTGTTTATGCCCTGCTGGATGTATCCTAAACTTGGACCATATAACAATAGTATCTCCTTCCCTCAGCATTGTTACTAATTACAGTCAGGGTCCTAGTCTAGTCTGCAATCTGGTACATAGAGTTTGCTTCAAAAGCCCTTTTGTACCCACAGCCTTTGAAGGAACAGAGTTTTTATAGAGACCAAAGAGAGCTTCAAGTTTTCCCCTCCTCCTGCTGGGAAGAGTTTCGATTAACACTGACTGCAGTCATGAGCATACACCTCAGAAAAGTGTCTCAAAGAAAGGAAAAGATTGCAAGATTAATGATCAAGGAGAGAAGGGTGATTAAAAATGAGGAATGTGAAAAAGAAAATGTTCCCTAGTATTATCTTTCTGTCTTGTTTTCTCTCTCCTGTGTATCTTTGCCCTTTCCTTAAGCCTGATAGGATGAGGACTTGCTCAGGCTTTTGTGGGTTTATTTATTTACTATATGAATTCTTGCTTCCTACCTCTTCCTTTTTTCCTTTCTCCCTGTTAAAGAGGTGAGGTTGAGCAGTTCTATAACTAAGATTATATTCATCATACTCATCTTCCCAGATCTGTTCTTAGCCAGTGCAACACAACCCCACATAAAGTGGAGTTCTCTACACCCGTGGTAGGGAAACAAGCCTCTGTGAGACCCCGCACAGGATTTGTGATCGCCAGTGTATTTAAGATTTGACACTGATGGGCAGCAGTACAAAACATTTCAGGTGGACAGATAAACAGGTTATGTTTTGTGCTTGAATAGAAAACCTGATGAATAGGCAAAGATGTTGTAAACTTCGCTTTCTTTTGGTCAACCTGTTCTGGGATTCTTTTTGTGCTCTGATTAAACAGAACGAGCAGTACAATCTGAACAAGACTGACCTGATGTGGAAAAGGGTCAGGGTGAAAAGGGTCACCTGAAGTCTATAAATTAAAACCTGCAGTCTAAGTACATTCTCTGCAATTCTCTCTCAAAAAAGAAAGGAAAAAACCTCTAAACCCAAAGCTAAATAACTGTTTGTTGTTTTCACAGAGCATGCCCAGGAAAGTCATACTGCCAATTTTTTTCTTCAGGTGCCTACACCTTTGCCAGCCTGTACAGTGCTCAGCTCTCCCACACTTTCCTGTTGTGGAAATGGGTGCTCAGCTGAAGTTGCTCTGCAGAGCTGACACGCAATAGGGACTGGTTCTGGTGACACAGCAAGCGAGGCTTTTCCCCACTCACCACAAATCACTTCCAGAGCAATATTTCAGCATGTTATGAAGGTCAGAAAGAGGTATTGCTTGGATGAGCTCTGACTAGCAGAAGTCCTTAGTGTCATTAGGTTCTCACCAAAATAGGAATTTTATCTGTTGCATCCCAGAGTTAGGACCGACTGCCTTTCTCAATCTGCCCTGATTTCTTTTGAATCCCAGCCACCACATCTACTGGGTACTCTGTTTCTAATAGAAGTGTAAGTTCTGAGGCCAAAGGGGATCAATGAGATCATCTACCCAGCTGAGATTAGCTGTGCAGAGATCACCATGCTTTGTGGGGAATACTAGCTTACAGTTCAGCGGGATCTAGTTCTGAATTCCTGTTGCTGCTGACCCAACCTCTCTTGGGCCAGGTCCTTTAACATGTTCAAGAAAAGTTCGTATTTCAGTCATCACTTGATTTTGCCTTAGGGTAGAGGATGGACTACATACCTTCCAACCTCTCTGGAGGCTTCTCTGTCCATTTCTATGATTATCACACTGGAAAAGATCCCTTTAGGTCAAGCTCACAACCACCTTGAGTTTCTTTCACAGAAGAATAGTGTACACATTAGCCCACTCATTATGCATTTTTCCTGCTGCATCTCCATGTTTTATTCCCTCAAGAGTATTTAAAGTTTTGACCATAGGAGCCTACTCCTTCAGCCTTTACTCACACAGAGAGACCCTCTGAAATAAATAGCAGCATAGGAGCCTGAGTCTGCTGGATGCTGAGACCTCCCAGCCATGGGTTACAGGACTACATATATTGTGCAATTTGGATGTCCATAGTGATATTGATCACAGCATTTGTAATGTTTCTGCATATACAAAGAGCAAACATGCTGTCAGTCATAATAACATTCATTTTCCGTTACACGAACAAACTAACTATAAGCAAAATCTCCATGAGACAGCTCTGTGTGTAAGCATGTATCTATCTCTTTTTCTTCCTCTTTCCTCTGGCAGGCTGAAATGAAATTAACACAGAATAGTCCTTAAGAGCTAACAAAGTGCAAATAATGCTTAGCTCTCATGTAATGCTTTTCATTTGTGAATCTCATGGCAAACTTCATTACCTGTATTGCACAGGCAGGGTAGTGGGGCACAGAGGGACAAGATGGTGTGCCCAAGACAGTAGAAGAAGTGAGTGACAGAGCTGGAAAGAGCCCCCCGTGACCCTCCACTCCCAGATCAGTGCCTCAAAGCCCACTAGTCATACAGCTACACACACCGCAGGCAGACAAACATGCAGGTAAGACCTGCTGTTGGAACAGATGAAAGGCCCTCCTCTTTGCAGGCCTGCTCTTTAACTTCTTTGTCCTCTTGTCAGATTTTATTCCTGAGCCCAGATGGACCTGATTATTGTGATTACTCACACTTCACTGTAAGGTGAAATATACAGCTTCACCCCACTGACTAAGAAAAATAAATAGGACTCTCTCCCCACCACCCACACCCACTCCCACACTTCCATCTGAACTTGAAATAAAAAACCTGCAGAAAGATTCCCGATGGCTTTGTCAGGGAGGGGGGATGGTGAGGATTGGTACAGTATATAACATCTCAGCTCTCCCGGATCAGTCACGCTTCCTAATTCAATAAGGTGAGAAGGAGCATAATTTGATCATATTTGTTTTGCATCACTGCAAAAACAGAAAATGAGGGGCTGCAGAGCCGCACCAATTTACTTCATCCGACCTTGATTAAAAGAAAATTAATTGCCGCATCTCTCAGGATATCTCAGGCAGCAGCCAATGGCTTTCCAGAATGGCACAAAAAAAAAAAAAAAAAAAAAAAAGAAAGGAAGAAAAAAAGAAGGAAAAAACCAGGGAACAAGGCACAGAGAATCTTTGCCCTTTCATCTTGCAGCACAACTGTCTTACTGGAACTGTTGGCAGGCTGAGGGAAAAACTCAAGTGCTCAGGAAATCATGGGGAAGTCAACACAGATTTGCCAGGGTTTTCAGCCTAAATTTCCCTTCAGTGTTTACCATGACATTCCCAACTGCTGGGGATTGTACCAGTCTCACAAGGTCTGTCTTGCGAGGCTGCAGGAGCAAAGCTGGGAGGATCTCAAGGCAAGACTTGGCTTAGGGCAGCTGGTAATAGGACACAGAGGCTTTTCTTGTTATACTTCCCATTCACTCAGAGCCAGGTCTATACTAGAAATTATTTATGGTAATGTCAATTAGGGCCATGATTTTTTAACTGTATTTCTACACTGTGAAAAGCTGTAGTGTAGCTGCAGTGATACAGGAACCAAAGTGCTTTTACCAAGATAGCTGATTTCCCTCAAGAAACTAATTTAAGCCATGCCAAGCCAACAAAAGCACTCTTTGGCTGATCCAAGCTCTGTCTCACTAGTAGGATGTACTGACAGCAATACCAGCCAACATGCTCTAGTGTCAATTAGGAAAGACAGTAAGATGGTGTAATGAGTCTGGGATAGTCTTAAAGAAAGAAAGGGGAGTACATTTCAAGTATTATTATTACAATACCCGTTCAAGGGGTATTCAAAAGGGCTAGCTTTTGCCCAGTGAATTTCAGCCTCAACCTTTCCAAGCCAAGGAAGAAAACAGGCTGCCCCAGAGGGTGAATCAGTGACTAAATTGGCTCCTACTCTGAAGTGCCATCTAGGCACTTACAGGGAACAGAGAGATTAGCCTCAATAGGCTAAAAGGCAGCCTCTGTGAACAGTCCCTGTAAAGACTGTCCACCTAGAAGGAAGAACCTTTCAAAGACTCACTTGCACTGTAAAGTCAGTGACTCTCCAAACGGCAGCTCCTATAACACTTGCAGTTTTGAAAGTGAGGTACAAAGGAAAAAAAGTGTCCATGTTCAAAGCAACATACATATATCTTTGTCTTTTTTGGTCCTCTGGATTCAGCCACGTGAGTCACTATTTAGCACAAAGGTGTTGGACATCAGTTCCCATTAGCTGGCTGTGCTCCGTGCTGTAGGTGCTACTGTACGCTCTTTTTGGCAATTTCAGTAGAGCCCACTGTCTAAATAAACAGCAAAGATTTCTCTTTACCTTGCTTCTAATGACTGGATGCAAAGGAATGAGAATTGGCAGCTGGTGGCTGCCCATGCCCTTGCCCATCCTGTCCACACTGCTGCCCAGGCTTCCCATTTTCTAACTACCTGGAGACCTTGCAAGCTGTCAGCCTGGGAACTTTCACCAGCACTAAACTCTCACACAAAATTTTTGATGGGGAAAAAAAGATGACGACTGTGGCTGATCCAGTGCAATTATCGGATCAGAAGCGCCTGCTGCAATCCCACTCAAATCTGTATTAAAAATTCATTTCAAGTGTTCTTTTTTTTTTTCCTTTAGCTGCAAGTAGAAGAATTTACCCAGCTGTTTTATTAGGAAATTAAAGGGCACATTTTTCTAAGCAATGCACTGGAATTTAGATGGACCATAACCATGACTAGTGTTAATGTGAGAAAGGATATATCTGTCCTCAACATCCAGCTATCCATCCCACTGCACACATTGTTGTATTAGCTATAACCCAAGCAACGCTAAATCTTAGACCTTTAATATCACAGGAATATAGGACTAGAAGGGAGCTCTAGAGGTCACTTAGTCTGACCACTTACTTCTATGGAGGGCCAGCTATAGCTACATCATTCTTGTTTGCCTAGCCTGTTCTTAAAATCTTCCTTTGATGGAGATTGTACAAACTACCTAGACAATCTATTCCAATGTTTAACTATCCTTATCGTAAGAAAGTTTTTCCTAATGGCTAACCTAAATCTTTCTTGCTACAATTTAAGGCCATTATTTCTTGCAATTTAATTCCTACTTTCTGGGCCTCGTCCTTTACATAAGAACATTTCTGCTAGAGTCTCAAAGTTTTCATAATTTAACATTTCCAAATTCCATCCCAATAAAGGTCAATCTATGGCACACAGAAACAGGACAGACGTCCAGCCCCTTCTGAGGTAAAAAAGAAACTAAACAGATCATTCTATAGACAGAAAACTTTGTGCCAAAGAAGATACCCGTTTAAGAAAGAAACCACAATGTTTTAAATCCGTATTTATACAAATAAATTAAAGACAAGATGTTTATTGTTTCCATGTTATCCCTATGGGAAAACTGTAGCTTGTTGTGTCACACAATCTGTTGTTCTGGAGTGGGTGCTAAATGTGTGGAGACGGGGGTTCAGGGGAAGGCACAAATATTTGCTGAATAGTCATGATTAAAGCACAGATACTTCAGGCAGTCCATGGGCCCATCCTGGTCCCTGAAATCACAGGAATGGTCCCTGCTGCAGCTTGATCCACGCACAAAGTAGTGACAGATTTTACTCAGATTCCCAGCTGCAGAGTAGTATGTGGGTCACAACAGGACGGATAAGTACAAAGAGTAAAACTGGAGTCAGATCTGATTTTCTCAGTGCTCCAGGATGCAGAGATATAAACCTTTGATTTGGGCTGTTACAGAGCTTTACAAAAGAAAACACAAGGCCCAAAGACAAGACAAGGGGCTGCATGGTGTCTAGTTATGTACCAACTCCCCCAGGCAGCAATATGCCAATGAAAGCCCCAGTGCCAAAAATGAGTGCTTCCCATTTGGACTCCTGCTTATGTTTCCCAAGTTACAGGAAAAATTTATTTCACTTACAAAATGGTGATAATCTGCTTGTTTAAATTAACTGCTCCTTTGGGTGCTTTTGCTGGGCAGTCTTGTAGAGAAAAGAACAGTTTTGAGCTCTGATTCTGAAAAATTTGAGGTGGCGCTTAGTAATAAGCAACGCTATGCAAATCCATCAAGTCAAACTGAGGCCAAAAAGGTCTTCCTGTTCCAGAACTTAAGCCTGTCTATAAGTATGTGAAGAATTAGAGACCAACAGAGCAGCTTGGGGAAACAAACACACTTTATACATGTAATCAAATTAACACTCTTAAGGTCATGCAGACAGTAGAGTCAACCAGCCAAGAGAGTTACAGTGGAATCAACTTAATTAACACTCCTATTTTAACTGAGCAGTCCATCTCCTCCAGGAAAACCTTGTAGACTTTAATGGAAATGGGGTTCCAGGGAAATTTTCCTAAAACCCTCCAGTCAATTGGAGAATGAGGTCCAATGCAGCTTTTCAATCATTCTACAGATTGCTATAGGAAAGACACAATTCGGTCCTGAATGGACATGTCTCATCAACAGTACATAGTGCACGCAAGTGTGTGTAGATACACAGGCAAAGTTTGTAAGCTAAGAATCTGTAAGTTACTCTAGATCCCAGCATGGGCTCATACAGGAACTTGCACGGGACTTTTTCTCAGTATGTGTAATTTACACAAATATTTGTGTACAAATAGTATAAATTTTTTATCACAATTTAGGGATGCATATGAAAACTAAGACTACTTTAATAAAATATTTGGGTATCTATAAATGAGTTTGCAGGAGTATTTTGAGCAGAGTAAGCACGGTGGGAACAGGCTATATTTATCACATGTTATTCTATGTGCAACATTTAAGCATACTATTCCAACTATTTGAGTAATACATACCAGGTCTGACTGCTTTCATTCTGAGTGTGTACAGAGCTTTGTATATAAAAGATAACAAGCATGGATATGCATATATGTACTGTGCACATGTAGAAAGAATATTTACAAACTCTGCTCTGTGTGCCTGCATGAATGCATATATGTGCGTGTAAGCATGTGTTTGCAGCATATGATGTGCTGTGGGGGACCTAATATCATTGCAACCACATGTGCTCTTATACAGAACATGTGTCCCAGAAAAAAAAATCATCCTGCTGTTCTTTCTCTGCTCTCCAAGGTTAACTTAAATAAAACAAAGAAAGCAGTTTCCCTTCTCAATAATTCATGGCTTGCTTTAATAGCCCATCTTAAAAACATACATAATTTCCCCCAATTTTCTGATACACTAATTACCTAGCTCTAAAGCCAACGGTGTTCTGTGTTTGACCTAAGTGATACATTATCTGGAAACCCCTTCTAGCCCAGACACCAAACCATTTGCTTTCATCATCCATCACTTTAGATTTTCTTGGTGTTTGTCACCATCTATCACTTGAGCTTCCAGGTCCTGAACCTGCTTAGAATGGAGTCAACAGTACAATTCCAGTGGGAGCAGGACTGGAGGAGCACTCAACTTTTTTCAGCTCTGTTCCTTTCTTTTTCTTTGCTGTCTAAAGTAGCTGGTAACAGCAATATATCACACCAATACACTCAGGAGTCCCTCAAAGATCTCAAAGCACTCTAACAGGCTACCCAGATAAGTATTTGCTGGCTCAGTAAATCTCAAATCACTTTCCAACAGAAGTTCATATTACTGGCCTCATTTTACAGATGATGAAACTGCGGCAACTGGCATAAAATGACCTGACTTCTTCCAATGGGCAAAGGACAGAACTGAGGAAGACATGTTATCTCCTAAGCCCCCACGAAGGCTCCACCAACTTGACCATGCTGCCCACCACTGCCCTTTCTGCTATGCAGCTGTCTCTGTGGTGCAGCACAACTGCTGCTAAACAACCCGCAGGAATAGTTACGCCAGCACAGCTCGGAGTAAGAAATGATGGGATAGCCTTTTGTAGCTGAAAGTACCAGGAAAGTTTAAAGAGGTCAAATGCAGCTTCCCACACTGAAATCTGCCCACAACTCCCAGACTAAGATAAAAACCCCACAACATTGATCCAGATACCAACTGAATGAGCAGCACCATTCCCTTAGCTTATTGTGTGGTGTCTAAACAGGAGCTCTTGAAAATACTCTCATCTGTGGCTGCAAAGTATCTGAAAATTGAGCCTGATAAGAAAAGAGCAAAGTGTGTAAACAGAAACCATTAATACAGTAAATAAGTCACATGTATGTGAGCATGTAATATACTCTCTGCAGATGAAGGACCATACAGTGACTACAGGGTGGGCATAGCACTGTATGGTGTGACTTCCTCTATTGCTACCCAGACTGAGAAGAGGCAGGGACTGAATGCAGGACATTCAGCACAAGATGGTAAAAAAAAAAAACACCCTTGTGTTTGCTGGCAGGCAGCTGGAGGAATTCTTACTCTAAATTTTACAGACTGGCCACAAGGAGGGGACAAACAAGCCATTTCTGCCTGTCTTGCATTTCTGTGACTGGGTGTGTGGCTCTAGAGGGGAAATAGAGGAGGAATATGTGCTATAACTTCAGTGCACACATGTACCTTCCAAGCCCAATGGCCAAAACACATTGGTGCAATGCAGTGTGAATCCTCTACTTCCAAAACACAATCTGTGTGCAATGTGGATTCATTAAGTGTGTGTTGTGTGGTGTAGTAGGTGTGACTCTGTGTGCATTGAGTATTATATGTGCTTGTGAGTACAGTAGGTGTGGTGTATATGTACAGTACAGCATGTGTTTGGATTCTGGGAGTAGGGGATGTTTAGTAATTAAATCCCTTTTCATCCTTCTGCACCTGTCTCCTTCTGAAAACTGAGAGAACAGACGTCAACCGGGACAAGGGCTGGATTGAATACAGCCAATTCTGAAATATTTATTAGCTTGTGACACCACTCAATGGAGGAGAAGGAATGCTGGCTAATCCGCCCAGCAAGTGCTCGCTTGGTGGAGGGGCATTTTTCTACAGTGCCTCATTATATTTCAACTACTGACTACTTTGTCAAAAATGGTATCATTTTAATTTGTGTCTATATTTATTTTCAAATGCTTTTGCTAGTAACCAAAGATTTCAGAGCACTGGGTTCTGAATCTAGGCTTACCTCCTGGACACTCATGGCTTTCTGGCCATATTACAGAGCTGTTTTAGAGTTTCTGCTTTGTGGGTGTGTTTTCTTCACATTGCACTCTTCTAACTGCCATTCACACCAGTGAGGACCATGCAAAGTACACTGAACAGAGAAGACACATCTAAAGTTTCCTGGTTTTGCATTCATACACCTGCACATTTCTCAATTTGTAATGCAACATGAAGCTCCCCACCGTACTACAGATACAACTTGAAACCCAGATATGAGCAATTCTTTGCTCTCACTAGCCCTTAGATTTCACATAAATGGAAGCTCTGTGTGCTTTCTTCACGCTGGTTAATGCCTTATGGTAAAGTAGTCAGCAGATTTGTCTGGATCAGTGACTATGAACTGACTTTAGTCTCAGGTATAACTGTGTAAGGTTTAAGTCATGACATGGGGACCCAGATTTTAAGCTTCCTTACATTTAGTAGTTCTTGCATTTGGACTTTGGTTTTGAGCCACCATCTGTGCTGACAAATGGATATGAGCTTTCACTAGTTCCTCTGAAAATGTTCCTAACCCGTATGGGGTCATTGCTGGTGAAATCCTCAGATGTTGTGGACTGCCTGTGGGGCAGTGCTGGAAGTCCCTGTACTTAGAGAAATTCATCAGTTTATTAAAGATGATCTTGACCAGCAAGACTCCTCCCTCTAGCATGTGTATTATGTTCAAAACTGTTTGAACTACCACAGGCTGAGTTTGTATATATCCATTTACCTTCCTATACATGTACAGCTAATGTATAGCTATGCATTCCTGCATATATATGTGCATACATGCATATAGGCAGACATCTGTCTTATAGCCATATACCTGTATGCAAGCTTGACATTATCTTTGTTTGCTGTGAGTGGCCATACTATCTAATCCCTGACAAATTATGATTTTTGAAGGTAAAACTACACTGCAGGGATGACAACCAGGGCTTATACTGTCAGAGGACAGGTTCAGATAGAGCAAAGATTACGGCTGGCTCTTGTAGCAGCAAACAGAAACATTAGTTTTCTTCTAAATGGGAACTTACCTATGTGGTTAGATGCCTTCTCAAAGACAATGTCACTGGAGAGAGCTTGTCCCTTCCTGTTAAAAGGCATTCAGTACCCTTAGAGATAACTTTAGGCCAGACACTGATTTTAGTTGAAGGGGAGGACTGGACTTTGATTTCTAGTTGAGAACAAAATCTGCCAACACCAAAAGCCTCTGTGTGCAGAGACTTCCTGGGAAGGAACTTTATCTTCAGCAAAGTAGAAAAATTCCAGTGGTCCTCATGGAGCTCAGAAGTAACCTTCCCTTCAGGATCTCTTAGGTATTTGGCAGACGCCAGCCAGCTAGATGCAGATGCTACAGATCCCTGCATAGGGATGAGGGTTAAAAAAGTTTTTATCAGCACTGCGCAAAAAAATAAAAATAAAATAAAAAAAAGGCAAGACTGACAACAAATCCCAGTGTGTGAGGCTTATTCTGGATGGTTTTGGCATGATGCATCGTTGCAACTATTGTGTTTGAGCAGTAATTAGACGTGGCCCTGGGGGACTGCAAGTGCATTAGAAGGGACGAGGCTCACCATGAGCCAAATGGTTGCTCTTATTGTTCTCCACAGGGTACTTAGGATGATCTTAGAACCAAATCCTTCCATAATGCTGCAGAAAAGGGACTGCAGCGTGAGACCTGCAGCACCACTACCACTTCCCTATATCTGATAAAACTCAACTCATTTTAGCACTTGCGCATTCTCCACTCACCCACTTACCTGACTATATGGACAAGCGCAATTCATCATGGTATAACAACCTGACACTGTTTTTACATCACAGCAATGTGCTCATCACATTTTCGAAAATTGTGCTATATACATAATAACAAATACTCTTTAAAGCAGTTTTCGGTGTCAAGAACAGACAGCATGAGACTTGATAGCCAGAAGACCTTATGTCCCACTGATTATATCATTATCATTGTCTTCACACCCACTGATAACATTGAATCCCTTTTCCAGTTGATCACATTGGGTTCCTCATATCTGTTGACCATATTAAACCTCTTGGTTGTAGAATTATTCTGTTTGTCCCATAGTACACCATCACACTCGCTTCAAAACACTGTAGCACACATTAATTGTACCTGGTATTCCCCATAACACTGATTGTACGGATTCCTTTTACTGCACTGAGCATATTGGGTCTTCCTGTCTTACTTGCTGTAATGGCTTCCTCAGCTGTGCTAATTATATAGGTATTTTCTTGTCTCAATGGTTACAGGCAATCTCTTCCACAATGATACTGAGATCCAGTTATCTCTGACTATATCGGAACTGAAGTGTCCTCCTGTCTCAATGTCTTCACAGCATCTTTTCACTGAACACCATACTGCTATTTCATATGATGTAACAGTCTATACCAAGAAGCCCACTTAGACACTTCAAAACGTTTGGTTTCCTTTTAAACTCATGCATGTGATAAACAGACAACACCATACAGTTTCATAGAACAGAGAGAGATAAATACTATTTCCCATAGGTGAATTTTCTCTTGACCCTATTTCACAATTTCTGCTCAGGTTGTCTTGCAGCTAAATGGAGGGAAAAAGTGTCAGCAGTACCCTCTTACAAAGATGGAAGCCTCATCTTTGTCTTGATCCCAGCTTTTGAGGTGCTCACTAATGGAAAGAAACTGCAGTATCTGATTTCAGTTTCTCCTCTTCAAGACCCTGGTTTCCCTCCAAAATTTTGAAGAAAGTGGAAAAGGAGGAATAGACATAACGCATGCAGTATACCAGAAATTAGGAGAACAGTCTCATTTTAAGCAAATCCAGACAAGTATGATCCTGTCCTCTTTACAGCTCACAACAGGACCTGTCCCTTCCTTCTCTACTCAGTGTTGCCAACATGCTGTTGACATACTGGCAGGAACCCCAACAAAAGCAAAGAGATTCTGGTTGTGCATCTTGCGCTTATGACAGAAGTCTCCTAGAAATCTCATGCCTCAGCCAGGCAGACACAGCATTCAGAACCTACCAGAATCAGTTCCGGGGTCAGTGCATGGGACAGCCCAGGAATGTCACGCTGATGTAGGTCATGGTGAACACCATTCCACTCTGTATCTCTCACTCTCGCTTAAAGGGCCACCTAAAAGGGACAGGAGTCCCCAGACTATGGCCACACAATCCCTTCTTCCAGATGGGCCAGGCCTTCTGCTGAGAGTATCAGGGCCTATATACTACTTTCCAGAGTGCTTCCCCTTTAAGATAGGACTGTGCAGTCTTTATTTGCTTGTTGAAACTGTTCAGTTTTAGGACAGGGGGGGAGGTCACACCTGTTGTGGAACTTGATAGAAGGCTTATTTATAAACTTTCAGAGCTTGGGATTCTTGCAGAGCTGAATGCGCTGATGTCCGGAGGGGAAGGTCACCGAAATACTTGTTTATAAAAGCAGCAGCAACTGGAAAAACCATAAAAGTCTGAAATGATGAAATTAACAAGCTATTTGATCAGGCGCATTGGCTATGTGCTCTGTGGTCAGCCAGAAAAACCTCGCACGTAAGAGTCTACCCTGCTGGCTGCTGCCCTGAAATTCTCCTTCAGAGAGGCGAATGCATTGCACCCGAAGAGGGCAAAAAATAATCAGCTGCTTAGTATGGTCTACTTTTGGGTGGCTGGCTGGTCCAGTCTTAATTTGACCTTGCATGGAAAGGGGAAAGCCTACTCTGTACTTGGTATCACAGCTAATCCACTCTTCAGTTTCGCAACTTCAAAGAGCTACACCACTTGTTAACATGCAGAGTGTTCTTTTAGCAAGGAGTCAGTCACACCCCAAAAATCTGCCACTATTGAGGAGGGGTGGGGGAACGTGGCAACTTCTGTCTTCAGAAACACTTCCAGATTTCTGCAAAAATATAATGTGAAAGGTGTTGGATTTTTTGATTGTTTGTTTGTGTTGCTGCTTGAAAAAACATTTATAATATTACAGTTTGGAGAGAGGGGAAATAAAAACCTTCCCTTGGGTTTTAGCTTTAGTTTCTATTTTCATTTCACAGTAGACCAAATTCAAAATAATTTCTTTTTCTTCTCTCTTTTTTCTCTTTTTTGGTTCTCTGTATATGTCAGAATCTTGGTTTAAGGAAAGCTTCATTTTCACTTGGTGACTGATGGCTGAACAGGTGGCTTCTGAGTTTGCAAGTGTCAGATGAACAAGCAGTTTAGAAATGGACAATTTGCAGCTCACTTTCTCTTGCTGACGGCCCTTTTTCTGCTGACAGATTCTTGCCCCTACCAGCCAAATCATGCACACAGTCTCTGCCATCCACCCCTGGTAAAAAACCCCAACAAAACAAGCAAACAAAAAAACCCCCCAAACACAAAAAACCCCCCACCAAACCAACAACAAAACCCAAAAAACTTAAAGAGAAAAAAAAAATAAGAAGAAAGAAGATGGTCTCTTGGGAACTCCTCGCCATAAAATGGAAAGAGCTTCACACTTGAAGGCATTCTTGCCAGCTCAGCCTACTTGGACATAATTTATAAGAGGGGCAGGATTTTCTGCTTAATTTTCTTTCCTGGAAAGCCTGTTTGTTTTATGGGATTTTTCTGCAGAATCCTATATAAAGTGGTGGGATGCCAGAACCAGCACCAGTGACTGTCTGCTCAGTGTGATGAGTTTGTTCAAATACCAGAGCCACCAGCTCTCTCCAAAAACCTTTTCCTCAACCACAACTAGTCAGGATCGTACCTAGAAATGCTGCCGAGGGGATTCTGACAGGTGAATGCTCTTCTGCCTGTTAGAGATGAAGTCTTCCAATGATTATAACAAATAGGGTTTTATATAACTTTATATTGAGACTCATATACAGCCTAGGCATCCTGTCCCCATCCACCCTTCCTAATCCCAGCACCTGGGGACCCAGCATTCAGATGTTAGCCAGCAGAGCTCTCCCCACCACTTCTGGCTGGTTTGTCCCAGAGGCACAGGGAAAGCTCTGGCCGAGAACAAGGGAGAGCCACTGTTGCTCGCAGAGCCCAGAAAATGTGGGCAGGGCCCACACAGGTCCGTTACTGCTGCCCAAGCTGACAAGAGATTCTCATGTCCTATCGTTACAGCATCATGGGATCACCAAATGCTGTATTTCATTAATTAAAGCAGATACTAGAGTAACCTTTTTTGCAAACTGCGTTGTTAAAACATGGATTTACCTAAGGCAGCAGTCACTCTTCTAATGTTTGGCTATGGGCAAGTAACTTAAGAGCTGTTTTTCCAAAGGATCTTAGAGGCTCTTGGTACCAATTTTTCAAAAGGATTTAGATGCCTTTGAAAGATAAGTGCCCAGAGGGGTCTTAAAATTTTCAAGGCAGGCTACATTAAAATCATTTGGATTTATGTGCCTATCTTAAACAGTTTTGATAATCTACAAGGTGCCTATCTGAATCTTTAGATAAAGAGAGCACTTTGAAAATATGACACTTACAGACCTGAGGAATTGTAATCTGGAGAACACATCTCACTGACTTTCAGGAGCATTTAAACTCCTAAGCCTCTCCCAGAAATGAAACTTAGGATCCTAAGTCACTTAAGTGCTAAAAAAATGTTGCTGTGTGTCTGTACAAGCTGGATGAGGACAGATGAGCAGGGAAGGATTAGATGTGTGCATCTGTCTTTGTGTGTAGCTCTCATAACACTTGAGTGTCTCTGCATATGGATAAAGGTGGATTGATGAGTGCATGACCATATGCATGAGCATATAATATGGCCGATTGGATGGGACAGGGAGGAACAAAAATTGGGTGGAAGTGACAGGTGATTACATGGATAAATAACACCATCTTGCTGAACATTTATTTAGTGCTTTTCATCCAAAGGTACCCTTAAGTGCTTTACAAACTGTTATGGATATAAGAATGACTCTACCAGCCACAGCAGCTCTTTAAGAGTACACAGCCAAATTATATGATCAAGTTATGACCAGAAATGAAGAGTATCAAGTCCCACTGAAATTACCTAGAATTTTTGGCCATCAGCCATTTAGGATTCAGTCAATACACCCAGGTTAGAGCTGTTACACAGGGAGAAAGTGCTATGGAGATCTAACAGTGACAAATGGGAAGGACCTAGTTTTCAACACCATTCAAAACGGAGCACTGCCAACAGCACATGAGCTGGGGAAACTGGCTCAGCATTAATGCAGCAAGGAGAGGGAACTACTGGCTCTCCATGGGTGGCAAAAGGGAAGATGGGGTGGAGATGAATAAATGGTTATATATTTTAATGGAGAACCAAGTTACAGGCATTTTTTTTAAAATAAACCTGCATAAAGAGAGAAGCAGGAGAATGGTGAATGGATGAGAGATCCAAGGGGGAGAGGGGTAGTTCAGACCTGAGGGGTTTTCAACACTGACTGTCTCAAGCACCAAGCCCACGTTCTCACTGGGAGAAGATCCCATCTCTTCACACATTAGCTAACCTGGGCTGTCTTTCTCCAGGCCGCACATGCACTCCAACGGCAAGTGGTGCCAGCTGCTCTTTTGCCAAACGGTGGAGTTAAAAGCTGTACAAAGTCATTTCAAGTAAACAATGAAACAGAAACGACAACAGCAGTTTCTCCTGCTGCCTCCACCTCTGTGCCTTCCTGCTTCCCTCTTTGACACTCATTCTCCTCCTGTCTGCCAAAAGGATGAAAACATGATTGAATCCATACTCTGTGACACAGCCTGGGGAAAAGCAGCTGCCCAGTATATATATTTATTTCAGCACAGCAGATGAGTTGAGACTACTACTATAATACAACCTAGAAACTACTAGGCACTGAACAAACAGGGGAAAATGTGTTCATCTTCTCTTGTACTCTCCTAGCTGCATTTTCTCTATTGACAACACCAAAACAGCCAGTATGTATGACAAGTTTAATGCTAGTGAGGTAGCGGCAGGAAAGGATACACCATTTCTGTACACCTAACCTGTACAGAAGTCTTTTCCCACCATAAGCAGGACTCTTGGAAATGCTGCCATTGCAATGTATAGTTTCCTCAACACCCTGAGAAGATAGCGATCCACTGAACAGAGGATGCGAGGGGCCAGCTCTGTCCTGCAGCTGTAATAAGGAATATCCTACTGTCATGATAAGTGAGTGCTGGTTCTTCACTGTAGGGAGATCTGTCCTTGAGTAAGGGCCAGGCTGCACAGCTCACACACACAACACTCTCCTTGACTTCAGGGCATTCAGGCAATGGAAGACAAGTGACTTACAGAACCAGTCTCCAGCAATGCACGTTGCTCACTATCAGATGAAATCCACTAACATTCCTGTGTTATTCCCTTCCCTTTACTACTTCTGCAGCAAATACTATTGCATCTTCCCCTGCTCTGTCATTTCCAAGATCCTACCCACAGACCGGTCCTACCTGGCACACTCTGCTCTCCCCACTGCCAAGCACCGTCACACCCTTCGGCTTTTGCCAATGGTGCCTTGCACAGCCATGCTCATTGCGATCTCTGCCCACACCGAGAAACTGTTACGATCAGGTCTATATTTGGAAGTACTGCCTATATAGCTATGACTAGTGTTGGGACTATGAGCAGACCCCAAGCATACAGGTGGTTATTCCAACAAAGTAATGCTCCTGGTGGTAGTTCATTTCCTTTGACGAAGTAGTATAAGCTGCAATGGCTAATGCATTCATAGGCCAAGTAAGCAAGGTCAGAGCTATGCTGGTATATACCAACTAGCCCTTCCTATACACAAGTTTAGCTCAAAACCTGTTCATTCTTAGTACTGTTTTCATTGGGTCTCATAACCGGATCACACAAATACTAAATGACTAGGAGCCCGTGCTAAGGTATGTTTAAATCAGGAAAGGAGGATGATCTCATTTCTGAAGCAATGGCCTGTGAATCAGGAGGTGCAGCTCCAGTTCCTAGCTCTGCCAAGACTCTACGGCTAGCCTGGACAAGTCACTTCCTTGGGGCTTTCACTGGTAAATGAGAGATGCTCCTGCTCCCTTTTTCTGCTTCTCTAGCTACAATGCAAGCTCTTCAGGACAAGGACTATTTCTACCAATGCAATTATATGGTACAAAGCATGGTGGGCCTCAGAGTTGGTTGAGGCTTTTATACTAAAATATGAATCTTAATTATAGCAGGGAAAATAAACAAAACAACAAAAATGAAATATGGTTATGTTTTTGGTGAATTGCTCAGATTGCAGTTTTGTACATCAAAAGGAAATATTTTTTTTAAATAATATTTTTAACAACACTTACTTTCGGCAAAAAAGCTATATTTGAGGGGAAACGGATTACAAAATAGAAATCAATGTCTTTGTTCTGCATCATGTACATTTTTGCCCACTTACAAGTGCTCCATATTTTCTTGCACGTGTTCAGTGACACTGAGACTACAGAAGCAGAGACTAAGGGCAAACCAGCTATGTTGGCTATTAGCTGCCAGACTACACAGGATACAGTCTTGGAAACAGCTAAGAAACAGTCTTTTACCCTGCTCACCTATTTGAGTATTCACTGTGTCTGCCTGGAAAGTACCAAGTTTCTTTTACTTAAGTTTCTCAGAGTGCTGGTGAGCATCCCGTGGTGCCCAATTGAGTTTCTGTGCAGTTGTGTTTTTGTCTACACAGTTACAGATGTTTTCCTCTGTCTCTGGGATGACTACATAAATAAGAATGGGGCCTTCTGCTCTTTGAATTTGCTTTCATTTCTCAGTAGATACTTCCTTTGTGCACAAATGGCACTTACTGTGTTCACACAGGAGTGTTTTTGCTATAACCTGGACTATTAATGCTTGTGAGTAGACTTTACTCTCCTCGTGAGTAAACAGATCTCCCCGTGCCTTTGAATGTCTGTCAGTGAAAGTGCTTTGCTGCTCTTATGAGCGTTCTGCTCTGAATTTCTGAACAACTGGGCTGAGTTAGTGGAGGACTTTTGCAAGCATGTTTTACTTATACCTAAGTATATTTCCTCCTCTATTATTTCACTAAGTTTGTGTCGTGCTTACCATGAATGAGGGAGGTCCGCAATGCCTAATAGAAGAAGTGTCTGCATTTGTGTATGTGTCATGACACACTTACAACTGTGTATCACTATGTTTGTCAGCATATATCAGCATGTGCACCTGTTTGACCATATTCATGCTTGCTCCTTTTTTTTGGTGTTGTGTGTGAATCTGTGAAAATATTCTTTTCCTTTCTTTTTCATCAGAGAAGTACACCTTTTTTTTCCTGGGTGTGTGTGCATGTATATATGTATGTGTATATAAAAGAAGCGTCCTGTTTATATTTGTTTCGCTCTTTGTATGTTCCCTTGCACTTGTGTTGGAGCATTAATGCAGGCATGTTTAGGTATAGTTGTGCTTTGATATTTGCTCCGAGTCGTGTGTCTTTTCCCGTGTGTGTAATTCACTGGCTCTGTCCGTGTGCTTCTCTGTATTTTCTTTCAGTTTCCCCCGTCTATGCTGTATGCAGTTACCTGGGTTTGTGCATGTACGTATCTCCCTGTTTTTACTGTCTGAGGGTGTTTTATTTCTGATGGGGTGGGTGCTGGTGAAATTGTTTGTCATTTTGCTTTGTGTTTATCTTTCGATGTTTTCCCTGTTTGCATAAAGTAGATGCAGACTACAATTTGGTGATGAATTCTATGAATACTAATCTTAGGCTACCCTTGACCCTAAGGTCAGCTAAAGATCAAAACCAAACCATTTAATATTTTCCTTTTGCAGATCAATAGAAGCATAAATTCACTCTCAATGACAACTATAATTTCAAACAGATCTATAGGAGGCATGCATGCATTTCCAGGACAAGCCGCTCATGCGCTTGTTGGGGAGCATAAGAAAAAGAGTTTCGCTGTTGTTGTGGGGTTTGGAGTGTGGTTTTTTTTTTACCATTGAATCTCTTTTGCTTTTTTTTTTATTGCTCTGAAATGCTATTTTCAGCAGCTGCTGTCATATAAATATCTCTTGTTTTTCTTCTCCTCTTTCCCTCCTGGTGAAAAGGGCAGGGGACCTATTGAAAATTCTGCTTTATCTCTTTCAGGAGAGTTCAAGTGCGGGTCGAACAATCGATTCCTCCTCCTTTTCTTTTTTAAGTTTCCTGTCGTTCTTTTGCCCAGATCAGCATTGAAGGAAAATAGGAAGGGCAGCCTGGAGTATGTACATCTATACACCCAGAGACAGAAAGAGAGCATGCGAGTGTGCATATGTGAGCATATATAAAGATGATTTTTTATATATATATGTATACACACACACACACACATGCACACACATACATACATGTTTTTTCCTGTGGCTATCTGTATGTCACAAACCTATGAGATGTTCTTACAGTAAAACTATTTCAGAGGCAGGAAAAAAAGCTGGGAAGTGGGAAAAGTTTGGAAGTACTGTTCAGTTCTAAACCAGAACATTAACCCTTCCAAAAATTCTCCTCTAGGAATTGCAAAAGCTTTTAAGGAAGTGCCGTAAGATCCGAGACAATTCCTACAATTTTTCATGTGGGGGGAAAGGAGGGTTATTCTGAAAGCAGCATTGTTTCAACAAAATAAATTCAGCTGATAATCCACAGATCTTTAAACCTGCCTTTAGTCTAAAAAGGTACTTTTCAAACATTTTCACCAAACAAAAGTGGCAGGAGGGGGGCAGGGGGGGAAGACAGAAATATAAAAAAAGCAAAACAAATGACACCATTAATCTGCCTGGATTTTCCACCTCATAGAACAATCTGTTTAGGAATGACTGAAATAAAGTGGAATGTGGTTTAGATTTTTTTTTTCCTCTGCAATCTCTCTCTGCAAATTCCTTGTTTATGGAGAAACATTGAAAAAAGGAGCTAGTCCCACCACCCCCTTTAGAAAAGAAAAAAAAAAAAAAAAAAAGGCACCATAAGCACAGGGAAAAAGAAGGAGGGGGGGGGTTTGCTTTGTGTAGGAAATAAAGACCGTAAAGTGAGGACTTTTATTGCTGGCAATCAGAGTATTGCTGCTGGCAGTGGCTAAAGGTGGAAAGCAAAGATGATTTAATTTATAGAAAGGACAAAGATGTCATGTAGCAGATTTAATCACTGAAAAGAAAAAAAAGAAAAAACCTAGCTAACGTCATAATTTACATTTTTGGATAATAAAGAAGAGTGAAAGAAAGAAAAAACTGAAAAACCCTGAATGGGTGAAAAAAATAAATGAAGGAAGATAAATAGATTTGCCTGTAAAACTAATAAATTTAAAAACAAAACCAGAAAGCAAAACACAGCCCCTTGAAAGTGCTGGTAAAATGGACCATCGATTTTGGAATTCATCTGCATTTTGTATTTTAATAATGCTTACTCTCTCTCTCTCCCTCTCTCTCTTTTGCAAAATATAAAAGCTGATCTGATAAATATTAATTTGAACCATCATAATGTATTTGAAAATTCCAGCTAAAATGTCACCACATGGAACATTAATGTAATATTTCAAGGCCCTGAGAGCAATACTCATATTGATTGCATTTATTTCACTCTAGGGAGGAGAAATAATTCTTCAATGTGGGACACATCTGGTAGCCAAAGATGCAAAAGGCTGAGGGTAGAAATGCAAAATTATATGGAAAAAACCCCATAACCTAACCCCCCAAAACAAAACAGAAGTGCAAGTGAAGCTGACAAATGCAACCCATTCAATCTCATGTTTCAGTCGCAGCAATTTGTTTTTTTCTTTTCCAGAATACATCTCTTTGAATGGTTAGTTTTGGGGAGAAAACAAACAAACAAACAAAATATCAGAAAGAAACAAAAATTCCCATCATGTTTTTATGAATCTTTTGGCAGGAAAACCAACAATATCATGACAACTCTAAAGAAAGAGTGTGTGTAGTTGGATTGCTTATTGGAAACACAGAAGCCAGGTTGAGAAGACAGTACAGCACTTAATTCTGCAAAACTTTGACAGAGGTTCCCGAGAAAGATGCTCTTATCTAGGGAGATTCCTCCAAGGTTGGGGTTTGAACTTTGTAATGGTGGTAACCCAAATGTGTGTGAGATTGGGGCTATTTTCCTGTGATTCTACAGAGGAGCACGGAGACGCTGCCTGTCTGGAGTCCCATAAAACAGATCTTTTCCTTGTCATTAAGAATATTGATGTTCATTAGGCCCGGGCGTCAATGAGTCTTTGTGCAAATGAAACGAAATCTGAGTCAAATTGTGACCCTGAGTCCAACACATAACCGCAGATTGGCTGCAACTGGGGGGCTGGGGATGAGAGGTTCCCCCAGCACCAAAAATTCACCATCCCTGCTCTGACACACACACAAAAAATATCTCTGCAAACACAGTCAAAGAGCCTAAGGAAATGTTCCTGCTGCCACCCCCCCCACACCCCCCCAATCACTCTTCACATAACGTGGTTTCTGATAAAGATGGAGAAGATCAGGGTTACTTTTAGTAGTCTGTCAAGGCAAGATCTCCCCACCTAAGATAAATGTTGCTCTCTGCCCCAGCTCTTGGCAGGGCATTATCACTTTTACAGGTAACGCTCTTTCCTTTTAATTTCCTACTAGGGTTTTTCTCCCTCTGCTGTGGGTCTGAGGTTGATGTTTCTGCTATACAAACTCCAGGCTAATAAAGCAAGCTCGAGTCCCGTAATTCACAGCAAGTCGCTTTGACGGAGCACTTTTAATGTTAACAGTGTGACGGGTGCTTTTCGGAGCTAATGTCTCACTGATATTAACTGCCATGCCCGTAGAGCAAAATCTGCAATGTAAAAGCGAGTGGCTTGCTAACTATTTACAGGCTTGCACATCTTGCTGTCCCATTCATTTCCTTGACCTTTCATGAGGGGGGATGGGGAAGAAGAAGGAGAAGCGAGGGAACAGTCCCAAATGCACTCTAGTCAAATTAGCTCCCCAGCCTCTGATAGTGAGACCTTGAGCTGAGGTCCCACTCCTTCCTCGCCAGCAGTTCATAAATTCAAGTCAAGAAAAGCCACAACTGGCAGCAGGCAGGCTTGGGCCCAAACTTCCTGAGCGGGGATGGGGGAATAGCTCCCAAAAGGAGAACAGCCCTGCTGTGAACTGTGCATCAGTCACTGAGGCATTTCACTGTAGATCAGTGCACAGGCCAGTCGGATCCCGAAACCCAGCTGATTCCAGGCACAGCTGTTCCTGGAGGAAGGCAGCATTCCCGGGGAATTAAAGACAGGAACAAATCAAGGAGACTTCTCAGTTCTGCATCCAGCTCTGCCACTGACCTGCTGGCTGATCCTGGGCAAGCCTTTTCCCATCTCTGCACCTCAGTTTCTTCTGACAGCATTTGAAATAAAGGGTGTAGCAAACCCTCCCACATGAAGACGGGAGAGGGCATTGTGAGGCTTGTTTAATGCTTAGAAAGCACTTTGAGATCTGCAGATAGAAAGCGTTACACGAGAGCCAAGTATTATAATTAAACTTTATATAACCGGGCTTTGTAGAAACCTCGGGAGCAGGAGCAGCAGCTCCGGTACCTGCAGCATCGTGCAGCCTGGCCGCCGCGCGGCGGGGCGAGCCGGCGGCCGGGGCTGCGGCCGGTAGCGGAGCCGGCACCGACAGAGCTTTCTTTCGTGCGCGCCTCACCGCTCAGGCCTTGCGCGGCCGAACGCCCTCCGTGTTGGCTTAAACTGCCACTCCGCCGAGCTGCCAAAATGTTGTGACGGCTTGTGCCTGGCAGCCTGCGGGCAGCGGCCGCCGCGCCGAGTCCAACCGAGCCGCGCCGAGCCCAGCCGAGCCGCGCCGAGCCGGGGCTGCGGCGTGCCCCGGGCGCCCCCTGCTGCCCGCCAGCCCCGCGCTGCCAGCGGCACAGCCCGGCACGGCCGGGGAGCGCAGCCTCGGCTTGCTCGGGGGGCTGCCGGGGCAGAGGGGCTCTCCGGAGCGCGGCAGGCGATAGCCAGCACTGCGGTCGTGTGCGGGTTTCGGCTCCGGTCTGGCCCGGCCGTGCTTCCCAGGCGGGCTACCTGGGAGCGTTCGACTCGGCTGCACAGCCTAGGCTAAGCCAGAGATGGAGGGAGGGCTGTTTTAAAAGAGCAGTTATTAAGAGACGACTTAATTAAGCCCACCAGAATCTGAAGTCGTTGTATAGGGGAGAGGATAGTGCAAAATTTCAGTGGAGAGTACCTCAGCCCGAATAAGTCAGCCCCACACATATATGTGAAAAATGACAACAGCCAAAACAGTTCAGTACAGAATTTACCACTCGTGTAAGGACCAAATATGCACAATACAGCTTTTCCCACATATACATCTACAGGTCTGAGGACCCCCTGCCACATCAGCCCCAGCGCTTTCTCCAATGATGCAGCATCACCAGACTGACTTTTACTGCCAGATTCACAGCTTGGATAGTGTCCGGAACAGGAGAAATTAATTCCCTGAAGCTGGTCTGCTCCTGCTACCTTGCAAATCCCTACACTCAGGGCAGGCAACGGCAGTGCTTCCTCCAGGCAGCAAAAGACAGGAATTAGTGCTTTCCCTGCTCTTCTCCATACACCCCAATGCAATATCAAAAACTGCTGGGAAACTGTGTGGGGACTTATATCCTCAGGAGGACAGAGAGTTTCAGTCCATCATGATATAAGCCCCCACCAGCTGCACAGCAGTAGCGTGAGCCTGCAGTGCACTCAGGGTGGCACTTTGTCCAGGTGGCTATGCTTCGAACCACCCACAGGACAAACTGGCATGACCCTTTCAGACCATGGCCTCAAGAGTCACACTCAGGGATGAGGAGATCATTCTCCCAGTACTTCAAGTTTTGCACAAGGAAACGCCCTCCTCACCACCTCTCCTCTGCCTGCAATTTCCTACCTTGTCATTTACATGGCCGTTCGTTCCAAGTACCAGGGGCAGGACAGAGCTCCAGCTAATGAACAAGCCCAGATGCTCCTTCAGGCTTCCAGTGAGTGTCTGTCACTAGAAGCAAGGGGTTAAACTGGACAGTGGTAGTAAGTCTTTCACATGAGCAACCTTGGGTCTGGGTCACAGAGGAAGATGGCTTTGCAGTAGCCTATATTCTTCAGAAAATAGCACCCTGTCTGGCAACCTGAGCTAAAGAAAGAGCCAGGACAGGAAGAGCAGGTCAGGAAGGAGATGCAGTGGCAGAGCAGCATGTCTGTGGGAGCTTAGACGGTGCATGCCCGCTTCTGCGTCAGGCCCACACAGAGGCAGATAAGCAGCAATGCCTGGGGCAACGTGCAGGGCTCAAGATTTCTTTCTCAGGATTCTTGCCAGGCACAGAAATGGGCTCTGAACACTAAGACCCAGACCAGGTATTTCAAATTTGCTGTTGAATTTTCCTAGTGCTTCATAAGCCATGGATGAGACGGAGGGAATAAAGGTAAGACCAACCATTGTGGTTAGAGAACATTTTACAAAGGCCTTGGGTCTCCATAACTCAGACCCAAGGGCTGTGAACCTGCAATCTGCAGGCAAAAAAATAGCCTGTAGTAACAACAATAACAATATTGGTCTGGAAGCTTTTCTGCTGCACCATCCTTCCCCCTGTGACCACATAGTTGACCTTGCAGACTCTTAGCAAGGCAATTTTACTGTCCGAAGCCAAAGTCCCTGGAAGGCCCAGCAAGTGCCCACCATCCAGGGTGAGTCAGGGGGTGGTTCCCAGGCAGATGCCCTCACTTGCTGGAGGCACGGCCCCAAAGTCTGTGTATGTGCTTGTTGCCATCAAAGGCAGCCCCACCTTGGGGCTAAGCTTCAGAATGCTTCATCGTGGCCCACATCTCCGAGATTAATGACTGCCTACACTAGGACTTCTCCTTTATCCCAAGATGATCCCAATGCATATTTCACATCCACATGCTGCCGAGCTCCATTCCTGCCTACATCTATGAGCTCATGCCTTCCTCACCCATCTCTACTCCCTGCACCCCACCCAAGCCAACTTTTCTCCTTTTTCTTCTGCCACACCTACCGTATCCTTGTCACTATACCAAGAGTGGCATTGCAAGCCAGAGTCCCCAAGTATCTCTGCCATTTCCTAATTGTTCCTGGAACTCCACCTCTCCCAGGAGGCCAGTGTACATGCCATTCCAATAGCAAACTTTCCCACAATTAGTGGAGGTGTCAGCATCAGGAGCACAACACAAACCACGTAGTAGGGACAAACTATCCCTGGAGAAGGGAGTAGAGCAGCCACTAGGGCATCAGGCAAGGTAGTCACGTCCCTCTCATTATCCTCCTTTGTTCAAATTCAGAAAGAAACTGGTTGTTTCTTTTTTGTTTCTTTCTTTTTTGTTGCCTTGTCTATCCTCCTTGTCCTTCACACCAAAGAAAGCTCTTCCTCTTCTCATGGACTGAGGACCTACACTGGGAGAGTTTTCCACACACTTTGCACTGAAGGGAGGAACGTCAGTGCAGGATAAATCATGAATGTCCCACACGTGCTACTGTCCCCAATATGTAGAGAACACTGAGACAGAGATTGGCCCACTAAGCATTAATGTCAGAGCTGAAAAGCACCCTGGGCAGGCATATGGAGCATCAGGCTGCCTAGTTTTGGGTCTAGTGCTGATCCATGAGAGCTGAGCATGCAGAAAGCATTACAAAAAACTCAGCATTAGGCCAGACAATTCATGTGTTTGATGCCTTCTCCAGCATAACTGCCCTTCTCTGGGGTCCTTCCTAGGTGCTGAGACATCTTCCCTTGGTATGCACAGGGAGGACCACTGGTCTGTGGTGTCCCTGTGTTACATTGCTGAGGCTGCAGCAGAGCAAGGCAGAATGATGCATGGGGACAGTGCTGAGTACATTAATAAATAATCACCTCTCCCATGCTCCGCAGGAGAGCGTGACTTCACAGTGATGTGTGTGAATGTCACACGGGCCCTAGGAGAGCTACTGCTTTGACTGCTAGCTTGGTTCCCAAGTGGCCTGCTTCTCCTTTGCTCTCCCTCCTGAGCCAGGGATCAAGGTAAAAGGCTGTATGGGTTGTTGCACACATGGCAGTACTTCACCAACTAAGATACCTCCATGCAGTTGATGATTCTCTGCCATCACACTGCAAAGGCTTCTCCACACATATCTATAGGCTACAGAGCACTACATTCTCCCCTTTTTGACACAGACTTCATGACAGATTAAGTCACCTGGTACTGCAACCTCCTGCTTGCTTGACTGGATCCCTGCAGTCCTGATGTCTCGGTTTCTTCTGACCCATTGCCTGTACTAACACAGCAGTATGGCAAAGGACTGTACCATATTCTTCTGCATTCACTGCCCTGCTGAGTCCAGGAAAGACAGGAGATTTTTCCAGAGCAGAAACGTTGCCCCTGTATCAGGGATGCCTAATTTACAGCGTATGCTAGAGTATCACGCAGATTGGTGGATCAGTGAGTGGCAGAGGACTGGCCCTCAGTTTAGGTTAGTACCTGAGATTCAAAGCAGTGACAGATGCACATTAAGGCTGGGACTGACCCCTGTGAACCTTCCAGCAGTTTATCTCATGCTGTGCCAGACCTTTGCTTAATGTGGTCATTCTTCTCAGCTGAGCCCACACTGACATTACCGTACTGCTTCCTTTCTTGATTCTGTGTTGAGACAGCTCCTGCGTGGACCTCCTCTACACACCACAGACTGAGGGCCCCTTGGAGGCAAAACCCTCAGAGTGCCCTGGAGAGACCAAGCTGGATACAGTCATAGCTAAGTGAGAGTCGGTGCTCCATGTTAGGCAGAGGATCAGATCAGAAAATGTTGTTAGTCTCCTTTATTGCTTTCTACGGATCTGACCAAACATTTCTAAGCATTTGCCCTGCGCTGTCCTTTCAGTTACCTTACACCTTCGCTCCCCACCACTGACTCATTCTGCTTCTTGGCTAGGCAAAGGGGAAGGTTGGCAGAAAAGCTGTAATTCCCTGTGTAAGTATTGTGGCAGAACAGGGAAAGGACTAGTGTGTAATCGTGAGAAGTACTAGGAGATAGAAAAAGCTTTGCCCCGACTCAGTATTGCCCCTCATCCTTTGTTTAAGGGGCATTTAGGTAGCAAGATTTCCCCTGGTATCCTCTATGGGCATCACATCCCTGGCTCACCTCATTTATTCAGCTAGAGCATGTTTTATTAATCTGGAGTCTCAACAAGGTTCTTTACTTCTATTAATTTATTAATATTGCTAATTAAATATCATATTCGCAAATGTAAATTTCCTAATAGTGTCCCTTCCATTTTCAAATCTAAAAAAAAAAGAAAAAGCAGCAGCAGCAGCTTGTTACGCTAGTCAATTGAAAGCAATTCAGTCTCATCAGAAACGTGGGGCTGTCTTGCATTTGCAAGAGAGGGAAGGACACTGTTAGTTTCCTTTGGGGCAAATACCCACCTTTTACCACCAGTTTTAACAATCTGATTTCAGAGCAGGAACGAAATGGGGTGCGCAGAGTAAATGGAAGGAAGTGGAAGAAGGGAAAGGTAGAGAGTTTGGTGTACATGGGAACAGGTACCAGGAAAATGCCTTAGCAACTGGCACAGCAGGATTGATGAGGGTGGGTGGCACACATACAGTCAGATAGCCAGACCCCAGGGGCAACACTGGGTGTGAGGAAAGGAGTAACTTAAAAGACAGCCTGCAAGCCTGGTGAGTGGCTGGTCTTGTGCGGAAGGGCTTGTGGGGAGGGACTGGCCCCTCTGTAGAAATAGCTGATGGGGGGATCCAGCATCTGAACTGTATTTTGCACATTCCACTGCTAACACTTTCATTTATGTCTTCGTATATACATATATATATATATTTGGGAAGATGTGATAATCTGAGCATTGGGATGACTGGGCTGGTGTTGCATTAAGGAAAGTTTTAAAAATACATTATATCATTTTTATTATTAATGGTAATGATAGGGGCCTGCTCGTTATCTTCCCTTTTGTTACGAGCACTGTAATCTGAGGATGCTGTGGCAACGTGAAATGGATAATGCAAGGGTACTGCTCATTTGGTTCTGTTTTAAAACTCCATCCTTCTTGATATTTACAACCAGAACCCAGAAAAACGACATTTTGTTGCCTTTTTCAAAGGTTTATCAAAAGCAAAGAAACCTTTTTCTTGCCTCCATTATGCAAAACAGACTTCAATAAAGAGAACCTTATACTCATTGTATGGATGGAGAAACAGAGACAAAGAGAGCAAAATACAAATCCTAAGAGTATTGCCGAATGCCTCTTTAGATCCCATCCCGTTCCCTAGGTTAAATTCTAAACCACTTGCAGGAAGGCACAAAACACTACATTATGAGAAATTTGGGTGCAAAATGCGGGCTACCCTGTGTTTAATCTTTTGCTTTAAATGCTAAAGACTGCCCTAGCCCAAAGTATGAAAGTGGTTGGAGGGGTGGTACACACTAAGCCAAGAGAAAATACAGATTGCTGTCTCCCAGCAGGTAATTTTTTCCTGTACACAGGAGAATTCCCAAATGTAAACCCATCGATGGCTACAAGATCCCTAAATGAAGAACAGTACTGACCAGGACAAAAGCAGATCCTTTCAAACCGAGAGCTCTATGCTGACAGAGACACGTTCACTCAGAAGGAGTCAGGCCTGTGCCTTCTGAGAGAAACAGGTGGACATAAGGTCCCAAACCAAACAGGTGTACTGAGCTCCAGCTGCTACCCAGCTTTTTCTAGTGCATTGCACATCCACACACATAAAGGCTGGTGAAGGATGAATGCTTTGCAATGCCGTCTGTTGTTTTAACAGAGTGAGGAATACGTCAGGTAGAGGGGCACGACTAAAGGGGCAGAGAAGGAGAGAAGGGAAGCAAATAACCACAACAAATCCCCTTTTCAGTCTCCCACAGAGAACAGAGACAATGCAGAAAGCCCTGGCAGAACTGGAAGGAACTGGTTCTTGTCACCTCACACACACTGGTCTCCAGCTGTTAATGATCTCTGTTGACATGAACATCATTTCCTCTGCGTCCTGGCGTGTATAATTGAGTGGGTCTGTGATGGGGAGACAGCACTGCCAGCTTCCAAGTCAGCAGTTACTGACAGCCTAATCTCAGCTCAAGAAATGTTGCCAAGGTATTGGCTTCTGATGCCATGTTATCTCCCCAGTTTGAGAAAGTATAGAGCTCACCTCCCCATGCAGATATAATAGGAGAGGACATCACCTTAATTCCACCTCCATTAGACCTCAGAGAGTCGACTGCGACCCCACTGACCTCATCAATATTCAAAAGCTTAACAAAAAAAGGCTATAACTGGGGAAGTCAGAAATAATGTAATGCAGTATTGATTATTTTATGGTACGATTAGGTGTAATTACATCTCTCAAATTTTATTTTAATGTTACTTTCTACTACTTTTAGCCTTTTAGAATTATCCAAAACATCTCCATTTAATGGAATGAACATGCCTTCAATTTAAATGTGAAACACTCTTTTTCTGCTAAAGTGTGACCTCAATATATTTGAAAACATAAATTACTGCTATGTATAAACCATAAAAAATGAATGATGAATTTAATTCTGGTGAAGCGTGAGGGACTGGGAATGCAATGGGGAAATACTGTTTATCTGGAGGAGAGGGGACAGCCCGGTTGGAGAGAAGGAGGTGAAACATGACCTTCTCTAACACTGAATGGGACATGACATGTGAAGGACTTGACTTTGGACTTACTGACTAAGGGCAAAAATCATTTATTCCCTGGATCAAGTCCTCAGCTGGCCTTGATCAGCATAGCTTCATTGCAATCAAAGGACTGATGCTGATTTACACCAGTGGAAATTTTAGTCCACTGTATTTGCTTGGTTATTTGATTCCCTCCAGCACTGTCAGATGAGCAGAGATGGATGTTACAGCCAGAGACCCACAGGGTAGCCTCCTAACTTTTCACTTCATCTTTTAGACCTCTTTGCACTGCCAGATTGGTGTAAAAGGACCTTTGCATAAACAAGAACAGGGCCTTAAGAACCCAACTGAACCCTCCTGTCTCTCATTTGACAGTATCACCTCACACACTATTAGAACTAATTACATTCATTACTGTGGGATCTAGGAGCCTTAGTCTTGAACCAGGGCTCCTTTACTGAAGAGAAGAGACAGCTGAGTATCCCTGTTCAACCTCTGCTGCAAGAGCCTACTCTAATACACCAGTGTTTGGGTCCCTTGGTGTTATCACAAGAGATATTAATAAATAATGATAGCCCAGAACTGCTTCCTCAGTGACCACAAAGAGGGATGTTTTTTTCCTTGGGGACCCCTGTTTTAAATGTAAACTAAGTCTGGACTTCACCAATGCTATCAAGCCCTCTGAGCACTTACTGTGCAAAGGTAAGTTCAGACTTCATATTCATAGTGTCCTCAACCTCCATCAACAAACATTTCCCTATTTTACCTCTTAACATGCAGGCAGGGAAGAAAGTATGCTCTCACCCATGTGTGTGTATAATAGTTCAAGTTTATGCCTGAGGAAAGGAATAGCAGGGTGGCTAGTAGGGTCACTGATAATGGTCTTAGAGCTCCTTCGGGCCAGTGTGAGTGACAGACTGTTAAATTAAAGTAATTTTCATATTAGTTCCTTCCCCACTTCCTGCCTCTCACCCACTGAAATCATTTAAGTATAAGCTTTCTGTATCACTGGGGGGTATAAAGGTGTGTAGGAGGAGAAATTAGACAGACAGACAATTGAAATGTAACTGCTGGAGAATCTCAGCTTCTGTGCTAACTTATTTCCATACATTATTTGCAAATGGAAAAGACCCTACACAACCAAGGTATCAAATACCTGGGGAGAATCATCCTCCACTGCATGTCTCAGCTACACACTCTGAATGACATTGCACACAGTACACTGTCCCTATCTGTGTCAGAACTGAGGAGAGGGGTGGATGCAGCTAGCAAGTCATCCTGGCTGGGCATTCATTGATCCTCAAGGTCAGTGACCAGGGGCTCCTAACAAGCTCCAGATTGCAGCTGTGCTGTTAGGTAGGTCTTGCCCAAGCATGGACTTTCAGGGCTAACTCAGAATTCTGTGAAAACGTATACAAAATCTGAATGAGTTTTTTTAAGGAAAATTAGAAAGGGAACAGGTCATGCAACAGGATAAAATCCAGCTCTTTTCTTTTAACCTGCAAGGATAACTTTAGGCAAAAACCTGTGAACTACCTCAATTGTTAAGAAAACACAGGAAACAAATTATTCACCTGAAACAATATGATCTAGAGGTTCTGTATTGCTGGGTCGTTTATTCAGTAAACTTTGAAGAAAGGTATTAATAAGACCTTAAGTCAATTATCCATCTGTGTAAGTGTTTCATATTCCTCTTCATATTTATTTCTGTTGATAAAAAAAGCACCAAGCTAGTTCTAGGCTGAGGAGACCACCAGCCTACAATACGCAACACCATCTTGCACACCAGCTCAGCAAGATCTTCCATGTGGAAAAGTGCTCGTACACTGCTTCCCACTAGCCATCACTGTATTAAAGTGCTGATTCCTCCATGCTGGCAAGCATTGCCCTTTCACAGACATTTTTACAGGGGAAATCCTTTTCTAATGGGAATACTATCACTCTCCTTACCAATTTTCTTCACAAGTCCTGACAAAGAATCAGGAGAAAGAACTAGGATCCTCTCTGCCCACTTGGAAATCCCACAGGTTTTCAAAAGAAAGATATGACTCCTGATTACAGACCCATGCCTGTAGAGAGGCAGTATGTCTATTGAGCGCCACCATACTAAAAAAATGGATTTAGCCCTTTTGGACCAGCAGAGAGACTGTAATTTTGACAGTCTAGAGCATGCCCTGATCTGCTTAGCCTATGCTATTTTACTTTGCCTCAAAGAAGCAACTTCAGCAACAGGTACAAAAGACTAAGTTCAGCCTCAGCAGCAGCACAAGATTGACTGAAATTGCAAAAATTAATTTGCAGGAAAAATCAGAGCAGCCTGAAGTCTTACAGCAGAAAGCTTACAACAGTAGAGACCGTTCTGAAGGAGCTGCATTTGTGAACATTAAACTGAACTGAAATCCACAAACCATCAGGTAAGTATTACTTGGGTTTTCCCTGGCACAGTTGGATCAGCTCCTGTCAAATTACACAAGTTTACTGAGAAGACAAAAGTGGTAATCTTAACTATGTGAAGCAAAGGAACTATCTAGTTCGATTGTCAGAGGCCAGTTTCTGAACTTCTTGAAACTCATGTACCCTATCTTAGCACTTGTTCAAACTGAGAATACAATGGGCTGTGTAAAGTGGTATTTGCAGGGATTGCTCCTGATACCTTCATAAGATTGGTCTTTGTCCCAGAACTGCTGATATGGACTTACCATGAAGAACCTGCCTGTTTAATCCACAACTTTTCAAAACACCTGCCAGCAGTTCAGTGAATTCAACAGCCAAACATCCCAGGATGCTCATCAGCTGGACTTGCTGATTTGTTGCTATCCATTCTTTCAAGTGTTCCCTTATCTGCTTTACATCAACAGTTAGGGTGCCAAGATGCTCATTACTTCCTAATGGTCCATATTCCATTTCTATATTTTTCTTCTTAAAGACCAATTAAAAAAAAGTTAAGTAGCTCAGCCATTTTAGAATCACCATTGATTCCAGCTCTCTCCTAATTTATTAATGGGCTTACCTTCTCTCTCATATTTCTTTCCCCCGATATACTTGGAAGAGCTCTCATTATTTATTGTGGCCCTTTGGGCCAACATTAACTCATTCTGTTTCCTACCTACACTGAAAGCTGGAAAGGTTTCTCCATTTGCCTCCTGGCTTCCTACCCATTGCTGGATGAGTTCAGACATCTAAAGGTTTTCAAATTCGAAAACTGAGGAAGTTTTGTATCATTCTTATTCAAGTCACATCAACTCCAGGAAGCCTTGGAGATTAAAAGTTGCAGAAGTATGTTCTAGTATCTCAAGAACATAGAAATGATAGAGTATGTCAGGAGCAGTCATCTAATCCAGATTCCACTACCACTACTTGAAAAACAAGTACTTTGGAGAAAAGCACAATAAAACTGACAAAACTGGAGCAAAAATAATTTGACTCCATGGAAGACTTCATCAGCTCCTATCAAAACAAATAAAAAACACAGGTTCAGCATTTCGAAGTGTGCTAAGGGAGTCAGGCACCTAATTTCCCAGGTTTTTTCGCTGTATTTTGGGAGAATCGCCACCTGTGACAGTTGCATTGGCTGCCAGGATTTACTAGATTTTCTCTGTTTTCACTTGAGCAAATTATTCATAAGACTGAAGTAGGGAAATCCACTCCTCCCTGGCCACAATCAAGTTTCCCATCAATTAGGCAAATTGACATGAGGTTTAACATTTTCCCACTTACATTTCCAAAAGTACTACGAAAACAACCCCTCAAATTGATATCCAAACTAACCTTGCCCTGTAAAGCAACTTCAGGAAAAGCTTTAGAAGGTAAAATCATTAACCAGAGAGAGAGAAGTATTATCAGCAATAGAAGATTGGCCAAATACAAAAATGTTTCTAAGATTAAGGAGGGATTGTCTTCAAAGTTTATCAACACAGACAGGCACTGAAAGAACTCAGGTCAGACATAAGATTAGCATTCACAAGCTCATTCTAGAGAAAAATAATTTCTACAAAAGTTTCATTCTATATTGTAGAGTAAATGAAAAAAGGATGCTTATAGAGGAGCAAATAAAAGGTACAGGTGTGCACAAGTGTACACTCATGTGGATCTGCATGCGGCACAATGTTTCTCCATAGGTGATTGTGCTTACACACAAATAGTTCTTCTTTTTCTCATTACTCTTCCTCTACCCCGCAGGTTTGCAGTAGTGACAGAGAAAAGGCTATCAAGTGCACTTTGCAACTAGTCACTCTGAGCCACATACAGACTCTGCTCTCATCCTGACTCAGATTTAGAACAAGATGACTAAAGAATAGCTTGTAGTCGCTCCCAGTTTTATCCATCATTTTTCAAGTCTCATCTGCAGAAGCAGTAGTGTAATCCAATGAGCAGCAATGTTAATCCCAAGGGAATACCAATCGCTGGGGATAGCCAAGGCCCTACTTCCTGTTTAAAGAACATGCAGTGACTGGTTAGGCAAATTGTGTGTCTGCATTTCTTATGAATATCCCTGACCATCTATTCCCAGCTCTGTTTTCTATTTAAAGTTGGCATGATGTATGCTCAGAGAGATCCTGGATGCTCATCCCTAACAGAGAGTACAAGTATCAATTCTCCTGAGATAATTCAATTCATCCATTATCATTATCTGTAGCAGAGTAGCACCTAGATGGCATACAATGCTGAATGGACACATCCTAAGAGGCAGCCTCTAACCAGAAAAAGAGAAGTTTGAATGAATAGATGTGCAGAGAAGGAAAACAGAAGTACAGGGATAGAAAGCTTCCCCCCACCCTTGACACAACACACCGATGGCAGAGCAACAAAGGCAGGATTGCTGATCCCCAGTCCAAATCAACAAGTGTAACGTGAACAGCTAAAGGCTTGAGTAGCACTCTTTGGGTACACACTCAAAACTCATTACCAAACAGGATGGATCTTCAGCTTTCCTTCCCTGATGCTTCTGTTCTTTATTGAATCAGCACTGGATGGCATAGAAACTCCAAATATAGCAGCTCAGAAATCTCTTGCCTATTCCCTACTTGCCGGCAAAAAGACTTGTTTTGATATTTGCAGGAGTGAATTAATTTGGTATTCCTGATAAGATCTCAGACACACCCCAATGACACTTACACCCACAGCCACAGAGGCTGATAACATCATCAGCTGACTTCTCTGCTCAGCAGCAGTCTTTTTCACCCGTTTCTAGGATTATGAAATACATATTTTGTGTGGCTGGCTAATGCCAAAGTTACAAAATCCATGTAATTAAGATTAATTTAAGAGCTGGATTGGATCAACTTGTGGCATCCACCCATTAATTAAAAGAAACACTTTGAATTTCAAGTGGCTGCCTTAATATTTCACTCTGTGCTGGCACTGTTAACCTCAAATTGGCAAGCAAGATGTGAATGCCCAGGTGCGAGAGGCTGGGGGCCATAGGTTACCGAAGGCTGCCTGCACTGGGAGACAGATGCCCTCTTCTGGAAGGTGCGTACACATCGTCTGCACTGGCCAGCGTACTTGATTTGGTGCTTGTACGAATACACGTACATAATATGCTCCTGGCTAAATACACACAAGCATAAAATCTACGTATGTTTACAGAGACTTAGGTACGTATGACATCTTTCCAATGCTACGCATATGCTGTACATAGCTGGTTACCTATGATGATGACATGTTTGACATATTACATGAATGTTTATGAGTTATTTCTGAAAGTTTGGGCTTTTTACTACATATGCGTATTAGCTCTAGAGAAGAGTATGTAATATCCACGTGTGCTAGATTTTATGAGCCACGCAAAGAAAACACTGAAATGGGTATGTGTTCAAAGTTGTAGGAAAAGTATTCCAACCCAGTGGAAAAAAACAGGGACAAACCTTCATCACAATTTTACATGGATCGCTTTGCAAGTTCTTTGAGGGTCCTTCCTGCCCCATTCATCTAATCTTTCCATAAAATTTGACTGTTGTTATTAACAATTTACACTGTCCCTGCACCTAAAGTCTTAAACAATCTGACATTGCCTTTGTTGCAAAAGCAAGAAAAAGAATGTACTAACAGCCCTGAAGAATTAAAAGCCTATGGTACAGAGTGTTAAAACCACACTATATGCTGAAAACTTCAGGTCCCAAGATTACCTTTCATTTGGAATGGGTCCATTTACCCCTTGGGAATGAAATGAGAAATAACACAGATTTGGAATAACTTAGTTTTTCAATTTGACTATGTTGATCACTTCATGCATATATGCAAATATGAACAAAGATACATATATGCACCTTGGGACATACTGATGTACATGCATATAAGCACATTAATTCAAAGAAGAAGTTCATTTTGATGAGATGATGTACATGCAAATAAAGTGTGTCAAATGTACAAGAACATGGAAATGTGTGCATATATATAAGGAGATTGCATTTATATGACCATATGAACATGTCTATAAAGGTCCTTAAGCAAACTTGTCAGAGAGAATGCAGACTATGTGCAAACAGCTGGAAAGATGCATAAGACCAAATGTTTTTTCTTACTGTCACAGTACAAAAAAAGTTAAGAAACTCTTCCAAATCCAGATTTTCTCTTGGATTCTACAGCTGCAGAGTCTATTTGTTTTATGTATTTTTTATAATCTGAATTGCTCTCATGCAAAGACATAATTTTAATTCATTTAGAACAAAATCTCTCCCCCTTCCATTTGTGACAGGGTCATGTCCTCAGGGGGAAAAAAGTCCGCCCCAGCACAGCATGCTGTTCTCTTCAGCACCTCCTGTTGGGTGCAGTTAAACTGGTCTCTTCAAATGTATCCCATCATTTAACCTACAGCCTGTGGCTGAATCAGAGATCAATAAATCCCTCACAACAGCTTCTGCTGGATGAGATGTAAACCAGCCACTGTCTTTCTGCCTTATTCTCTCTATATCATTCCATCAGCACTCAGTGCTGTCTGAGTATAAGGCTTTGATCAAACTAGTAGTTTCCCTTCCAGACATCATCATGATCCATATCCAACTATCCTTCAGCAGGGCAGGCTCCAACATCCCTTATTAGTGGCTTTGTGTTTTCAGAGTTGTGGCAAGTACAGGCGGGATGAGAACTTGCATATGTTTAATATAATCTAAATAACTGAGCAAGTACTGGATTTAGTTCAGTTTACAGATTGGTTATTCCCAATTCTATTACCCTTCTCCATTGCCTTTCCTGACACCCTGATCAACAGAGGTAATCCAGTCACACTTCTGATACTAAAGCAAGTCACAAACAAACGAAAGAATCAGATATAATGGCAGGTATAACCTTACCTGTCTGTGAAAAGCAGCCACATCTGGAGTGCAGTACCGCAGATGTTCAACAGAGCATGGCAAAACTGTGGTCCAGTATGTCTGCAAGGGAAAAAGAAGAATCTGATTAACATGTCCTGTACCAACTCTAAATCAGTTAACAGATTTTTTTTAAAATACACATATCTGTATTTTTGAAGCTTATGTATGAAAGCAGAGTAGGGATGAGAGGACTTGTTCGAGGTTATCACCAAGTCATTCAACAGTAGTTAGAAGTAGAACCTAGAATTAAGGAGCAACACACAGCATTGTCTATTTTTCCAGCACCTCTGCTCAGTTATGCTTAAGAGTACCATGAGATCTTTAACAACCAGAGATGACCCGGTCACCCAAATGAGCCTGCAGAAGGCTGCTGTAACTAATAACCAACACAAGTTTCCATGGTGAGGATTATAAGATAGCCACCTCTTCTGATACTAGCAGATCTCTGCCCTGCTGATAGACACGAAGCCAACCTGCACCTGAGGCCAGGGCATGGCAGCAGAATTTGAGGTGTCAGTGTACTCTACATGTGTTCTCATTCTTGGGGAAAATGTTCATGATTATTTCATTTTGTGGCAGTAATGGAAAATACATTTTAGTGCTTGTGTTCTGCATTTGCAATTCATGTTCCCATACATGATTACATTAAGTCTGTGTTCTGTCATTTTTGATGAATGTAGCTTGTTTTCTGTAAAAAACAGACTCTGGGATGGAAAGTGACAGAAGTGAAGCTGTAACAAAGGATGATCAATTTTTTATGGCCAGCACCAAATGCAGGGAAAGTCCCTGAATGTCTCTCTGAAGCTGGGGACCCTTCAGTCACAGGCTGAAGCATGACCCACTCCTGTCACCATACTGCTTCTGGCAGTCACAGGGCAACAGTGGCTAGTACTGCTTTCTTTTGCCAAAGTTGATAAACTAGCTTTCCATTAATAGGTCAGTGGCTGAGAGCAATTTGGCCTCTGCAAACAAGTGTACACAGGTAAAAAGCAAGCAGCACAGCCAGCAGCAGCGGGTGGGTTTGATTCACTTATTAGCACAGTAACATCTATGATACTCAGATACATTGTGCTAAGTAACAAGCAGAGACCCTGGAGCAGGGACTGTCTTTCCCAAAGTCAAAAAGCAAAGAAATAGGAGGAGAAAAAAAGGCATGAGGAAGAGAAGTGATTTACTCAAGAGATAACTGTCGGAGGCTCCATTGGAGATTATCAGGATAGCTGCGCTAAAGGTGGCAACCCAAAGGATTTACTCAACTTCCCAGTGACCTCAGACTCGAAAGCTAGAGTAATGCAAGTCAGGCATTCTACTGAAGGTTTTAGTTGATCTAGCTCAGACTGAGACTCCGAGTAAGAAAAATTGATCCCACGCATTTATAGGAACAAAGGGTTCTGCTGATGGCAGTTCCAAAACCTGTCTTGTGTGTTGCTTTTGTTCAGATGGTCATAAGCCAAATCTCGATCTCTGAGACTCAACAGTAACCACCCTGAATGTGAGGAACCGACACTAGAGTTTTCCCGCTTCATAAAAGCTGAGAGTAAGGTTTCTTAACACACAACTTGAGCTTATTCTGCTGTTCAAAACTCTTACTCAGGCTACAGTGGAAGTTGTGGGGCTGCTGGATTTGCTTCTGGCCCCCCTCCCCCGGGACATGTGCTCACCATAAGCAGATGGTTTCAGAGATTAAGTTCTAAGGAGGCATTAGCAGGAATATCTGCACACAGCACCCAGGCAGCTGCCTGTGCTCACACCTGTTCAAAGTTTCACAGCTTTCAAAGAATCAGTGTTCAAGGATTTTTTGCTCTTTCCTTTTTTGGAAAATAGAAGCTTTCAGGGCAAATGCAAAGCTGGTTTCTAAACTCTCAGCAATTTCTCCCCTTTGCAAACAGAATCCCTGGAGCTGCACCTCAGTCCAGTTTTTTGGCTATCATAGCCAGGCTCTGAAAAAGAATCAAGCTATTTCTCTAATCCAGAAATTACACTAACAAAGAGAGCTGCATCTTAGGTAGAAGTCAAAACCCCTTATCACAGGAAAGGGAACTCACAACTGTTCTCTGCCTTTAAATACTAAAAAAAAAAAATATTGAATCACAACTGAAAGACCAAGGGACCCACCCTTCACACTTCAGTGTATTTCTTTGGCCATATTTCTTTTGATCATCAAAGATGATTCAGACAAAACAAGAAAAACGGCAGCAGGTAGCATTGGGGGCTCTAACAGTGGTCTCCAGCTGCTGGGCACATGGTTAAAGGACATAACTCCAGCTTCTACACTGCTGAGAACAGTGTCTTGTGACATATAACATCACTAAACAAAGCTGGGGGTGCTGAGCTTGGATCACTTTTTGCAGGGAACAGGAAAAGGATCTTCCTTCATAGGAGGATTTTAGGCATAAGGTAATCTGGCAACTGGAAACGCAGCCAGTCCATACTAGTAACAACAACAACAAAAAACATCAGCAAAGCAAACATGCCAGAATGTCTCCTTGGTTTAAACATACTCTCCAGTTGCTTGCCATCAAAATCTAGGTATTTCACAGCCTACTGCAGCATCCAAGTTATGACAACATATAGTAAAAAATATATTACATACAATAATGAACATTTGATTCATTCATGTGTACCTGATTGTGGAAAGATAGGAGATAAACAACCATTCTTGAGTATTCTTGACGTATAAATAGAATTCCTAGTGCACATAAGTACTTACTAATGCACCTAGCACTCCTTAGAGCTAAAGCGTTTATGTGCTTGGATGCACGTGCTCACTACTACTGCAGTTCATACATCAGTCCATGTAATCCTCTGTATGGCAGTGTTATATGTTCTGTCTCCTGTTCTGATAACTGAAGCAAGTCATTGCATTCAAAACCCCAATCTGCTGAGCAGTGATGGGTCTCCATCACAACGTTTGGAATCAGAGGTGTTTAGCTAAGGTGATTCGTTGCCCTTTTCTCAGACCTAATGTAGCCCCCCACCCTCCTCTGTAACAACCAACAGGAACAGCCCTAGTCTTCACTCCCTCTCCTACCCAACATGATCCATTGAGGCATAAATATGAAGGGGGTGCTACTGGTAGCAAATCAGAAAAAAAGTGGGAGAAGCAGCAGACAGAAACGAGACAAAAGAGAGTGAGGCTAGCACAGGAAACCAGAAGGAAAGCAAAGGTTCAGGGAGGAGGTAGAAATTTAGACTTCACACAGCCAAAAAAAAGGAATGAATGCAGAGAGGACAAAGATGGTCAAAGACACCCTTCACTTGCCCATGGGCCACTCCACTATCCCACTGGTCCAAGCACTTCTCGCTGCTCACTCTGCCTGCAGTGCTCGTTGCTTATTAGTCAAAGCGTCATCTGCCTCCACCACCGACAAGGCACCAACCCCGACAATCAATACAGATCTGTTAGTGACATCTGTTGGGACGGTCCACGGATACCAGTGGCCTTTCACCGCGCGCACTTGTTTTGAGCAATGCCCAGCTGGTACCCGCCAGCACCGGGCTCAGCCCGCACCTCGGCGGTGGGGATGGATGCCCGGCGCCATCCCCGCCCGCCGCATGGCCAGGGCGCCGCCGCCAGGCCGCTGCCTCCGGCGAGCCGTGCCCCAGCCCCAGCCCCGGGGCCAGCACGCCGCGCCGGGCGGCCGGCCCCAGCGGCCGGCGGCTCGGGAGGGCAAAAACCTGGGCGTGGAACTCACCCCGCCGTCTACTGCAGCAGGAGGATGGTGCTGAAAATACAACCGGGGTTTACAATGTGAGCAGCGTCTGGTATCTTCTGAACACAGAAAATTAAATGGAAAAGCACAACCACACCGGGCAGGGCAGCAAATTCCTTCTGCTCTGGCACGGGTGGTTAGGCAGGGTCTGCGGGTGGACCAGTGCAGCAAAAGCTTCAATGCTTCTTGATGCCAGTTTTTTCCCTGGCTCCCTGACTGCCCCTTTCTACACCTCTTGGAGAGCTGCTGGGGCTCTGCTGGAATTTGCACCTCCACCTGCAAGTATACATCTGCCACACACCAAGGTGGGCATTTCCCAGAAGCTTCCACTAAACTGAAGTGACATATGCCAGCAGTCCCCCAACAATGCCAATACCCCATTCCCAAATGTTCAGATCCAGGTGCTTCCTAACACTGTTTCTATACAATTAAAGAAGGAATCCACAGAAAACGTAGCAAAATCCATGTGATTAACTGCATTTGCCATACATGTACTGTTCCCTTCAGAGAAGATTTTGTTTCTACTTCTTGACACTTGGAAGAAGCTCAGCAACAGTCATTTATAGAAGAAAAAAATCCTTAAAGCTCCACATAAATGTTGCAATAATCTTCCCTTCCTGTTTCTTAAAGAGAAGTCCGCTATCCCTTCCTTCCCTCGCTATTAAACAGAAGACGGACAATATTTGATATCAGGATTACAAACCTGTTTTGCAGACCAATGTAAGAGCTAGACAAGGGAGCTCTAGAACTGCCAGAGGAGAGCCGAAAGCAGTTCCTGCCTAGTAAAGGCAGGAATGTCTGTCTTCCCCTCCCACAGAAATGAATGAGCAGACCTTCAAATCACAATGGCCTGGGCATGCAGAACAGCTACATGACATCTTGGTTAGACTTGTCTACCATTGATTACTTCTGTTTTATCCACTCATAGGACTTCACAGCTTTGCTTGTGACCTTGAGGCAGCAGGAGCTGATGCTTCATCAGATGAATGATATAAAAAACTAGTTCCAATGCAACACAGTAAACTTCTTTAGAAAACAGTGTTAATGTACATGAAGTATAGAATATAAGCAAAACCCCAGTCTGATATAGTGTGGCCTGAAGGAGTTCTGGACACTTGGTTAGGAATCATAAAGGTTAGCAATCCCTGCCTATCTCAGCAAACCTCTGCCCTCCCTCCACCACCAAGGCATATGCCATTAGTCATGGCATGCTCTCATCCCTTGCCATCTGCAACTGCCGTCCCTGCATGGTGGTTTACATAGTGTTGCAAGGGCTCTGTGTGACACTGCCAGCATCACCTAGTGACATGACTATGTCCTCTCCATTAGACACCTGACTGCCACTCCTCTCCTCATCTACTGACTGTTTCCTCACATCTGATAGCAAAGTGTTCAACAAAACTGGCAAGCCACTCACAGTACCAGCAGAGTCAATACCATACCAATGCCATCAAGATCTACTGCTCTCATAAGATGTTAGCACTATTATTTTAGATTCCGATGCTAGATCCTTTTTACCTCCCTCTCCACCACAGGCTCTGAGGATGCTGGTGGGAGAAAGAAAATGGCCACATAGCTTGGGCAGAGGCTCTAGCATTAGAAACCCAAAGACTAGCTACCAGCTCTGCCACTGTGACTCTGCCATAATTACTTCACCCACCAGTGCCTCAGTTTCCCCATCTGTAAAATGAGGATAATGATAATGACCTACCTCAGAGGGTGTGGTTTTCAGATGGGTTAGCGACCAGCACTACAGAAACACCCCCTACCAATAAATAACCCAGCCTGGCACTGAAGGAATCAAGGGCACCGCATCCTCCCCTTACTGATCCTCCTAAGGAGAAAACTGCTTGCCAGAGCTCTCCTGCCTGCGACTGCGCAAATGTCCAGCCAGCTCCATCCTCATCGAACCATCCTGCGTCTATTTGATAAAGACTAATATTGCTTTTTAAATAAATATAAAAACTCCGCTTCCTCCTTGGCGAGTTCATTTTGAGTCATTTTATCTCTTTCCTCCCCCTAGATTTTTCCCCAAATAATGTGATTAAGTGAGTCAGCGTTCTGCTTTCCCTGACAGCCTCTGGATTTAATTCAGTTTGAGGACTGTGACCTTTGACTCCTTTTTACTATACTAACCCAGCTAAGAGAACACTTAGCGATTTCTCCGCTTCCTACTGGGAGAGTATCTGGTGGGGGGTGAAGAGGGGGAGCAGGGGTGGAGGGGGGAGGAAGAGAAACAAACTTTCACATAAAATTATGGTATATGGATAATTGAGAAGTTTAAAAACATGAATCTAATTGTGCTGTCCCTTGAGAAGCAGATATTGAGCCATCCTATAAAAGGCTTGGAGTATCCCAATGGTGATTTATTGCTAAATCCTAGTATTTTTCAATACATTATAGTTTTTAAATTGTGTTTAAATTGAGTGTAGAAGAGCAGAGGCCATTAGGAGATGCAGAAATGATGATTATATTTAAATATTCATGCACGCAGTACCTTATTATTGAATCTGAACACTAACAAAATCAATATTAAGTGCGGTTTGACATGAATTTATTTATGAATTTCGACTTTCTAAGTACTGTATTTTTTCACTCAAAAATTGTGAGTATAATGTAGTAATGATATCAAAACAGAGTGTCAGAGAGCATTAGCTGAGGAGGTTATAAACCTCCGTATTACAGGGCCCCATATCGCCCTCAAAAGTGCTTAGTGCACAAAACCAAAATGTTTTGGGGTGGGTGTTTTTTTTTTTTTTTTTAAACACGTAAATACACACACACACTCTCACTCACTCAGAAATAGGAAGGAAACTCTCTGTCGGAAATTGCACTGCAGTGGCTTTGATTGCTCTCCGAGCCTGCTTCAGGGACCAGGCAAACTGGGATTTGAAGACAAACCTGAATGGAGTCTCTGGGCATGTGGTTTGTGGGGGCACTTTGGTGCTCAGAGGGGAAGCTGGCTAACAGAGAACAGCCCACAAGCACAGAGTGTAGCCAGGGTCTCAGCCAGAAAGGAACCAAATATATCAGTCTGTACCAAGAACCTGCAACTCCTCTCCTACTGAGTCCTGGGCCAGTTGCATTGGGATCCCAGAAGGCGACATCAGTCAGAAGTATTCTCATTAAGAGAGTCTGGTGGCAAGTTGTGCTCAAATTGGCTGGTAGGTCTGGTAGAAAAGGATGCCCCACTTCCCTTCATAAATGTAAAGGCTGCAAAGAGAATGGAAACAGGTTGGGAGTTGCTATTGGTATGCAGTGTTCAATATAGCAGGTACCTCAAGCAGTTTTCACTCAAAATGGTGCAAAGACAGGGAAACTGGGTAGAAATCACTCCTCTTTGTCCTCTAAAAAAAAAAAAAAAAAAGCTTTCTCTATTTTGCATGCTTCCATTTTAAGGTGTTAGTATCTCAAGCAGGACACTTGGTAATCAAGTTGGAACTTCCCCAGGAAACAGAAAGACAGCTTTTGAAAGCTTGGCACTGGGTGCCACTCATTTACCCCTAATAATTTAATGGCAACACCACAGCAATCCCCCTGTTTCACTGACTCCTTGTCCTTTCAATTCAGACATCGCTGCTTTATTACCATTGCCACCTGCAAAGACTTGCTAGGTTTTTGATGGAGCTATCACTCCATCCTGCTTAAATGATCAGTGATTTCAGCTGTGGAAGACAGAAGCCTTTTTGGTAATGGGGAGGGGAAGAAGAATAATTCAGACTAAAGCCTTGACACAAGGGGACACAGAGGAGGGGTTTGTGCAGCTCTATCTACAGATAAGTGATGTATATTAAAAGCTACTGCCCTTCCTCCCCAACCAATTAATTTCAAATGTGAGAATAGTTTTGAAGATTTATTTGCTATTGACAGGAAGCTGGACTGAGCCCTCCACATGCTGTATTGTGCATCCTCCTTTGAGTCCAGCCATGGTTCAAAATACTGTGCAATCCACAGGAGGAGACACTCATCCCACTTTCCTTCAGTATAAAACGCTCCTATCCTGGCATCGCTCCCAGTGGAAAGGGCTGTCCTTTCTGCTTGGGACCCATATACCTACAAGAGCCAGACCACTTAAGACAAAAGAATTTTGGTAGCTCTCAGTCCAGTCCATTGTCAGAAGCCCACAAGGGACAGTAATAGACACCATGGCAGCAGGCTTTCTGAAGTCTTTACTCTCTGTAGAGACTGATACAGAAAGAAAAATAGCATGATCTAAAAGAAACATGATTCGTTTTTGTCTTTACTTTCTGACCATGAACAGGAACCAGTACTTACTGAATCCAATGCAAAGCCATACTGTCATCAGTAATACCAACACCCAGATATTCAAAGGGTTAATACTGAAGATGGCTCAAGCATTTAATTTGAAGCAGATTGTTGAAGAGCACAGCCCAATATACTCATAGTTTTCCCAGGTCTCTAAAATACCAGGTGTTGGCAAGCAAGAGCCACGGATGCCAAGCAAACTGCACAGTACAGGAATGGTGCTGCAGTCCTAAGGGAAATCTTTTCTGCTAGGAAGTTGTAGTAAGCCCTTCAGCAAGGTGAACAATATTCTGCAAAGTACAAGATGAAGACAATACATCCCTGGAAGTCCTTTTCTGATGCAGAATTTCTGCTCAGATTAATCTTTCCTTCCTTCTTATTCTCAGGCTTGCCTCTCTCTTCTCTGCTCAGGCTAGTAATTCCCAGTACAGCCTGCCAGGCTCTTAATGGATTGGCAATGTTCTTCAGGGACTGGAATTGACACAGAAACACATGTAAAGTATCCCCTCTTGGAAGGGGTTTGATCATGGAGCACTGACATGATGGCAGATCACACTGCCTACACAGAGGCCACACATGACAGGGCAAGCAGCAGCAAAAACATCACTCATTAAAATTAATTCCTTTCTCATTTTCATCTTAAAAGGAATGCTCAGATTTAGTGGTCTCAGCTGAGTCTCTGATGGATAGAGGTCTGCATTAACAGAGCCCAGCATACCCAGTTTGACTTGGTTTATGCTCTGCAGAATGGATTAATACAGTGACTTTTCCAGGAGTAAGAACCCAAGACTAGGGAACAGCATTGGAAAAGACTTTGTGAGTCATACTGAGGTCCCTATTACCACATATGTCTACATTGTGTCATGTCTTCATTAAACCCAAAGTGAAGCTGTAGGATTCCAGGGACCATGCAGCCCCAAGGAAATCTTACCATCTGAAAGGTTTGAGACCTTTCAGTTCAACCAGGAACCAAGCAGCAATAGTACCTGGGTGTCGGAAGTTGGAGCCATGATCAAAATCAGGGCATCACAGTACTGAAAACAATGGAAATGTGCAAGAAATAATCTCCCTTTATCATGTTTGCAACTCTGTACAACTGAAGGGTGCTACATGGAGAAAAAGGGAGGGGAGGAAATTGCATTTTCTAAGTGTAATGCACAAGACAAGTGATGTGCCTAAGGTACATAAAGCTTGCAACAGAGATTGGAATCAAGACTGGATGGTTCATGTGTCAGCATACCGCCTTAACCACAAGGTCTTGGTTCTGAACTCAGACTATACCCTTGGTAAGAGATGCAGTATAAAGGGCGCTCAGGAACATTCAGCACCCAACTTTACTCTAAGCTTTTGCTAAAAATAGTCAGGTCTTAACCGCACCACAGCTTCCACCAGCGCTACCTTCTGTGGTTAAGGACAGGACAGTTGAGATGCCTTGGGAGAGGACACCAGGCTGAAGTGCCACTGGTCTGACCCAGGTACAGCAATTCCACATTTCTCATGAGATGTCTTTCCCAGAAATGCTGAACACCATCTTGGAAACTCTGCACACAAGAGATATCTAATGCTGGCATTATTTCTAACACTAACAACTCGTTAAGTTTTTCCACTATGCATCTGTATCAATATTTTAACACAACTGTTACAAGGAAAATTGCTTTTTTTTGTGTGTCTATGTCTCCTCCCTCCCCTATTCTCTCATTAAATCAGCATGACAGATTTTAGCCTATTCCATAACTAAGTGAATATCTCGGAAATTTAAAATACCCAAAGCACAGTGACGGGTTCTGAAAGCTTTCCAGTGGTGCAGAGTATGAACAAACTCGATGGGCTTCGATCGTTCCCACCCCTTATTCTAACTACTTGCAGGCTGCTGTGAGAGAGGTCATAAAAAAATGGGATCAACTCAAATCTCAATAGGAGATAAAGAACCCAATGCACAACTTACAGCCCTGAGATTCAGCAGCATGAGCACAACAGGACTAATTTCTCAGGTAAGATCTACATCAGTGTAACACTACCACCAAGTCTGATCTGGTAATTTACAGCTGGCTCAACTTGGTTTAAGAGGCAACAGAAAGACTGGGGCAAGAGGGGATCCATTACATTAAAATGGAAGTCAGACATCAGGATATGGATTGCGCAATCTATAGATGGAAAAGGAGTAAAAAGGTCCCATTGAGATCAGTTCCCAGTACGTGCAGACCAGCCACTTACTGGTATTTGGAGATAAGATTAAAATGCATTAATGAAAGATAATTACCTCAGAAGATCAGCATAAACAAAATGGTCTGTAGCAGGGGCAACAAGCAGAGTATTCTCAGAACCAAGGAAAAAAAGGAAAATTAAAAAAAAAAAAAAGAGAAAAAAAAAGTCATTGGGGAACTAATAAGAAAACCCCCAAAAAGAAATCTGAGGTCTTTGATGTGGAATATTCACCAGCATTTTTAAAGAGGGGGATGGGGGGGGGGTGGTGGCAAAGAAAGTGCTATCACAAAGGAAAAAAAAACAAACCCAAACCCTCTTTTCCAGTAAATCGATGTATTTTGCTCTAATTTTATTAGGAATATAAAAGGAGCCTTTAGAAAAGTGCTTAGAGAGCAGAAAGAAAAAAAGAAGAGATAGGGAAGGCTAGCAGTGGAAACATTAGTCTGTCTGTATTAGGAATCCCATACTCACATTTTATTGTTACTGTCAGGATGCAAAAGGCAGCGCTTAAAACAAAATAATACATAATGTATTACAGGGGCATAAACATCAGCAGTCATTTTTATTTTAAAAAGAAAATGCAAAAAAAAATGGAGATAGCTTGCAAGTGAGGGATCCAAGGCACAGCATTTATTTCTGTGTCCACTGAGATAATCAAAAAGGTATTAGAGCAGCTGATGGAACAGGGTACCACAAAGGACTCCTCAGCAGTTTACCACTGTTCGCATTACAAGGTGGCTGTGGAAGCTCATTCAAAGAAATCATGGGGTCAGTTTCTAGGTTGGGTGGGAATTTACTCCAACTCTAAAGATGATACGATATTTAGGGAAATAAACTCCATACTTCTGAATGGCTAGTAAAGAAAATGGGGTTTGTACATTTTACACATTCTGGGAGAGAAAGCCTAGGGAAAGAGAGAGAAGAAAGATGCAGAAATAAAGTGTCACTTACGTTTTCCAGCCAGCCCTTTTCAACCATTACTTTTCTGTCATGCTTGCCTTATCTATGTTGATTTCTGCTTTTTTAGAGTTAGCTCTCTTAGTCTCTGTACAGCACACCTAAACCTCAGAGTCTAAGTCCAGCACCTTTTGTCACTGCCATAATATAAATATATAGGCTTTATAATAAATGCCTGGCATAGAAGTAAGCAATGCATGTGCCATCTGTCCTGCTTGATGGGACTACTGGGGGGGAAGGAGGGGGTCCTGCTGCAGTAAGGACCCACCCTTCCACAGACTCCAATTGTAAAATTCCTTCTCCTGCATATTGGGTGTTTGAATCAGTCCTACTGTTTCCTGCAGGTATCTGTCTACTCACAGGGCTTGTGTGTTACAGTTTACTTCCAGCGGAGACTGTCCCATGTTCAATGGGTTGCTTTCCTACCTCATGTTAGCAACACTTTATTGCTGTCCTCCTTTCCATGCCCTCAGCTTCACTGCGAGGGCTCAGTCCTGCCATTGCTTGGTCTTCTAAGCCATGCAAACTGCACAGCTGGCCCCACCCGCCTTGTTCAGCTTCCTGGTTCCAACACTATCTGTCCACCAGGAAGAGGGGACTTCTTTTCTTAGGAAGTTCTGAGAGCCACGACTGCTTCTGAGAGCATTCGCTGAAGTCAGGAATGGAAAGAACACCATATGATAGCAGAAAGTGCCGGCGACATGCAATGAAGCAGCATAGCAAAGGAAATGCTTAGGGGAATGAAGAAGATTTTAAATACAGAAATATCCCTTTAAATATTTCAGGTGACAGCTGGATCTGAACACACACCCCCAAACAGCTGGATCCTCCTCAGTAAAATAAAACAAAAACAACAAAACCAAAAACAACAACAACAAACAGAACCAGCCGGCTTTTCCCTCTCATTCCCTGTGATTCTCTGAAGGCCTCAGGGGGTACCTGAGATCCCCATATCCCCCACCCACACTATTTCTCTATCTGGTTGCACTGCTTTTATCACAACATACACACACTAACACGACACACTCAGTTTGCTGATGGGATGATGTCAAGAGGATGTGACTGCTGGTGTCCTGAATGGGTAGCCATTTGGAGGACAAGGAAAGAGGATAGGGAAGGCAGATTGGCCAGAGGGCTGGGAGCAGGCAGGTAAGAAATGAGATAGGTATAAAATAAGAGACAAGCAAGTTCAGGAATGGAGCAAGATTAGGGAAAATCAGAAGTAGAAGTGCAACGATCTGACTTTTTAACTGCCTGTCACAGTAAACCACGATGTATACACCTGCCAGAACCTGTCCCATTTACTCTGCAAAAGTAAGTGGGGCAAATCATATTTACCACAGAGCAAAACCAGGGGTGTTAAAGAAATCAAATTTGCTCTATTTGCTCATTTCAAATGATATGGAAAACAAGGGTCTGCTCCAGGAGCCAGGAATTATTGACAACCAAAGTTTAGAATTCCCTTACAGAGGTAATATGCATCAGAAAATGATGACTTAAGGAGTTCTACAGTTCTGGAGGACTTGCTCTTGAGAATTAGAGAAGAGTTAACATCTAAAGCTGGGTTTCATCCCCAGCTATGTTACTTGTTTCACTTCTCAGCACCTGTTATTAGCTACAATGTTTAAAGGCTTCACCAAAATAAATAACGATATCTCTCTCAAAACGAGGACTCTCGAGATGATCATCACTAGCGGGCCTTAGCAGTGTGTTTGTCTTGCATACAAGCACACGTATACAGAATGTGCTGATTTCAAGCAGTCTTAGAGGATACTAGTTCCTAAAATGAAGATAATTGTATGCATGCTAGAATACTCTGCTTGGGAGATAACCGTGGGTGGTAAATCAGAGCAAAGATACACTTGATGGAACTAGTTGCTGGACTGGATTGCTGTATGAGAAGCTGCTTCAGGTCAGGCCTGAAGGGCACAGAGAGCAGTTCAGAGAAAAGCGCATTGTGCACCTGTTTGGATAGCCCTTGCAGTCTCCTTCTCAGTAAAAATTATACTGGTTAGAGAAAAACTGAAAGAAAAAAAGGAAATCCCACAGAAGAAATTATGAATTGCACATCTTGTGAAAATTCTGCCCACAGCTGAGAAGATAATCTTCCCCTCCCTCCCCTCATGCCAGCTGGTCTCTGTGACATCTTTCCACTTCATAAATCTCTTCCTTGATTGAGAGGCAGAGCTGGGAAACAGCCCCTGGGGGAAACAGTTCCTGAAAAGCCTGCGTACCAAGCCAGAGGCATCTTCTCATCGAGGTACAAGGCAAGGCCTCATACTCACTGCAACTGCACGAGGGTTCTTGGCACCATCTAGTGCCAAGAAAAGAGACTACGGAAATCATGCTGGAGAAATGCTTGCCATGTCCACATGCTCTTTGTACAGTGGATTCTTCCTTGTAGCAAAGAAGCTAAAGGAGATGTTACATTATATAGGGAAGGCATTACGGAATCTATCTGGAGGGCATTACCCGCTGTTCTTAGTGGCAGCTTTGCTACTACAGGTGGGGCCGTAGACGCCAATGGTGTGTACCCTCCCTGATGTCCTGCAGATAGCAGTGGGATGGACAATGATAGCTTCCAGAGCACATGCCAAAGCCTGGAACCCTCGAGGAATCATGAAACCCTGAGCTGCAAATGAAGTTGTGTTAAAGGAATGTGGAAGACAACATAAGGTAATATCAAGGCTACAGACACTATGAAAATGGGTCTGATAGAGGGTGTAACCATCACTTCATGAGCAAAGTCATTCATCAGGGTGTATTACTCATCCACTTCCCTCCTCTCCTGTACAGCAAGAATAGTAAACAGTTGCCCAAGTTACACAAAACAATCAGCATTTAAAACAAAACAATGCTTCTCGTTTTTCAAGTTTTCCTGGAGCCACCTCCCTTCCTGTCCAGGCACATCATCTTTCATGGTTCCTGAACATAGCCACCACCACCAGACACGTGGAACTGCAATGATACTGAGCCCTAGTACTGAGCTTCCAAGAAAGTTAGCACCCGGAAAAGGCTACTAGCTTGTGATACTGACAAATTGGAGCATGCTTACTTTGAAAGACTAAAAGCATCACTCCTGCCTACAGTCCTCAGAAATCAAGTGAGGAAGAATCAATGAACTATCCAGGAGTAATGTTCTCAAATCAACTCAGCTCTTCATCTTTCTAAGGGAAGCAAGCCAAGGACCATGCTGAAACCTTAACCACAAGGCCCAGCCACTCTGTGGACACTAAAGATGCCAGGGCAGTTTCCCAAAAAGCAGGTGTTAGCTTTGGCATCCTTGGCCAGTATTTATGTTCCTCCTTGCTGCTACAAAGCAGCCTTTCCATGCAGTTAAGAGCCAGATTCCCAGAGGAACATAGGCACCCAGTTCTAATTTCACTGGGAATAAGTTGTCCCTATATCTTTGAACCTGGGCTACAGCGCTTCAGGATCCCTGACAGGCAAATGGGTGTGAGAGAATTTAAAGCCCATTTCTACCCTGTCTTGGAATTTGTGTTATTGTTCATTCCATATAAAGCAGTTCTGAAAAGCTCCCAAGCCCAAACTCCCTGCTTGCACAACAGGGTAATGATTTACATTCACTTTGCCAGGGTGCAAATGATACCTTGCGGTGCAAGGAAGCAATAGGGATCCAGACCTTGTGACAGTTAAATGGGAAATCACTGCCACGGCAGTGGATCAGACAATGTGGGTACAATCCTGTTACCTGCAATGCTCAACCCTGGGAACACGCAGCACAGTGCAAGAGCATCCACTCTGCAGTCCTGGCTCCTTTAAAGACACGGACACATGCAGTTTTAAAGTGCTTTAAGCAGCTAATTAGGGTGTCTTCCCCTCCTTTATCCCACAAGATAATTGCATTATAAAAATGAATATGTAACTAAGCAGAAACCACAGGAACAGTGATGGCAGAAAAGGAGATGGAACCAGCAGCAGCCTCACTCCACAGTCACAGGTGGAAGCCCTCACATTAGAGAGACTAGTGCTCCAGTGCGGTTTCTGTAGCTGTGGGTAGGAAAACCTCGAAAAAGCCCCACATCATTTAGAGTCACAAGAGTCAGCGAATGGTTTAGTGCTTAAACAATCGATGTCAGGAAGAGAGAAGATCCGTGAGAGCGCGTACGCCTCTTGCTCTCCCTGCATACATCTCCCCAGAATGTCTACAGTCATCAGGGTAATTTAGAGAGAAAAAAAAAAAGACCGACTTGGCTTGGCTTAACTGGGGCTATCACTGTAATTGTGGAAGGAAGTGAGAACATACCAGCAGGGCCCCAGGGAGTAAAGAGCAAAGTGAGGGGAATAGAGACTGTATTTGTGGGACACTGTGAAGCTGAAGAAGTGTCAGAGAGCAGCACAGTGATGCCTGGAGGGTGGAACAGAGCTAAGGCACCTAGATCCTCCTGAAACAGCAAATAGCTAAGGACCCAAGTTTGGCACACAGCCTCACAGCTAGCACACTCTTGGTTTCCCTCAGCAGCTAGCACCATGGGTGACCAGGTAATTGGGCACTTCTCAATACATTTAAAAAGAGAAGTATTGTTGTAAATGGCTGCAGGGATAATAAATATCTTTATGCTTTCAGAGAGGAAAGGGGGAACTCTTCCTACCCCTTCGCTGCCCCGTGTTGCATAGGCAGCCTCAATTCTGCCAGTCCATTCTTCCACATCCAGTGCATTATTATGAACCCTCCAGCACACACAGCTAATTAGGGAAAATATCCTTTCTAGCAATTTAAATGATTTTGGCATTTTCAGGAGGGCACATGTAATATTCAAATTACTTCCACTCTGCGCTGCCTTGTCTTGCCTGGCTCATCTTCCCAGGTGAATTTGTAGTCTCTGAAATGCTCTAATTTCCCACACAAGCCATGTCAAATATAATTTTGGTGCAAAGTTGGTAATTATACGTAACATCAGTCTGATGTTAAAAACACTGAAAAATTTAGCAAGAAGAGACGAATGGAGAGACACAAGTCTGAGACCAACGAACGAAAGGCGTGCGGCCCCCTTAGTATTTGTGCTCGTTAATTAATAATAGCATGTTTTCAGGAACTGAAAGGATGTGTTTCCTGAACTGACTGGAATTCACTTATGTCCCAATTACATTGTCTCAGTGAAGAACTTTGGTCAGGTCTCACTGAAGAGATGCAGCTAAACCAAAAGCAAAACCCAGGCTCCCCAGTGCAGTCCATCACAACTGCAAGGGTATGTAAAGGAGCAGAAATCTCACCCTTGGGCTCAAACCCAGAGATTAGATTGTCTCCTCCTCTGCCACCCTCTGCTGCAAACCCCTCTGGAAGTAGTCAAAGAGATTTGCATCAGTGAGTCACCAAGCGTATGGATATGTATTAGGATAAGTGTGATTATAACTGCTGGCCCCAAAGTATTGGGCAAACATTTTAACAGACTTATTCCTTGGCTCTAAAGGGAAGAATTAATATGAAGAGTGAATTATCTGACCCTATCATCAGCTCTTCCCCAAGAATGCCTGGTCTGCCTATTTCAAGGAGCATCCCAACCCAGCTTGCTTTTTGACACCATTATCCCTGCACTCTGGCTGCCTGTCAAAAACAGTTGAAAATCCCCAAGTTAACCCATTCCCTGGCTGCCTGTCAAAAACAGTTGAAAATCCCCAAGTTAACCCATTCCACTCTAAAATCCATCCCTGCAATAACTGCTGGGAAGCACAGAGCCATTTGCTCTGAAATCGTTGCTCCTAGTAATCTATTCATAGTGTTAATACATTGTGGAAGGGAAAACCCTGCTATCTCATTACACTGTTTGAACAGCAGTTTCTGGCTCATGTGAGAACTTGGACCACAGCTGGTAAGGAAAGCCTGCTTCATTTTGATCCTAAAGGCTTCACGCCAATAGTCAAGAAGCATAATAAAAGGCCTGACCACGTAAATAAATTCCATGCACCCAAGCAAGGGCTTGACCCCAAAGGATGAAATGAGAGCTACTGAATAAAAGCTATTAATTTTAAGGAATGAAGTTTTTAAAAACAGATGAAGCCTAAAATAAACTTAAAGCTCCTGGAAATATGCAAACCCTGCTTTTATCACATATTAGCCATTGTGTGCTTGTACACAAGGATTCAAGAGCTAAGTCTTGATTTCAGTCTTGGCGTTTAGCATGTCACATCCCTCTCTGTCTTTCTTCAATCCCACACTAGAGAAAAGGAAGATACCCCTTGTTTTGGAGTACAAACACTCATTGACTTTGCAGCTTGCTCCATCTACTCCCTTAAAATCAGTTCCAACTTCTCATAACCTTTTTCACTCTTTTGAGTTTGTGCTGCTCATTTAACAGTGGCTGGATGTGCGCAAACAGAAAATCCATCATGCTCAGACCACACAAGCCAGAGAAACCCAGAAACTTTCACCACAGCTTTATGTGAAGAGATTAAAAAAGATCTATGCAGTTCCAAGCAAACAATGAGCAGGATAGGATTACAGATCCAGAAAGCATGACCCACAGTCCTGTTAAGGGCACTGTGTGTGGGGGGGTACCTGTTGCAGGGAGAGGGGCCAAGAGAGAAAGGCAAAGGTTGGAAGGGGTCTACAGAAGATCAAGGTGTATGTCCTGTACAAATATACATCGATGTTTCCTAGCTAGGACTATGTTAGTCCTGAGGTAAACTACCAACATTGCTATTGGAGCTTACTGCAGTTATAAATGTAGCTGCAAAACAAGCTAACACAGATTTGGAAGGGGAAGCTTTTTTTTTTTTGCCAGACCTGCTAGGATCTCATTTTGAAACAGTTGCACTATACACACTGACCCTTCACTAAACATCTACATATTGCTTTATACTAAATGCATAGCTTACATTTGACAAAAAGAGGACTTGAATTCTCAGTGAAAACTGTTAGGAGGCATCTATCTAGCTTCTAAGAACAGCAGGACATATATATATATGTATATGTTGAGGTAATTATTTCATAATCAACCCATTGCAACACAACACTAGACACAGAATCTCTAACTCTTACCCACTGGCTGGAACACATCAATAAGATGCATTTATACACTAATTAGATAACCATGCATGTAAATACAACCAATATGCAGGATACATTAATTTACTTGCCTGTTCTTGAAAATCTGGTCTTGGCCTTTTTGATTGTTTTAGAGGATTCTCATCTCATTGTCCAGATGTTCATTCTGCTCATTGACTTTGAGTTATCATGCACTACCTTAGATGCACTTGCTGTCTACAGCTTGCTGACATCAAGAAGGCAGTTTTAATGAATGTAATGTGGCCACAACACAATGTTCATGTAGCTCATCAAATGCCTTCTACTGTTGCCTCAATTTTGCCAAAACAATGCTTACAAGACCACACAGTAAACTGCATCAATAGATTCATCAGAAATAAGCCTTTTCCCCAAAATGGGTTTACTTTAGCTTAGATAACTGAATTGGCCTACCCAGTAGTCCCACAAATGTTCTGGGGGCAGAACTATGAGGGTGGAATAGGGGTGTGAAAAAGCAGTGCTTACTTAAGCTTCCCTTACTACTATAAAAGAGACACGGAGCTTCAGGAAAGCTGTTAGGAACATCTCAAAACCTGGTTGAGCACAAAGGGTCCTATTAAGCATTGCCATGGTCCTTGTCCAAAAAGGCACAGTAGGCTACCATGCCCATTTAGTAAGAAACCCATACCCTACCTAGCACGTGGCTTCTACTCTTAATATAACTGTGATGACTAACATCTCATATTAATAGATCCTACAATTTGGTTTTATAGACTGTAAATTCTTCAGAGCAAGTCCACGACTTTATACTTTTGCACAGTATCTGTGAATAAACAACGGTGTGAGGTTGTGCTTCACGAAGTTCTTAAGACCCTCAGATAAAAGCAGCTTTGTAAATGTAGTGATTCTACACAGCTTTTCCTTCTCAGTCTGAAATGATAATGTGCAAGAGGCAGAAGATGACATTGACCTTCAACTTCCTGAGTTATAACTAGCTTTTCTTGCCATTTTTAATCAGGTCCAATTTCATCTCCAATGGAAGGCCAGGATGTGGTGAGGTAACTGGACGAATAAATAATCTCTTTGCTGCCATGGCAATGGTGCAAACAGACTGGACCAGATACGAAAGGAAGTTGTCATAAATCACAAGTTGGTCAATCCTGTTTAGTTTCCAAGCAAGGGTTATGCAAGCTGGTTGAAAAGTGCCTCACTGAGGAGCCAATTTTCATTTTCCTCAGGAAAGCAAAATGTTTTCTCTCTCTTCAGTGCACTGCTTTGCAGATTATCTGGTGTCTCAACTTCAGACCCTGCTCCTCCTTAGGCCTGAAAGACACTAATTTCAGAAACATCTCCTGTTTCCAGGGCAGCTCGAACTCTGCCAGGAACTATGTTCCTAATACATAAAGGGTAATACCACATCCCAGTGTTCAGATTTTTTTCATCTGTGACTTAACAAGGAGTTAAATAGCCAGCACAGAAAAACTTGCTTACCTTCAGGAGTAATTCTTATCACAGATTCGGAAGGGTGAGTGAAGAATGTGGAATACACCTTTTCAGTGACCAGCCTCTCCTGTCCCAACTGCACCTTCCAGCCAGGAAGCAGTCTTTACAAGTCTGTAGTGCTTCTTACTGTCTCACTGATGCACCAGGACAATATCCTCTGTTGCAAATAGGAATTTCTGTGATTTTTGTGCCTATAACCTCATTCTTTTGAGGACTGAGACAAACCGGGAACTTTCTGCCCTTCATACTGAGGAATAACACTTCTCTGCTAAACACCATGCAGACACCACCATCAGCAAAATTAAATCCAGCTTGTCCTTTGACAGATATTTTGGTTTTGTGGGCTATGATCATTGAAGTGTCTGAGAAAGGGAGCAGAGGAAGTTCTGCTCCATCATTTGAGAAGCTGCACCTTTTTTTTTATATATACCTTTTTATAAAGCCTGCTTTATAAGGTACCTAGCTGGCAACACTCTCCCATGCACGGCTGTTAATGCTTGGGGTGGCCAGCTAGCAAAACTCCACTGCAAACCTTGCTGAGTCCTGTCAACACTGCATCTCATCTGGGCTAATGTAAACCAGAAACTCACCCTCCATCCCCAGGAGGGGTCAGATATAGTTGTAAAGCATGAGAGTGCTGACAGGGTCTCCAGCAACATGCTCCTGTTGTATCATTAGGTCCATATTCACTGCACCTCAGACTCCTCCTGGGTGATGCCTAGGTTCATTCTGACACTAGAGACATTCTGCAGGCAGACACAGGCTTCTTTCCAGTTCACCTAATTCCAGTCTGCCCAATTCCTCCCCCTAAACTTCACACTTACATCCATGCTAAGAGAGTGCAAAACTCTACCCAGTGAGAATGGTGGAGCGTTTGTCCTTCAGATGCTTGATGTTTAGAAGGCACAAAGCAAGAAAGGATTTGGCTTCTTCCTGCTCTTACTGATAAACCCTTCTTGATTTGCCAGCCCCTCCAACTGGTGGGTAATAACAGGACAGAATTATTTGCTAGGCTGAGCAGAAACACCCTGTCCCAAAGTCTACAAAAGTCAGCAGAAAAAGTGATGTATTTCAGGAGACACTGACTAGGTGCAGGCTCCCTAAGAATCGTAGAAGAGCAACAGCCTCACCTGCAGAAATATTCATAATTAACAGATGAAATCTGACAATAGTAATTGCATAAGGGTAGGCAGTCCCATAAGGATAAAAAGTCTGTGCTGGTATTGGGCCAAAAGAAGCCCTCCATGACTTAGTTCCTTGTAAAGCACCCTGATCTCCTGCAGGCTCTTCCTCATTCAGGGTAATCCACCAACTAACTGTTCCAGTTAGCAGCAGGGAAGCAAACAGCTGGAAAAAGGATTTTTGCATTTTTGTTACAAATGTCCTGTGGCTAGGCACAAAATAAAGGACACACTGATCACTGTCTCCAAGGCCTCTGAAAGAATTTAATTTAACTGAACTTAATTCTGGACTCCTTGTTTAGACAGAGAGGATGAAGGAAGAGACAAAGTGAGAGCGCCAGGGGAGAAACTGATTTCCCGTCATTTCATTTCATTATTACCAGAATCAAATAAGCAAAAAACTCACGCATCAGGCTTTTATAATCATGAGATCTGAAAATGAATGAATACATTGGATTACTTTGTACTGACCTGACTTCAAAGCCTTTACAGTGATAGAATTTTAGACTTCTATTGGAGACTATTTATGTCAGAACTCACCTTTGACTCATGCAAGTAAGAAAAAAAAACATCTCCTGCCTAATCATAGGACTCTACAGCTGGGTCTTTAAGCAAAATGTCCACCCAGCTCAATTCTACTCTCATCACTGTCTCTTGAGGTTGGAAAATGAACTACCATTAAGCAGTGGGTCAGAATTAGACACAGAAGAGCTAAGCTAAAATCCAGCCACAGAGCGCGGTGTTTCTGGTGTTGGTACCTAAAATTGACTTCACAGCACATCACCATAGTTCTGTGCTTTAATTTTCCCATTTCTCCATCCAAACAGACTCAAATTATTTTATCAAGTGGGCTGAATGGAAATAGAAAGTACCTTTGGTCAGCAGTGCTCAATCACAAGAGAGGCTGCAGCCTACAGACGTGGTTAATTCAAGGAATGCAGCTGAGGTCCCAGATCAAAGTCTTGCTGCTGAAGCAGGTGATGAGCCAGCTAAGATTTGGGATACACTCATGGTTTTGACTATGTAGCAGCAGAACGGTCTCCTATAATTTTTTGTGTTGAAACCCAGCCGGCCTGTTACCAGTATGATACAATCCAGCAGCATCTAATCAGCTGCTGCCACCCTCTGCCTTCCCCCACCCTCAACACTGGCGGATATGTCAAAGCAAAAACATCTCTGCATTTCTGATCTCCCTGGGGTCACATCTGTTTTGAGTAAGGCTTCTCATTTGGTTCCAATCCACCGATTTCCTGCTACTGTCCATGAAAAAGAGAGTGCGACTCTGTGGCTTCCCCTGGGTGTAATGGTCTAATCTGTACCTTGTTGTGCACTGTAGAGGGGAGGGGGAATCAGTGCTACTTGGGAGCAGATTCCTCTTCCCTTATGATTGCATCCTGTTCTTATGCAAAGTACCTTTATTCTTGCTAGCAGTGGCAGCCCCAGATGTCCTGGTGCCCTCCCTGCATCATCCATATTCCTCCGGCCTCCTAATTGAATCCTTCCCTGACTGGGACAGGCTTTCCTCATTATAATGAACTGGATCCAATTCTAGTCCCTCCCCTCCATCTCCCAGTCTTTCCTTGTGAACACAGGGCAGGCCCCACAGAGCTGCTGTGGGTGGATGACCGCACCAGTGAACTGTTCTTGCAGCTACTGTGATGTTGCTCATGAGGTTAACAGAGCAGGAAAGCCCCAGACAGGTACAAGGTAGTAAAGGCATCTTCTCTGCCAAGATTCTGGCAGCATCAAGATGCAGTTTAGTTCTGAGAAATAATACCTAGTCCTTTTAATCTATGGCTTTTAAAGCCATTTATCAAAAATATCAGGGTTTTGCAGCTGGTGAAGCAGCCTAAGTGTTCTCAGAAGAGCAGTGGCAGAGCCCAGGACTTGAGTGAGTCTCTTACATTCTCATCTCATAGGATTATCTCTGTAGGAAGTCAGTATTCGTGAGCAATGTTTCACTCATGCTCTGAATAATACCGGGCAATATAAGCAGAACAAACTATCTTTTTTTTTCCACTTTCACTCCTTCACTGAAAATCTCAGTACTGGGGAAAAGCATTCAGTACCCTTACTTTATTTATCCTTTGGCATCTCAATCTGAGACAAACGACCCTACGTTGAACCATATGATACATCCAGAGATCCAAGATTTCTTTGAATGCTCTCATTCTGGAAGTAGGAGCAATGTAGCAGTATTGCCACACTCAAGATGACTCCACCATGAATTAAGTTGCATTAGCCCAGACAGAGCAGCACACTATATGTTGGTTTTGGTACTTTAACTAGCTTGTTCAAAGCTAGTTAACTTATTATGTGGACCACACTAGGGCGTGCAGGAACAGCCAGGCTTATATAAAGGCAAGTAAACTCAGGTAAACTGAGGCACAAGTACATTAGCTGCATCGACTTCCAGGCAAATTCTCAACAGCATTGGGAGGAGAACCAGTACTTCAAATTCCCCAAGCATGACTTTAACTACTAACCCACACTTCTATTGCACTAAGCACATCTGGATTTTACCAGAGCCTGGATATTATTATTAAAAATATCCATATTTTGGAAAACAGACACCCCAAAACAACAGAACAAAACCTCTGATCTAGAAGCTTTTCAGCATTTTAGGGAAAGAGAGATGCTATTATTGTTACTAGAAAGGCTCTAAAGGCAACAGCACAAGGAATGATCTATAGGGCGCAAGTATGTTTGTTATGAAATAGTTTGGATCCACAGAGGAATTCCATATGTGGCTTCCCCTCTAGTGACTAGAGGTTCCCACCTTGGCAGTGATCCTGGAGTCCCATGCCTACAGGCTCAGCAGCATGGAAGGGGAGGGTGGACGCTGGAGGAGTAATGGGATCATCAGCCGCTGAGGCTGCTGCTTGGCACGCCGACAATGTTTGTTTGCACCTCTTTGAAGATGAGAGATGAAAGTGGCGCCCACATGGGCTGCCTTTGATTAGCTTCTTATTTTTAACATTGCAGCTGCGATTATTCTTCTTTTTCTTGAAGCATTTCTTCCCCAGCACCAGAAACTCTGAGGTTCCCTTCTCTAGGGAGGTTCAACTTCAAGGAAACATAACAAAGAGAAGTGTGAATGTAAAGGAGACTGGACAACTCCAGGCCAGTGGGGAATTATGTCATTTTATTTTTAATTTTACTTCCATTTTTTCCCCAATCCCCCATCCTCAGCGGGTCTCAGAAAGAAAATACTTGTTTACTTCTTTTTTAATAGGGAAAATAAATGAGTCCTGGGATTGTACAGAGCTGTCATGAAGAGGAAAATGTCTAATGGTTCAATTCCCAGCTCTGTCACTGAACCACTTTGGGACTTGGGGAAAAGTCAGTTCGCCCATCTGTAAAATGGGATTTATAATGCGTTGCTTCTCAGGGGTATTGAAGGAGTATGAGTAGCATTGATGGAATGCTTCATGCACCTTGGATAGAAGGGGCAATAGCCCTGTGAAGTGCTGTCCTTAATAGATACTTAGAGGAGTTTCCTTGACTGTGGTACTTATCTGACCACAGCAGCCAAGTGCCTCACAGCTGCTGATGGATTCTAATTTTTTTCCCTCCTATTACCTCGCTTCATTGTAGGATTGTTGCACAGGAAAGCAAGGCAAATGGCAAATTGAACAAAATGGACCCAGTCACACAGAGAATGTGTGGTAAAGTCAGGACTAATCTTTTATTTCCTAAAGCTCTGCCACATCCATTAGACTCTCCTCCTAGTCATGCGAATTGTGTGATCTGAAGGCATGAGGGAAAGGCATCTTCCCTTCTTCCTTCAGTAACCAGTCACACTGTGACTGTCTTCCTGCTGCACCAGGATCAAGTGGTCTGAAAAAGGAGTCTGTGTTCATTGTGCACTAGGGTATTTCCTATAATAACATTTTTAGTTTTGTTTCTTTCCCCTGACAGAGTAGTTTTCAGCCAAGAATTTGGTCAGATGTTAATCCAGTTAACCACAGGGAATGCTCTAACTTTAACAGGATAAAGTCAGGAAAAAGTTTAGTCTGCTGTCCCTTATTTTCAGGACCAATTTGCAGAGGTGGTAAACTGCTAAACATACAACTAATATCAGAGGAAACTGCAGGTAATTGGTACTTCCAAAAAATAGCTTCACAGAGCCCTGCTGCTTGTATCAGTTCATGTTCAACATCTGTCAGAGGGCCTTAAATGCTAGGCAGAACCTGATAGCAACAGTGCCAATTACAAGATGGAAAAACCTGGAGTGGGGGTAAAAGGAACAGCCAAGGATAAATAACAATCAGGTCCTCTATACTCATGTACTTCAAAAGAAAACACACAACTACATATTTTTATATTTATTTCTTTGTGTTATCTATCAAGATGTTTACCAGCTAAAGAGAAGCGGGGGCACATGGGCTGAGTAATAAGAATCGCAGCATGCTTACACAAATCCAGCCAACTGAGAGTAAAATATATTTCCACCAAATAAGTACCTGCTAAACCCTCTAAGAGACACTTCAGCCTTGGTGTAGTCAGTCAAAAAGCTTACAGTAATCCAGTCAAAACATATAATTTACCCATGTTTCCTTGCCTTTATGGCATTTCACTCGCTCCCAGGAAAAAGGGGCAGACCATTGTTACAGCCCAGTGCCCCATCCAGCTCCTCATAAAGGAATAAACCGGTCTTATAGGCTCTTCTCAAGCATATTATAAGGAGATATATTATACAGGATAGCTTATAATATATACCTACTACAGGTTCACTCCAGAGAAACAACATACTCCAGCCCAACTCCATCTAGTCACACAGACTCTAGGACATTAAATTAACCCCCTACCAAATTTACTGCAAGCCATCTGACCATACCATTTAGCCACGGTAAAGACAAAATCTATACCTAGCTACAGTCAGGAAAGCAGACAACTCTTGAAAACCTATTTATATCACTCAAGGAAATCAATGGAGAACCCAGGTCTGGAGGCCAGTGACCTTGGATTGACACAAAACTTAAAGGAAAAAATTAATGGTGTCAACTCAAGATATCACAGCTGTTATTTCAGAGGATTCAAAGTCCAGCCCTGCAGCTTCCTGATCGAGAAAAGGTGCTTAAATCGGGATGCATTTTTTTGTAAATAGAGCAAATACTCACCTGTTGCTGATGTAGTTGCAGAGCTGCTTCCCCGGGACATGCAAATGGCTGCCCGTGCCTCACAGGCAGATCCTTGGTGGCAGCCAAACCTCTCCAGTTCTGTCCCAGATAGCACCAGGTGTGGTACAACTCTAGAAGTGGCATTTCTGGAAGAAGTCTCTCCTCAGGCTGTCCTGAGGTGATACTGTGGTGAGCTTTCCATGGGCTGTTTCCAGAAGGTACTCCTTCAGGAGCCTTCCACCCAAGAGAAAGTGAAGAGGAGATGCGTGAAAAGGCAGCGCAGGGGGCAAGACATCCATTGTCCAAGGGCTCTGGAGGCCACACACACCAGTAAGATGAATTTTCAGGCCTATAATTTCTCAGTTACACCTCAGCTCTTCCTCAGCTGCCCCAGCTCAGCACAGCAACAGTCCCCGACGACCCACTCAGGAAGCTCCAACAGTCACAAAACGGTAGCCAGAGCTGGGGGAAGAGGGTGCCCCATTCCCAACTTACTGAGATACCAATGTGGCACCACATAGATGACAACACCAGGTACTTCTACATGGACAAGAAAGTGAGGCTGAGGTGAGGCGCCCATGGTGGGAGACCAGCTTGCTTGTGCTGAGGCACCAGCAGCCACCTGCCAGACTTGCAAAAAAGGCGGGAAACGGCAGCTGCCTGACAGCCCCGGACAGGCACCTGCACCTCCACCTCATGCCAGCCCAGGCCCTAAGGGCAGCCCAGCCACAACACCAGCCACTAAAAACCATCTCTCTGGTGTAAACTCCAGCCATACTAAGGCACCGCTGCCAGGAAAGGCTTTGGAAGGTAGAAGAAAACCCCTCACCCTGTCACAGCTGGGCCCAGTTTAGAGAGGACAGCTCATAACAGGATCGGCTCCACCTGGCATGGCCCTCTAGTAAGCCTTGGAAAAAGGTAACAGATTTCTGAATGTTTTGTTGTTTGTTTGTTTATTTTTCAATTAACATGACAAAAATAAGGTCCTGAAAACAGCAGGTTACAAGGATGGCGATATTCAACGGTAGTTATGCAGAGACATTTTATTTTTAGAGTAGCCACTGACTGCTGGTAAAGTGCTGGATGTGTTGGTGTACCTCTGCTGCCTTTAACACCTCTTACTTCACTTTAACTTAACCATTTTTATGCAAGAACTTATTTTTAGGTGTACAGGTCTGTGCAGAGCAGGACTATGCTCTCTAATGTGGCCACATGGACTACTGGGATGCAAGTCATAGCAGTGCTGGCCATGCTTTGATCTTTAATTTGCTCAGGGACTTATTTTATAAAATTATTATTATTATTACAGTTTTTTGCACTGGGTGAGAGAGCCAGGAGGCTGATCCCCAACCTGGAACCAGTAGCTCCTATTTGATGTCCAACACCAACAAGCCAGCTCTTCCAGCAGAGCTGGCTGCCACATTGTGGCCTGCTCCCCCAAACGTCACATCTGGCTGATGTAAAACACACATGTTTTGACTGAAGCTTTTTCTTTAAAATGCCAACATTAAAGGAAGGTTTGCTTTGTAAAACTGAAACTGTAAAACTCTTCTGAAACCCAATCTGGGGGATTAAAAGAACCACATGAAAAGGGATAAATATGACCTGGACATTTACTTCCTGTGCAGAAGTTCGCTGAACATGTGCCTCCCAGCCTGTCAGTGCAAAACAAGACTTTCTGCTCTTATTTTCAGAAGGGAGGGGGAAGAAAAAAAAAAAAAAAAAGAGAGGAAGACAGGAAATTTGGTAAACTGACAACTCTTTTCTATCTCATGGCTAATGTCAGAGATGTTGGTTTCTGTACAGTGGCATCTCATACACCTTAAAATCAGAAAAATACACAACTAATAATAAGAAATCCAGCATTAATAGGCAAACCATTCTTATCCATACTATATGGTAAAATTGGGCTTGATCCATTTTTAACTGGGAGTCAGTGGCAGAGCTCCTTTGGATTTCAGTGGGAATAAGATCAGATCTAAAGATATGATGGACTGAGTCCAAGGATTCTCTGATGATGTACAGAAGTAACACATGGATAGACAAACAGATCTTCAGTTAGTCAGAAAATGGCTCACTTTCAAATGAACTAATGCAAGATGTTTATATCAGTATTGCCCATTTCAAGTATTAAAACTCATAGTTGGGTTCCAAAAAACAACTTTACTTAAATATTATGAGACTTGAAAGGAAAAAAAAAAATCAGTTATGGAGTCTATGTATTTGTCTCCTAGATTTTGAATCTTTAAGAAGATATAACATTTTTTTCTGGTTTTCTTTATTAATAGTGAACTGCTAGAAGCTTGATTTTTTTAAAACCAAAGCTGACATTGTGACTTATTATAGTATGATTTCAGAAGATGAGACTTAGGGAAAAAACATATAAGAGCAGGTAATACATTGAAGTCACTATCGTTCTCAAAATAACTTTATGATTTCAGGTCCCAATACACGAACTGCAGAGGACAAAATGCAATATAATGTAAAATTTGGCATTAGCATTCTGTTTTGGCAAAAAAAGTCCCTTTAACCCAGTTAAGTTCCCTAGAAGCCAGTTACACACTAATTTGGGATTATATTTTTCATCTTCCCCCTTGGATGATGCTGTCAAATTACACTGAAAGTGACATTAGCTGCCCAGCAGTCATAATTTGGAGAAACAAAACTCAAATATATAGGGAGCTCAGCACTTTATCTAAAGCAGACTTCTAACAGAAAACGTTGGACTCTGCACATGAAATGTTGTGGGGCACCTTCTTGCACCACTGGCTTGTAACTGCTGTAATAGCTGACCCTGTGGATACACATGCAGGATCCAGCATGAATTGAGTTTGAAATTCTCTGTAGTTTGGGATGCTTAAGTCTGGACTTTGTCAATTCAGTCCCACTGTTGTTTGAGGTTTTTGGTGGGGTTTTTTGTTTACTTGGTTTTTAATTTTAGAGTGATTAAGTCTGGATTGCTATTGGTATTCTTGGAAAATGCCTTGTGTCCCCTGTGTGAGATATAGGCACCAATAACCCCAACACCATAGTACGTTTTTTTCCAAATACTTTCTCATCTTAACTGGGTTTGATCTTTGAGATGGAAAGTTCATCTATTCTACTTGCAGCCTTGGTTTTATAATTCCCATTGAAGCCTTTCACAACCTCTGCTATTGTATAGAGCTGATAAAAAAATCTTTCTTCTTTCTGTTTAGTCCTGGCCAAATTTAAAAAAGCTTTTCCATTATTTCAAGCCAGAATCAAGCTAAAAAAAAAGGTGCATTTCAAAGTCATTGTTCCATGGAGAAAGACCAGTTCCCAAATCCTTTCCAAATCAAAAGTGGACAGTTCCTCAGTCATTTCCAAGCCAGAAAGAGGCCATTTTATGAGCCAGAAAGCATCCATTTTCTGCATCAGTCCTGAGCCAGAGAGGCTAGTGTCTGAGTCAGTTCCAGGGGGGGAATGTCTGGCAGTTTTCCAAGCTTGGGAGTGTTGCTATCACAGCAATTGTTTGGTGATGCCATCCCAATAAAGCTTCATTACGGTGTTCCTCTTTCTATAAACTTCAGTGCCCTCCAGTGTCCCCAGCAATCACTTATCTAATATTAGGATATTAAAAAATATGGAAAGATTTTAAAGAGACTTATTAAAATGCAATTAGCAGCGTGTACGACTTAAGCAGTGAGATTATTTAAAAAAACAACTTGATTGTGTGGAATGCCACGCACCTTACAGAGATAATAAAGCTGCCAATCAAGTCCATTTTCAAATTAGGAAATTTTCATTCTTTTTTTACAGCCCCCTAAGTGAATATTAAAACTGATTATTAACCTCGGAGTGTAGCGGCGGCCCCTAAGCCTGCAAGCTCTAAAAGGAAGGTTTCATAACTGTTGGTAGCCTGGGCTTCATTCCCCATTTGGACTGGGATCTCTGTGCTTGTTTAAAGGGACAGTGCTCACCCTTTGAATAAAGAAATCTGAAAAACCTGGATGGGTCCCTTGTACAGAAAGGCTCAAAGCTCCAGATCTTGACATTGCAACTTGGGAGGCCAAACCAAACTGCCTGTAATGACCCTGCCTCGGTATTACACAGCAGTTTTTCCATCAATAAACTGCAGGTAAGACTGCCCCCTGATGTCCAATCTGTGAATCTCACCAAATCGTTACACTGCCTGGCACGTAAGTTTTGTCCAAGTAAAAATGTGTAATTGTCATACTCAGGTTTCTGTGCATAGATTCTCAGTATATGTTATTATTCTCAGTTTATGTTATTACTTCCCTTGCTAAATGTAAAACCATGTCATTTACCTTGCCTTTTTATTTATTTTTTGTCCTACTGAGAAACAATCAAATGTGACACTGCTATTTGACTTTGCTGGCATTTTTTATTTCATTTATAAAAAGGATCTTTCTCAGAGAAATTAAGTCACACCACCCTGCCAGGTTACTCCTTTTGCAGATCTTTACTCTGCTGTCAAAGTGGATTTATTGATGCTTCCTGGATTTCTCTCCCCAAGCTTGCAAACTGGAAATGAACAACTCTGGAAGGCAATAAGCTAATTCTTGACTGAAATGCTTTATTTTGGGATAAATGCAAAGATACAAAGGGAATTTCTTAGGAGGGTGTAGTCACTGATTCTGATTCCAAAGCAAAAGTATATTTTAGCATGTGCTTAACTTGAAGTATATGCTTGAATTTACCTTTGCTGATCTCTTTGGGACCACACACAGGCCTGAAGGTAAGGACTTGGGTACTTTACCATATTGATGCCAGGCTGCTTTGCAGGAATGACAGTCCAGACAATATTTAAACAGAGAATATCACTGAGTTTCAAAGCATCTAGGATAGAAGTTATTTTACCAGCACATGTACCTCATGACTATAGCTCCCTCTGGAATCTAGCTATGGCACCTGGATCAACTTACGATTCGCATGGAAGCTATCTACACGTCTTTTCAAAGTAAATAATCTGCCTGGGCTGGATAATGGAGGTTAGGAGGATGACAAATTGGGTTAACAAAATGTCAGCAAGAGCCCAGTTTTAAGTCTGGAATGAGTCACAAGTGAAACAAGTTTAGTGGCCAGGGTTCACCCTTGATCTTGAATTGGTATTTGTCTACATCACTGAATAACCACAACTGACCCAGTATAATTCAGCATAATTGACAATCCAGCGTCGGCAACATTGTTGGGGTGGAGCAGGGGTAAAGATGTTACTGCCTCTTTGGTTAAAGTCATGCCATAGTTAATGAGAAGCACTGAAGAAACAGTAGCCACAGCGATGTCATTAGCTTTCCCAGGTCTCTGGGCTGAAAAGAAGCACTTCCAGCACACCGAATGTTTTGTGCTGCTACTGCAGCTGGCACCATGCCCCTTTCCTACTCCCCTGACTGGAACAAATATTTCAATGGCTCGTCCATTAAGCTGGTCTGGATGGGGAATGTATGGAGTGTGCTCCTTAGGATGAACAGAGTATTGGTGACGTTTTAGGAGTCTGAAGGCTGGAAGGGAAAGATACACAGTCAATCAGTATTGAGGTACACCAGTGAAGACATATGGTGACGTGGGGAGGTGTACTGCAGGTGGATGAGAGTTCTGAACATAATGGTTGGGGATTTTGTTATTTTGTTTGGATTTTTTTTTCATAAACAACTATTCACTGCTAGCAAAGTTTACGATGATTGGAACCATACTGGCAATGACAGAGAATTAAGATGTAATGGACATATAATTTTGGGTTTGTGAGATAGTAAGTGTATGGTAATGCCAGCACAGTAAATATCTCTGTTATTAACACATTCTAAAATTAGATCAAGCAAAACCAGCATTCACAAATACTGAGGCAATTCCTGGCAGAGAAGAGAGATTACTGAAAAGGTTTGAGTAAGTGCTATGGATGGGTGATTGCCAGGCTGGAAAGCAAACTTCCAAAAGCATGAAGACTTTGTCCCACAAGCTGCCTTGCATTCCTTGATTAGGATCAGCTTCAAGAAAAGCCTTTCCGTGGGTACTGGCAGAGCCAGACGTGAAAAGAACAAGCTCTACCTAATGCCAAATCTTTCAGCCCTGCAAGTCTGTACTCCAAAAACTCAGAGCATGGAACTACACAAATGGTAAAGCAGCTGAAAGTCTGATACACAACAATTCAAATACGTTAGACTAACCAACTGAAAAAATAACCTTATATTACTTGTAGCTGCTTATTGAGCAAGACTAGTTTTGATCCAAATATTCCTCAACATGGAAGAAGCGAATAACTAGATGACACAGAGTTTGCTTCTGTGTTTTTCTCCACTCCTATAAATAGAGATGGAAAATCTGAAATAGAAATCTGAATTTTTCTTTATTATTAGAAAAGGGGAGAGGGAAGAATATCGAAAGCACTCCTTCATTAGAAAAAAGCAGTTCCAAAACCTGGGATCTTGCCACCCACTCTGAGCTTTCCCGGCCCAAGCTGTGTGTTGCAGAATTCCATTCTAACTCCTGACTCTCCAAGCTGCATCTGAGGAGTCCCCTCCAGGTGTCAGCCTTGCACTTCGCATGAGGTTTTCTTCCCTCAGCCACATCTGGCATGAATGTGCTGGGTTCAGTGGAGGTTCTAGACAAGAGACCATCAGGGATCTTAAAATATTAAATGCATTCCCTAATCTCATTTCAGGAAAAATGCTGAAATATCACAGTCCCACCAGGCCTCCCTCAAAATTGTAAAACCAATGCCATTGTGTAAGGGAAGGGATCTAAACAGGCCCATTATCTTTCTACAGTATCAGCCAAGAGAACTGTGAACATCTGCCAGCCCAGAAACAGTTCAGGAGCCAGGACTTTCACTTAAGTTTTCTTTTTTTAGGCTGTAATTGCTATGACTGTCCTTTCTTTGGCCTTAATTCCTAACTACTTCCAACAATACTAAAAGCTTTTGCTCTCCTCTGCACTTTTGTGCATAAATCAGAACTACACTGAGATTTTCTCGATTGGATCTCATCATTGGTAGAGCTACTGGAAGCTAAGAACAAAGGCAAGCACATGCAGGCCCACCACATCATCTAACCCTGCTCTGATTTTAGGGTTAAGATTGTTGGCAGTGCTGCTGTTTGGTTTAGAACTAGATCTGTGGGAAAGACAGCAAATAAAGACAAATGGGCATTGTCAGACACACTTGTAGCCATAGGATTGGACAGACAGCCTGGATGTCAGAAATAAAACTCCCCTTAGGATGCTGCTCTAGTTTATGATATTGCTCAGAATTGCTACACATCTTTAGGCAGGTCCAATTTGAGATGTATTCCTAAAACTACATGCATGAGCAATAATGCATGAAATTGTAACAACAGTGAAATCCTCTTACAGAGTGGGGAGTTGTGTCAAGACCGAGATAATGTGGTATGGGTGGGTGGACTTTGCAAAAATGCAATCTATAGTTCAGACTTAACTGCCTTTCCTTCTCAGGAGTAGGAATTAAGAGTTGCAGTAGAATCTGTGGGCCTAGTAGGTTTTAAGACAACATCCACATGTGAGAAACCAGGCTGAGTTCAGGTGTTTAATTCTTGCAGTGTAGGCCACTGAAGAGCCATCGGTTAGTGTCACGGTTTAACCCCAGCCAGCAGCAAAGTACCACACAGCCGCCTGCTCTGTCCCCCAACCCAGAGGAATGGGCAGGAGAATCAGGTAAAACTTGGGGGTTGAGATAAGAATGATTTAATAATTGAAATAAAATAAATAAAATTTAAAAATAATATTAATAATGAGAATTGTAATGAAAAGGAGAGGGGTAGAGGAACAAAATCCAAAAGGAAAAAAAAAACCAAACAAGTGATGCACAATGCACTTGCTCACCACCTGCTGAGCAATGCCCAGCAGGTCCCTGAGCAGCAATCCCTGGCCCTGGCCAACCCCCACCCAGTTTGTATACTCAGCACAACGTTCTGTGATATAGCATATCCCTTTGGCTAGCTCAGGTCAGCTGTCCTGGCAGTGTCCCCTCCCAATTTCTTGTGCCTCTCCAGCCTTCTTGCTGGCAGAGCCTAAGAAACTGAGGAGTCCTTGACTTAGTATAAACATTACTTAGCAACAACTAAAAACATCAGTTTTATCAACATTATTCTCATACTAAATCCAAACCACAGCACTGTACCAGCTACTGAGAAGAAAATTAACTCTATCCCAGCTGAAACCAGGACAGGTAGCAGCAATTTTCAGTAAATACTGAGCTGGGAAGGCTTCAGATATAGGCTATTGATGGGTCCAAAGGTCTGTATCCCATTAACTGTCGTAAGACAACCATCAAACATGATAATGAATACAGTTTTCCACAAGGTCTTTCAAAAAGTCTGAGTGTTTAAAATTTTTATAGCTGTTAGGCAAAAGCCTGTCATGAAAACACAATTCTGGGTGTCAGGTGTCACCAGTTTTTCACTATGCACTTTCAGAATGACCTTGGCAAACCTGGCTTACCCCAATACCTCAGTTTTCCAAATGGCTGCCTACAACATTAACTGGCCAGAGTTGAATTAATTGCATTATAAATGTAAGGACACTAAAAAGACATGAAAAAATTCAGAAAGAGAAAGATAGAAGTCTATCACCTTTGGCAGTTTCAACTGCACAAAAAGTCCATTTGGTCACATCTGGTTGATCAGTAGCTCTCACCACTCTCATCGAAAATGACTTTCTGTTCTATGAGCATTAGTTCTCCCCTTCCTGTGGCTGTCAACAATTTCTCATGTAAAGGTCTTGCTCCTCTTTCAAAATTACCTGTATTAAGGCAAATTATGTGTTCTCTTCCTTTCCTTGTTGAAAGTCATTTACATGAAGAATCACAGAACTGAGATTATAGATACTGGGGGAGGGAATGCAGAAATATAGTTAAGACTGAAAATTTGGGTGGGCCTCAATTTATGGTGGACAGCCAAAGAACAAATGTCTGATGTCATAGTAAATCATTTATATTGCAAATGATTTAAAATAATGAAAACCCATATGCATTAAATTTTGCCCTGTACATCCATTTGACATATTTTAAGTAGACAAAAGATAGATTTTACATAAATCTTCACTAAATGTACTTCGAAAAAATATCACCAGGCAGTAAAACCTAACCATTTTAAAAACAGTCTTTGCCTTATACTTGAGCTCCTGCTTCAGCATGCATCATTCAAAAACAGCAAAAAAACTACCACAGGCTGTCTGCCCACTCCTTGAAAGAAGGGTAGGGGGGGGTGGGGGACTAAGGGGACAACAACCAAAATAAAGAAGGAAAAACAAGACAAACCAGCTTTTGAACAGAATCTGCCTAAGTTGTCTTTTACACTATTCCAGGTCTTACAGTAATAGTAGCTACATTTCACCCAAGCCACCTGCGGCTTTGCCTTTGAAGGAAGCTACTTCCAACCTCCCATATAAATACCAATGTTTGTACTGAATATTTAGAATCTGTCACACACCAACAACTTGTGATTTTATAGACTTGAAGCTGGCTGTGTAGCACAGTTTCCAGTCTGTGGATTTTATCCTTTGGTATATGGTAGGTAATCTGTGCTGACAAGTTCATGCTCTTTTATGCTGAAGTTACTATGCAATCTATCAAAAAACCCACTCTGAATCCCAGCTCCAGTACACTGTGAGAGGCAACAAATTCCTTTGGAAGATACCTGGCACATCTTCACCAGGAACTTAGCTCTGGGAACTGACTAGATATCTCTGAGAATCACAGGCAGAAATTCTTCCCAGGCTCTGCTGTGGATGGTCTAGAAAGGCAAGGAAGGTGACTTGCAGATGGTTTGCTGAGACTCTGCCAAACAAAACAGAATGAAGTTAATTTTACATGCTCTGTGTACAAGATGCAAACATTTGACAGTTCCCACAGGTACCAATCAAACAAGAGGGTGGAGATATCAGATACTATACATTGTTGTGCTTTGAACCCTGGGTCACAGCTCCAAAACAAAGGTAGCAGTCAGCATCTGATTGCCAGCAGTAGCTATGGGGCTTGCAGGGGCCTTTTGTCACCATTGTTGGGTTTCCAATTATTACATAACACTTTCAGTTCCTAACAGCTCCCACCGGGGCCATGGGGCTGGGTTTGTTGAGCAGCCACACCTGGATGGCTGACACCAGCTGTTTTGAAGACCTGCAATCTAATCAGCCTCACTCTCAGATTAGTTGATTGCCTGTTCTGATTGTTTCTTGTCCCGTTAACAGTCAACATCTGTCTGGTAGTAAAACAAGAAGCAACAACAACTCTTTGTAATGTGTCAGTTAGGGAAATATGGCCAAAGTTGTTTTTTTTCTTCAAAACAGCTACTAGGGCTGAAAGGACCCAGGCTGATGGATGCCAAGTCCTTCTGGGTCTTTACAAGAGTCAAGCATGTAAAAGATCTGACTTTGGTTGTGTTTTGCTGAGAGATTAAAAAGCACATCACCTGTTCTAATCAGTTTTGGAAGAGTTAAGTAAATAAGGACATGAACCAAAATGAATGTGGAAACTGTCCCTTTAAGAAACAGGACTAAACCATCTCAGGTGGATTAAGAATTAAGTAATTGAAATCATGGCTCTATAGGATCATCGGAAAATTATCTGAAAAATTTCAGGGACTATAATGAAGTCTTAGATGCTGTTTCAACTAAGGGGATTAGGAGGAGTATTACTATGAGAACCGTAGACTAAATGATCTTTCAGGTACTTTACCTGAGTAGAAACTGCTTATTTTGTTTAAGGGAAGCTTTTCTCTAGAAGCTTTTTCTAGACTGACAGGTATTAGTAAAATTTTATGTTGGTAGGTTGCTTGTTTTATGGACAGGTCTATTTATGGTAAGTATTTCTGGGGAGGGAAAGAAGTAATTATTGCAAATATCCCAGTGGTTGTGGTGAAAGCTCCTTCAAAGAAAAAAAAAAAGGGGGGGGGGGGGAAGTAAGCATTGTAGAATGCTATTTTTATTGTGTGTGAATGGATTTTCAATTGTAGCTAGGAAAAAACAAATATTACCAATCTTGTTCCTTCAAGAGAATAGTGCTTCTTTTTCTATAATATAGCATCTGTTTAATTAGAGGCTTAAATCTCTTTAAATTACAAGGAGAAATAAATAAACCAACAGGTGTTCTCTTCCTTCAGGCAACTGCATTCAAGGTGGGCTTTATTTGATGCATATGGTAGACAAGATTGTGCTTAGGTATAAAGAGCAGAGAAAGGCTGATTGAATGGATGCAGGCTACTTAATGGCATGGTCCTAGCAATACAGTGATAGCATGGGGAATTTGGGGGTTTTTTTCCCCTTTTCTAAGTGTGTTTAGAATGAGAACCAACCAGAGAATCTGATGTTTGTATTTGCTCAGACTACTGCAGAGAACACTTGTTTCATGTCCAGAGAGGGGAAACTGTGTTCATCCTCCTTACTCAAAATAAAGCAGGAGAAACTTGATGTGGAAAAAAAGACTTCCACTAAGGGTGAGAGGTAGGATTTATTAACTATTGGCAAAATCAGGCCAGATTCTGACTACGCTGACATGCCATCATTCATTAAATCCTCCTGCTTCTTACTGCTCTATGATTAGATATAGGCCCAAGCACTCCATATTTTTCAGTACCCACAGCTGTGTGATGTTTGGTTGTTTTTTTTTTTATCGTGAGGTTATATTTAGATGCCCATTGATGTTGTTTTTCATCCCAAATGCTTTTGGGAGGGTGAACAGCTGATCGTTATGATGAGTTTGCTTGTACCCATGAGCACACTTAACCTAGAGCAGCAAATAGTTATTATATTGCATTTTGTTTTGTGCCTGTAGGCACGCTTAAGTCAATATACATGATGGCTAGTACCACGGTATTGCATTTGTCTACACCCATGGGCACTCAGACTTGCTGGTGTGAGGGAACTAGTGAATTAACTAGCTGTATCCCCACTGGTGTAGTTACTTCAAGAGCAATACTACTGTTAATTGCTTACCTTAAATCTAATCACAATGCAAAATAACAGAAGGAAAGTGCTGCAAGGATCCCAGTTCTCACAGAAAACGGTTAGTAACATTTGTTTCATTCTAAGCGTGTTTGTTGACAAAACTGAGGAACAAGCTCTTGGGGCAGAAGTCTGTTGTGAATAATTGCCCTTCTTTCCCTGGCTGTTTTACAGCCAGCAAGCTGCATTGAGCTTGTTGCTCTCTCTGAGCTTTTACCTGCATGAAATCTAGTTCAGGGTTGCTGCTTACTTTGCTCATTAGTGAAATTACCACCAGATGCTTTGTTAGATAGAGGTCATTCTGGCTGAATGCCACGACAACCTCTTCAAATAGCATGATTGCTAAACTATAGCTTTGACTTGAAATGGTGCAGTAGGTAATGTTTACATGCTACAATTACCACTCAGTCCTCACAGCATGTTCAAACGATGCTGAGTACCTCAGCGCTGACTTGGCAACAACAGAACTGGATTTGGGATGTATATTGTGGATGACTAGAAAACGTAGGAATGTCAGGAGAACGCCTACACGGCTTATCTCGTTAGCCTGTGTCTAGTCAGGTCCTCTCAGAACTCTGTTGAAAAATGGTAATTAAACGATAAGGCTGAGCCTAAAGTTACATGGGTATAGATGGGCTAGGTTTCAGTGGTGCTGGGAGCCAGTTTTTGCAACTGCAGAAATCTTAAGGAGAAGTCTTAAATACTTGGCAGAAGACATTAATGTAAAGGACTGGATTAGCCTTTCCTAGCCATAGAGTCCTCTTTCCTTACTAAAAGACTTATTTTTACTTCTTTTTAGGAGACCTGTGCAAGGAGGGCCAAGCTAGGTGTGCACTGAGAACATGGCCCGCATGTGGCCTGGATGTGTGTCACAAAGGAACAGATGAGAAGGAGAGGGAAGAAAGTAGTAGAATAATTTTCCTTAGTGTGGTAGGTACAGTCTATTGGTTAAGTGACAGAGCTGAGCTGGTTAGAGAAAGCTCTGCAGTGCACTTACCACCTCTGTGGTGGTGGCTGGCAGGACTTTACAGCTCTGCTAATGGCAACCCTGTGTGGCTGCCTGTTCATATGTATCTTGCAATGAAAGCTGAGATGTCTCTGGTGTGACTTGCAACTAATGTGACTGTGACTGATGAACCAGATAAGCTTATTATTAAAGCGTCAGAATAAAATAACTTGCAGATGTGGAATGGCAATTATCTGGATACAAAATGACTGCTTAAAACTGTAGAACAGTTACTCATTTATAGCTTTACAGTATTACCACTGTGAAGTAAAAAACCCAAACACTCCAGATTTGGGTTTGTTGCTTTGGTTTTTTTGTGTTGGTTTTTGTTTTTTTTTTTATCTAGAGGGTTATACTACTGAAAGCAGATGATTAACCTTACAAAAGGAACCAGACCAGGAGGAAAATACCATTTTCTTGCCACTGTTTTTGTCCTCTGTGTGGTTCTTTTGCACACAAACTTTGGTAAGCTACATGAGCAGAGAAGACTTGGCACAGTAGCCTAACTAGCAGTCCCTCCTGTGATTGCAGCTTAGGGAAAACATATGTAGATGGGCTCTTCTGCACATTTATCTCTCTTCCCCTCCACACACACACACACACCACACCCCCCCCCCCCAAAAAAAAAAAAATATCAGGAAACTGGCAGCAAGAACATGAGTGTTCCTTAGCCATAATGGCTTTGGATTTCAGAAGTTTATCATACTCTATAATGAGATATAACCATTAAATCCTTCCATTAAGTAAGGGGAGATTGGGTCTAGAGGGGATTAAACCATGGTATAGCAAACACTTACTAGGTATTAAAGGGCTGGGCTAGAACTACTAGCTTTTTTTAACTTCTAGCTATCCTACAAAATGGTTTTATAGAAGGTCAGAGAGCAGGGCAGTGAAGGGGGTGGGTGGGGGGCCCCACCCCAAACATCTGGAAGGCTTAATGAAAACATCAGTTCTGAGTGATGAACCAGGTGTGGGGGTGTCAGACACTAAATATGACATACAGAACAGAGCTGCTATGAAACTGTCGGCATTAGCCTGGTTCATCTAGTTCTTCCCAGGATGCCTGGGGAATGCCGGCAGGAGAGCTACAGGTGGAGGCATGCGAGATCAACCTTTCCTACCAAGCACTGAAAGATGCTATTCAAGCGGTAACATGCCACAGCCGGCATTGCACGTTCATGGCTTCAGCGCAGGAGGCAAACCCTCCTGCCAAGCATTACAGACAACCTGCAACGAGGGCGCTTCCAGGCTGATGCTCAGGTACTTCTGCGGCCTCTACTCGGCATCTGTTACCGTCACCTTCTGGGGAAAAGGCATCTTAGACGTGTGTGCGGTGTCTCCTGCCTGACCGAGAGCTCTCCTACGCCTGCGGCCGCTCACCGCAGGCTTCTCCCTAGCGATAGAGACCACTCACCTTCCCCGAACAAACTGCTTCATGGGGTCGGGCTTGTCAGAAAGGGCGGGGGCTGGTTTTAACCTTAAGTTGGGGGGGTTCTGGTTACAAATTAAGTGCGCCCGTACTTGTCTTTCTGCTAGCGGAGGTGGGAGGGTCGCCGCGCCCTGATGACCCTTTCCCCGTGGCGGGCGGTCCCTGTTGCCCGCAGGCCTGCGCCGGGCGCCGGAGGGGCTGCTCCGTGCGGCGGAGCCGGGGTCGCGACGGCCTTCGCAGGGCGCCCCATGACACCCCTGCGGCGTTTACCTCGGGCGGCGGCCGCTGCCAGGCCAGCGGCTCCTCACGCCGCCAGGCTGGCGCTGCCGGGACCCGCCTCGGCCCGGGCCGCTGGGGCGGCTCTGCCAGCATCGCCGCCGTTCACCGGGAACGGCCGGCCGGCGGGGCGGCGCTACCGGGGTCTCGGCCCGGGTGCGGCCGGGCCCTCCCGTCCCCGCCCGCGGAGGGGGCGATCCCACCGCCCCTTCCCGGCAGCTCCCGCGCTCGCGGCGCGCTGTGCGCAGGCGTGCCTGGGCCGCACCACCGGCCGCGCCGCTGGGGGGGGGAGCGGACCCGGGGCCGCCCCTCCGTCTGCCGCCGCCGCCCCGAGAGCACAGCCTGCGGCCTCGACCAGCCGCGGGCGGCGCGGCGCTGGAGCGCGGCTGGGGCCCGCGGCGCTGCCGGCGGCCGAGCGCGCTCCGCTGCAGACCCTCCCCGTCGCCGGGAATGGTTCGCCCCGCAGCCCGGGCCGGCCTCTGAGGGGGGCCGCGGACGCCATTTTGTGCGGTGCTAGCGGAGGGCGGCGGGCCGGGGCGCGGCGGCGCTGAGGGGCTCCCGGAGACGCCGCTCCCTTCCCTGGCCGGTGAGCGGAGCGCGGCGGACGCGCGTGGGGCCCGCTCGGGCTGGGGTCGCCGGCGGGTGCTGGGGGGCCGCGCCCGGAGGTCGTAGGCAGGGGTGGGCCCTGGCAGGCGGCTCCCCCCGGCCCGTCACCCGCCCCGAGCCCGCTGTGCAGGCGGCGGCACGGGCAGTGCCGCCGTGCCGCGTCCTGGCTCGCGGGCCCTGGGACGGCCGTGTGCCGCTGCGGCAGGGCCCGAGGCTTTAAGGCCGAGGACGGGCGCGTCCCGCGGGCCCCCGCTGCGAGATAAATACCGCCAGGCGCGCACCCTAGGGCCGCAAGGACGAAAAGCAAATGGAGGGCAGCACGGCGGGTGCTTATGCCCGGCTTTCCCCCTCTCCTGTACTTTAGCAACTTCCAGCAAAGATGTCGGAGTATATCCGGGTGACGGAGGACGAGAACGATGAGCCCATCGAGATCCCCTCGGAGGACGACGGCACCGTGCTGCTGTCCACAGTGACCGCCCAGTTCCCCGGGGCGTGTGGGCTGCGCTACAGGAACCCGGTGTCGCAGTGCATGCGGGGGGTCCGGCTGGTGGAGGGCATTCTGCACGCGCCAGAAGCCGGATGGGGCAACCTGGTCTATGTTGTTAATTATCCCAAAGGTTTGTCTTCGTTCCTTCGGCTTTTTTTGTGCAAGCTTGCTTTTTCAGTCAGGAGGTCTGCGTGAGTCACTGCTAACTGAACATTCTCATTTACGGAAGATCAGCGATTTTATTCAGGTATCTGTCCTGCACAGTAGATTTGACCCCACTGAGTATTCAGGTGTGCAGTAAGATTTTTAACTCTCTATCCATACAAGCGCTGTAATGGCAAAGTCTTGCGTTAGCCTTGGAGGGTTTACAGCCCTGTGTAGATCTTTGAAGACTGTGGAGTAATGGGATCTCTGTGTACTCACAGATGCTTCTCCTCAAGCCGTGGTTTGGTGTGAAGTACCACTGAAAAATTGCTCAGGAAAAGAGGAGCCTGACCGCCTGGTCCCCGCTCCCCCCTGCCCAGAAAAAGAGGGGATGGCAGTAAATTGCTAATGAAGTATTCTTGTTTAAAATTCCTGTCTTCTCCACATCCTTATAGGATTGTGAATTTACTGGGTAATACTTTAGTAGTAAACTAACACAGAACTAGCTCAGTCAGATTGCAGTTTGGAGGAGTGCTTAAGTGCAGACTGTTCTTTCTTCTCTGTGTACTGTTAGGCAGTTGGGTATGTATTATTGTAATAAGCTCCCAGCAGCTGGCATTTGTCCTTTGTAGTCTGTCCTTTTTCTCATCGTAGTCTATGGTTTTATAACATGCGGTTCATAATCAGTGGAAGCAATTCGCAGAGTTGAGGATGATGTCTAATGTACTGCTTTATATTCAGATAATAAGAGAAAAATGGATGAAACAGATGCATCATCAGCTGTGAAAGTGAAACGAGCAGTACAGAAGACTTCGGATTTAATAGTCTTGGGTCTTCCCTGGAAAACCACTGAACAAGACTTAAAGGAATATTTCAGTACGTTTGGAGAAGTTCTGATGGTGCAGGTAAAATCCTTTTGCAGCTCAAGGAGGGATATGAGGTAGAAATTGAGTAGAAACAGAGCCTTATAAACTCAGAGAAGATCTGAACCTTTGTCTCTCTTCCTGGGTTGCATTTTGTTCCATGAGCTGTATAGGTGCAGATGGTCAGGAGTGTTTGGGAGTGGCAGTTTATGCAGATCAGCTTAATGGGCACAGCCTTTTTAAGAGCTTTGTCATTTATATTAGTTATTAATTGTTGTAGCTGAGTATACGTATGTTCTCTGTGTGTGCGTGCTAAGGAATTAGAGGTTGCTGTGATGGGAGTGTTTACAAGACTGATAAACTCTCCAACAGAACTCTTTGATGGCAAAAGTCAGAAGACAAACCTGCCTCAGTTTTCTTCTGTCTTTGCACATGAGGTTTTTATCCTCCCAGAAGGGGGATCTCCCCTGGTCCTGATACACTGTATCAGGTTATGCCTGGGCTCAAGGCAAGCTAATAATTTTAATCTGTAGGTATCACAGGCCCCTGCTTTGTCTGTACAATATTAGAGTAATTTTTGTCAGAAAAGGTAGGCATATGTGGTGAGATAATAAAAACTTTTTTAAAAGTTTGTTGTTTGTTTTTTTTTTTATGTTGCATGTCTTAGGTTAAGAAGGATATTAAAACTGGCCACTCAAAAGGTTTTGGTTTTGTTCGGTTTACGGATTATGAAACCCAGGTGAAAGTAATGTCTCAGCGGCACATGATAGATGGAAGATGGTGTGACTGTAAACTTCCCAATTCTAAGGTACTTTCATATTTATTGCTAGTTTTATTTTTACAAAATGCTTGAAGTGCGCTTCTTCAGCAGCTGTGTTAGGTGAGCAGATGAACAGATTAATAATCCTATCTTGGATGTGGCTTTTCAGTCTGCAAAATGGACAGGACAGGCTAGAGCAAGGACGGAGAACAGGCAGGTGGGTGAGCAGGAAGTCAGCAAGATGTGTTGGGGAAATAACTCCTGGGGAGGGGGGGGAATTACGTGCTGATTGACATCTGAAAATTAACGTGTTTTAGGTTCCAGCAGTACCTGCTTAACTTGTCTGCTCTGTGACTAAATGGAGAATAAAGCAAATGGAATAACTAACCTAGAGAAGATCAGAATGAGTGTTTGTTTCAATTCAAAACTGATCCTGTAGCTTCTGGTTTTCCTGTGTGTATATATGCCATTATTACCAACACAAAAAGTCTCCTGGAGTGGCCTTGTCACTGTATCACTCGCATCTTCATTTTCTTGTGACTCTGCTCCACCTGTACCAAGGTGCAGGCATGTTCTCTGAACAGAACTTTCGTTATTTTAAGTCTTTGATTTATAATGACAAAATTTCTTGGTCTTCAGTCCTCAGAACAAGCTAGATTAAAAAGGGCCCTTTAACATAATGCACCTGGGTTCCCCAGGATAGTTGTGATCTATTTTTTTCTCCCCACCCTGTTCAATTCTCTCCAGCAAAGTCCTGACGAACCTTTGCGCAGCAGAAAAGTGTTTGTTGGGCGCTGCACCGAGGACATGACGGCAGAGGAACTCCAACAGTTCTTTGCCCAGTACGGAGAAGTGTTAGATGTCTTCATTCCTAAACCCTTCCGAGCTTTTGCTTTTGTTACATTTGCAGATGATCAGGTACGTCTTCACATATTTTAACTTTGTATTTAGACAACCTACGTTTCAGTAGCTTGATAAAGCATTATTTCTGGAACTACGCATGGAATGCTTGTCCACTGTCTTGAGAATTCCAGTGGTATTAGCTTGATTTGGTCTGTTGGATTATCTAAGGTTACACTTTTCAGATGCTGTTGTAGAGATGGTTTTTATACTGCAGTTAGCGTAGTGAATGCAAAGATAAACCACTTCAAACAGGATTAAGTATATGCATATGCTTCCTTTGCAGGTTAACTATCTGCTCAGAATCATATGGGATTATTTTTTTGTCTTGTACTACAAACGTTTAAAACAAAGAAGTCTGACACACATTTAATCAATCCCTTATTTCTTATAGGTTGCCCAGTCTCTTTGTGGAGAGGACTTGATCATTAAAGGAATCAGCGTACATATATCCAATGCTGAACCTAAGCATAATAGCAATAGACAGTTAGAGAGAGGTGGAAGATTTGGTGGTAATCCGGGAGGCTTTGGGAATCAGGGGGGGTTTGGCAACAGCAGAGGAGGTGGGGGAGGACTGGGTAACAACCAGGGCAGTAACATGGGCGGAGGGATGAACTTCGGAGCCTTCAGCATCAACCCTGCCATGATGGCGGCAGCACAGGCAGCGCTGCAGAGCAGCTGGGGAATGATGGGCATGTTGGCTAGTCAGCAGAACCAGTCTGGGCCGTCGGGAAACAACCAGCCCCAAGGCAACATGCAGCGGGAGCAGAACCAGGGCTTTAGTTCAGGAAATAACTCGTACGGTGGCTCCAACTCGGGGGCAGCGATAGGCTGGGGTTCGGCCTCGAACACGGGCTCCAGCAGTGGGTTTAATGGAGGCTTTGGTTCAAGCATGGATTCCAAGTCGTCAGGCTGGGGAATGTAGACGCAGTGGGCTCTGATACTGACTCTATGGTGGGAAATCAAATTTTTCTAACTCATGGTAAGTATACTGTAAATTACATATATACTAAATTTTTCCAGATCAGTTTGTTCAGTGTGCAGTATATTCAGCAGTATTTTTGACATTTTTCTTTTTTAAAAAAAAAAAAGAAAAGAAAGGTAAAAGGAATTTTATAAGTTTTGTTACATATCTTGTTGGAATACTGAATGTTTGGAAGTGGACTGCTGTTTGCCCGATAGGTGAACTAACACTACAGTTGATAGGAAAGGTTTCTCCTGTAATACTTTATCCCTTACTTCCTGGCTACCTGAATTCTTTGCATGTTCAAAATGGAAACCATTGGTCAGAAACAGCATTCTCTCCCTCTTGTTTTTAATTTGATCCCACCATAAGACTCTCCAAGTACCCCAGTTGGAGAACACAGTGTCGTTTTTGTTTTGTGTTGTTTTTTTTTTAACACTGTCTCCCCTCCATACTAAAGTACGATATGAAGGCTTCATTTAATCTCTGCAGTTCATCTCATTTCAAATGTGTATGGAAGAAGCACTTCATTGAAAGCAGTGCTGTAAATATTCTGCCTTAGGAATACTTCTGTCTACATGCTTTCTCATCCAAGAATACTTCATCACACTGCACATGCTGCGTCTTAGACGGTGGGTGTTCCATTTTTATCCGCTACTCTTTATTTCATGGAGTCGTATCAACGCTATGAACGCAAGGCTGTGAGATGGAACCAGAAGGCTGTTTGAACTTTTGAAACCTTGTGTGGGATTGGTGGTGGTGCCGAGGCATGAGAGGGCTGGTATGTGCGAGATAAAGGAGAGAGCGCATGCAGAGACCTGGTGGTGCATTATGGGATTTTATTTTACTGGGCGAGATGTCTCTCAATCCTGTGGCTTTGGTGAGAGAGTGTGCGGAGAGCAATGATAGCAAATAAAGTACGAGTGTTTACTGCATTCAAAGGACATCCACATGTGGAAGACTTTAAGTGGGTTCTATACCTAGTTAATCAATTAGTTGAATGTGTTACGTGAAATGAATATTTGTATTTTTTTCCCTTATGTCAACTGCTGTGAATGCTGTATGGTGTGTGGTTTTTTTTTTTTTCTGTTAATGATCTGTAAGTGTGGTAATGTGAATTGAAGATGATGGGGTTCGTGAGGAGAACATTGAGCTTGTGGTGTGCTTTGCAGTAGCTCTTGCAGCAGAGATCACTAGCGAGCTCAGTGTGCCTCTTCAGGGTGGAAGCTCCACTGTCTGTAAGATATCCATAAGAATGCTGTTTGCTGCAGTTTCGTGTTTGGATGCTTTTTATAAGATTTGTCACTGTAGGAAATTCTTAAATAAAACTGATTTAAGTAATATGTGTCTTTGTTTTGCAGCCCTGAATGCAAAGAATTCATAGCAGTTAATTAATTTTACCCTTTTGAGATGAACTTCTGTAAAGCTTTTTTGCAGTAATGCAATTTGTTTCAGATAAGCATGCTCTAAAAGTTGGCAAGTCAAACGGAGCCACCGCTCATCATGTATCGGTACCTGACACCCAACTCTAAGCCACTGTATTTTTGCACTGTTCAGTGATACGTATATATCTAAAATCCAGTTCCCACACGGTTGGGTGCCCGCACCTAGAATGGTAAGCAGTTCCCTCCGGATTGCATCTGTACCAAGGAACGTTGCTTATTCGTTTAGGAGTTGGAGTTCCTCATCAGAAGTGGGTTGGGGGAGACAGACACTGACTGTCAAGATGTGTTTCTGTCCTACCCAGAGCATCGCCTCTGGGGCTGCAGGTTTTTAACTTGTTTCTTGACCAGTCCACTCACGGGCAGTAGGGTTCTGCAACACTCTGGGCCCAGAAGCAAGCTGTACTCGTGTTTAAAACTAGCCACAGGGGAGGCTGAACAAAGCATTAGTAAATGTACAGACTTTGACAGAAGTCTTAATCTGAAAAACTTAAGTTTATTGCAGGTGCAGAAGTGTCAAGAGGCAGCTTGTTAACAAAGGGCAGGATGTTTCAGCAGAAACCAGTGCAAGATTTCTGCTGGCAGTAAGAGCTTGAGGAACTGTTTAATCTACTTGTGCTAAAACCCTCTGAAGCTCAATCCAAATTTTTTAGATGCCATACTACTGTGGTATAGGTAGGGAAGTTCTGAATATCGATATTTAGACAGTTATTAACCTATGTAACTTTTAAAGTTGTATCTTCATTGCTGCATATTGTGTTGAGGCTTGTGACTAGAAGACCATCTAAATAGTGGACAGAACTGCACTACTGTTAAGATTTTCCACTTGCAGTATTAAAAAAGCAGCTGGGTCTCAGTGTACATCTTAAAGGGTTTAAGGAGGGGTTCTGAACACTCAGGCTGAAAAGTAATTCCCACACCTTTGTTCCTATCCCACTGCAAAAAGTTGCTTAGATTTTTTTATTATTACTATTTCTGCACCTAAGTCAGAATAATCTCCAAACTCTGTACCATCTGTGAATTTTGCATTTTAGCACTTGCACTATTACCAGCTACTTCTGCTGAGTAACACTTAAAAATGGTATTCTTGGACCTCCAAAGACTAACTGTGACCCCCCCTGCAAGGAACTTCATGGTAAGTTTTTGTAATTAGCATGGCTTTAATTTTGTTTAAATTGTCCAGGTATAGGTTTTAACCTAAAGGTTAACCTTAAGGCTGGTTGGCAGCACTGAGTGGTCTTTGCTAGTAATTTTGGCCTTCCTTCACCCTCAGACAGAATCGGTGAAAATTTTAGAATAATTCTCAAGTATTAGCAATATATTCTGCTTTGTGTACTCTAGTGTTTATAAGTGAGTAAATAAACTATTGAAAATGTGCTGAAGTGTTTGGAGTCTTGTTTTTTTGTTAAGACCCTTCAGTTATATTGTAGAAAGTGCAATACTCGTGAAAGAATGTGAGATGCGAGAAAGAGGAAGTTTACGTAAGCCGTAAGGGGATACATGTCATAGTCAAAACAAATTTTTATAACATGGTTTCTAATTTGTTTTGAGAATCTGTTGTCAGCTGACCATGTACATAAAAATCTGACTGTGAAAGCTTATTATATACTGTAAAACTGTGTTTTAGAAAAAACTTTTTGCAGCTGACAGCAGGAATTTCACGGCAAGGGCTGTACAGCTGGTGCTGTGGGGGTTCATCAGCGAGTGTACGCGAGGGCACAGTGTGAGGTACCTGGATGCTCTGCACGCTTTTGCTGGTTGTGTGTTCATCCAAAAGCTGTGGGTCTTACAAGAATCCACGTAGCTCTACTTAAAAGAAAACAATATACTTTATTAATGCAATTTTGTAAATCTAAAGGTCTTTTAACAGCTGCTGGGACAGTTCTTCCCACCCCAACACAACTACCCCCTCACTTGCTTTCACTGGAAATCTCTCTTCTTTCCCTGCTAAACAAATAGCTGTGATGTTGGTACTAAGTCTTACCAACGCAGTATCATTGTCTAAGTTGACAAGACCATTTTTGTAACCTTCATGAATAAAATTTTTTTCTGCCTGGGCTGCTTCATAGCTAAATGAGCATTTATTCAAAATCTCTAATTTAATCCTCGAAGCTGAGGGGTTTCTTTGATCAACTACACCATGAGCAGCTGTTAGAACCCGGGTTTCACATGAAAGTGAACCACCTCCTACGAGCTCTGTAATTAACGTTACTTGCCAGGAAATTCTCCAGGCCTGGCTCGCCTTCCTCCATATATGTGCTCCACAGTTCCGCTTCGCTGCCTTCCACAAACTGCAAAACAAGGCAGCAATAACTGTTACACATTTTAAGATTTGGACACTGGATTATTATGCTTGTATGGATTAAATTAATTATTCTAAATGTAATTCCTAGATTGTTTTGGAGTGGCAAAATCACTTGCAAATGAGTATTTGATTTAGAGTACAATTTTCATTAGTACTACGTACATCCTTTGGAAAAGTTCTGTAATCAAGAAAGACAGTTTTGCTTTGGAATTTGGGCATGGAGAAGTAAGTGTATTTGTTCTGAATGTAGATTAAGGTAACTGGAATATATGGATATTCTAATCTAGAAAATAAGAGGAACAATTATGTTTTTACAGTGTAAGATGTTTCTCCCAAAACTCAGCCTTGGATCTTGAGTAATTTTGCAGCGTGACTAATTAAGCAGTCCAAGCATTAAAAATAAAAAATTAAAAAATGCCCAAGCCAGTACTCTGCAATAAGGGTGTTCAGTGGCTTTCTCCCCTCACAAATACTTCCTGTCAGAAACAATGCCAAGCAATTTAAAAGCAGCAATGATTTAGTTATTTATGAGACTGCGTTCTCCAAGAGAGAGCTGGAGTAAATGGAAGGTTCAGCTTTTTACTCTTCAAGGGGAACTGAACCAAGTTTCTGGCGTTCATCTGCAACAGGGAGCCTTGGGCAAGACTGAGGCCATCTTAACAGCTCCAGGGAGCGCCAGTGACACTGTATGGTTATGGTTACCGGAACCTTTTCGGTGGTGTTGGTGTTCTTCCCTGTTAAACAGCAGGTGCCGCACTTGCCATTTTGAAAATCAGAGTAACATAAAGGTGGTAATCTGATTTTGTAAATGAACATTCTACAGTGAAGTGGTTCTCCCTCATCAGCTTAAAGGTACTAAAAGAAAATCTGAATGCGCCGTGCTATCACAGCTGCTGCTTTACGTGAACAGTGGAATAGTGCAGCTGAGCAGCTCTGTTCAGAGCCTGCAGCTGTGGCTTGCAGCAGGCTGGTATTTAGGCAGAAGCGTCACAGAATGGAGCCTTGTTCCCTTCAGTGCAGGACACGTGCCGGAGTTCTAACTCGGGTGCACGTTAAGCACGTTACTTCAAAGCAAGCGGTGTCCTTCAGTGCTGCACTACGTACAGTCTGCCTCACTCGCTCCTAACAAAGCGTGACCACGGACCAACAACTGCCAGCACCAGCTGCGAGCTTGCTCATGATTTTGCAATAACCGCTAATTCCAGCTGTTTGTACGTCCATGCATTACCTGGTTCACAGACGGGAAAGGGTCGTTTCTCCTTTGGAGCTTTTCCAGTACCCGTCATATCCATCCACTGCATATATATTTACCTGCATCTCACAGCAACCACAAAAATAAGAAAGTAAGTGAACAGGGCATCATTTAAAGCAACACACAAGTGACAGCCTACAGGTGCTGTTTTAGGTCTCCTTTGCATTTACTGCAGGCTTGTGGGAAGGTGACTCTGCATGACTTGCCCCATTCTGGCTCTTCACAGGATCTACTGCTACTACAAGAATGTGTTAAGCTCCCAGCCATTACTGCGTGACAGCTGGGGTACCCTTCTGTGTGCTTACCTGCACAGCAAATGCTGCTTCCCCGAGTTAACAGCCTGGTGGTGTGCTTCCAGAGGTCCTGCTGCCCTTCACAGGCAAGGCTGTGTAAGGCAGGGGTATTCGCTCTGCATGCCATCAGAATGCAGAACCACCAATTCTAACTTTAATAATTCTAATTCTAGACTACTAACGGACTAATTATGGATAAATTGTACCGGTACTTTAAGAGGACAGGTACTACATTTTTCTCCTACAATAACGTTAAGCAAATCTGCTGGGAGATTGTACACTATTTCTAAGGATGCTACCACTTTTTAAAAAAACTTTTTTCTTTTAAAATAACAAATCAGTTTTTATAGATTTTAAAATAATGGCAGAAATTGAAACATCTTCCAACTTACAAATACAAAATGCACTTTGACAAGAAATGGAATAGTTACCAAACAGAAGAAAATGTTTCCCATACTGCAACTTTTATCATTGTCTTTATAAAACCAATGTTTTAAATAAAAAGATTTACACAGACATTTTAAAATTTGCAAATCTAAATACTGACTTTTATTGATGCACTTTGCCATTGGTTTGTTCCAAGAGGCATCCTTCTGGCATTCCGCTACCAAAGACTTTACAACATTTTAATTCTGCAAGACACATGAACAGGAACAAAAGGTCAAATTAATTCCACATCAAACAGGGTTAATTACAGAAAAAAAACATGAGTTACATCTTTATTTGCTCATTCATAAGGGAAAAACAATAACCAGATTTTTATTTGCTTAAAGTGTACTGCTTTTCTGCACTACTTTCAGAGTGTGTAAAAAAACCTCTTACACCATCATCATATCTATCTAAAATTGGGTGCTAATAAAGGCCATGGTGTGTGGCTGTGAACGTGAGGGAGAGTTCCACAATCTGGAGGCTAATTTGTATGTGCGGTGTAGCAGTTCCAGCACTCACACCCGCCTTGTCACCAGCGATGATGGCGCACAGTGCTGGGCAGTGCATTCCAGGACCACCACAGATCGCAGCCTTTCTCCCTCCGTACACAGCCAGCCTTCCCGCTACTGGCACTGAACACCGACCCACACATCAGCTCAGTTATTCTGGGTTTCACACAAACAGCAAACGTGCAGCTCTCCAGTCAGCCTATAAAATAACCGCTGAGGTGAGCCTGTGCCTTCCTAACCCCGATTTTAAAATTTTATTGTAAGCATACACAGACAAGAGTATCTTCTGAAACTGCCTGCTGGGAAGCAGGATGTCACTAAGAAACTGTGAAATGTGGCATTCAGCAGGAATGACCAAGTATTCCAGTTTTAACTTCCCTGTAGAGATGTAGTAACAAATGAAAGAACATTAAAAATTCTTGCTACACCGACCTTGTGAAATCTTTCATAAAATAATTCCTTTCTTCCAACATAATTACAAGCAAATCTTAAGCAGCAGTGTTCAGAGAGCATCAGTATGGCCATACATGCACACAGGCTTACACAGAAATGTAATTCTTTGGGGAGGACATCAGAGAAAGGACAGCTGCTAACAAATTCAGTGTACTGAATACAACTCAGCCACCGTCCGCGAGCAACAGAAATTGTTGACGAGAAAAGGCACCTACATGCTTAATCCCTGAGAAATGAAGTCCAACAGGGCTAGGCTGACAGCGCCCTGGCTCGCCCGCGTCAAGGAGCCTCTATCCAATGTCACAGGAGCCGCACAGCGGTGCCCCAGAACGTACCACGCTTGCACTGGTGCGCGGTAACCATGGGGTGGTGCTTCAGGACTGGGACATGGCAAACCCGCAGCGGATCGGGGAACCGCACATTCCCCTTAGGGGCTGGTTGTTACTTACTGCTAAAGGCTCTTAGGGAAAAGCTGCCCTTTCTCTGCCCTTTCCCTACACTGTTTCACTCACATGGACACAGATCTACAATTACTGGGAACAAAAGAAAAAACTGGCCAAGGTAAGCTGTCACATCGAAGGTGTGCAGCTGCTTGCACACAGCCAGGCTATGCTGACAAGACAACCCAGCGTGTCTGTTGCCCAAACACGCATCTCATAACTCTTGACAAGTTGGGAAAATTGTTCCCTAAAACAAGATCATATGCCTGGACGTGGGCTGAACTGTAAGATCAGCTGGAATTCTGGAGCTCTCTAAAACGTTTACTTCAGAAGTAGGCTAACTAGTAGCTACATTGTTTAACAGGTATGCTACTGAAAACCAAGCATGAAACCACTGTTCCAAAGCGCTGCTATCTGGTTGCTATTCAGGCCTGTCAGCATGAAGTTCTGGGAACAGTCGGGACCTGGGAACTGAACCACCATCTCCTACCCACCTGGTGCCATATACTTCATCTTCCACCCCAGTGTGTGCTCCTGAGTACCCGTTATGAAAGCAGGACCCACAACACCAGCCTGTGTCTCGGTTTTTGCAGGCAGTCTTTCCACAGAATGGGCCAAATCGCTTTTTGGGTGTTCTAACCTGAAAAAAAATGAGAGAAGGCAGTCAGTCTGTCTTTACTGCTTCCCCCATGAGGTTTATGGAAGAACAAACTGATTTTAATACAATGGCTCCCTGAATTTCAATGATCCTTTTTTACAATATTTAAAAACAGAGGCAGGTGGTTAGAGTGATGGTTCATCACTCCAGTAACTCACAGTGGACCTTCTCTCCAAGCATCCTAAGTGCTACGGAATTCCTGGGAAGCAATCACTGGGTCCATTTTATAGATAAGTAAACTGAAAGCAAAAGATTTAACTGACTCCCCTGGCATCACTGATCTATGATAAGGGCAGAGGTTGTGATGAAATCTATGAAGTCATTACACATGTGTGTGCTCGGCTTTGTTTTTGGTGAACTTCCCAAACGAGGAAGGTGTTGGAAGAAAGAAAAAAAGGAAAAAAAAAAGCAAAACTGAAGGGACAAGAAGAAGAAATAAAGGAGGAAAGATATAGGGAGACAAAACTGTAAATTAACATGGCAAAATACAGGCTGAGGAAGATGCAGTAAAAGAACAGGGCCTGTCTCGCAAAAGCTGTGATAAAATGCAATAAACCTCATCTCTACCTTAAGGCGAGGACATCACAAGAGCACAACACTCCTGGCTGCGTGTCCACATTAAAGGTCTCCATGAATTCCAGCATGATCAGGAAGGCATTCTCTACCCGGACAGGTGGAGGGGTGAAGCACTGGATAGTCAGCACTGGTGATTTCTTCAGTTCTTTCTGTAACAACCTGGCTCAGACAGTGGGCTAGCAAAAAACACACCACAACAGAAAATGATGATCATAATTATATGAACTCAGTTCACCCATACTAGGTAAGCGTAGCAGATCTTTTTCTACACTAGTCTATCCCTTTGAGAAAGTTTCAGAGCCACAGTATCTACCCACCTATGCCATGAAGCTAGTCTCACACGTTTCACTAGGGGACATTTGTCACTGCTGAGAAAATTGCCCTCCTTCTCTCTGTGGCGGTGGGACCAGGGCACGATGTTACCCAGCCCTCCTGCCTCAGAAGTGGCGCAGGGAAGGACACTGGGAAACGCCACTTAAGATGGTCACAAGCCTGGAGGTCAGAAATAAGTGTGATAGCTGGAAGCTCATCAGAAACATTCTGAGGTGTTAAATTTGCAGCTTGTTTGCTGCACCAGAGTGCATAGTGGCAGGATAGCTATCAGCTCCTCAATTCCAGAAGCCTCTGAATGCAGCTTTCTTTTTAATGCCTCTGTTGCCAGACATTTAGAATGTAATTGTATTCTCTGAGCAAAACCAGCTGTGCCTCTTGCCGACACAATTGGAGCCACAAATGCTCCCTGCTGAAGAGAAGCAAGAAGGAACAGCCACAAGTGCCCCGAGGATCTCTGCTTGTTGACAGCATCTGATCACTGTGAAGTGGTGCTTTGATCAGCTGGGAACAAAGGCTTTATGATGTGCTGCAAAAGCTGTATGAGCAATCCTTTAATTGATGAGGAATGCTGGACTGGCTGATAACACCAGCATATTTTTGCACCACTGCGACACTGAATTAATTGTAAGAGGGAAATTGTTTGACTTTGAATTATATCCTCAAACACACCATGCTAACCTCCACCAACAAAAATGCCATCATCCAGTCACTAATTCCAGATTATCACCTAAAACAGACCACATAGTTTAAGATTGCCATTTTAATGGAATGGAAGTTGTGAATGAGAAAATGAACATTATTATCCCTTAACTAACCATGGATTTCATAAGCCAAGATTCTAGGCTCCTTTTACTTCAGAGAATGAAACTTGCTTCCACCTTACACCTATGCAATAGCCCCACTTGCTGCTACAGGAGGTATTTGGATACAGGTGTTTACTTGGAAAGGAAAGCAGGAACCGGTAAAAGGATAATATTTTTATTTCATGTTTGTGTGGCTCTTAGCACAACTGCAATACCACAACACAAGGAATGATGCACTTGGGTACCAAGTGTTTCTTTTAGCACAAGCTGTAATTTCAGAACAATCTTTCTCTGTCCGTCTCCCCAGAAAGTTATGAGCAGCTGCTTTTATTTGATGCAAACCTATCCATCACCCCAGTGACTGAGCATCTCTGTTTGTTCCACTCTGAATTCATTGTCCTAGGTTTTCAAACATAGCTGACAAATACACAGAGTAGAACAGTTAATAAACACCTAGAAATGCCTATTCTGTTAAAACTGAGCACTCTCCTAATTTTCAAATGCTGTCTGGAATGCCCCTCTTGGTCCAAAGAAGCTGAGAAAGCTCGACTAATTCACCTGGAGGTTCTGTCTGCCTCTGAATCCAGCCTAACAGCACACCACTTTGCACCAACAGAAATCAGCTGAGCTACAACAGGAATTAGATCTTTTCCTTTCATGCTATAGTTGCAGAGGATGATCAGCAAGCATGTTTTTTCCTTAATTGTTATTACCTCATTCTTCCCAGCTAAGTGCACGTTTCTGTAATTCCACTGATTGTGCCTCAAACTACAGAAACATTTGATGGCTATGTAGGAATAAAATGTCTTCCAGCACGCTCTCCTGAGCTGCTGCAGGTGCTGCTTAAAATACTGCCAGTGACACAGAGTTCACTGCCTCTCCCCAGGCTTTAAGGTCCCACTATAATGCTTCCCTCCACCTGCTGCAAGCCAGGCTAGGAAACACCCCAAAACCTACTTCACAGGCAGCAATATACTACTCACTGCTATATAAGTGAAAAAAAAAAAATCTGCTTCTCTTAAAAACTGAAATTTCCTTACACTGCTAGTTATCTGTCCCAGCTCTACAGCCCCTACAGGAGTAGTCTGGAGGCAATTATAGGAAGAGAGGAATGAAAACATGAAATCCTTGGGTGTGAAAAAGACTCAGCAGGAAGTCTTACTAAGCATACAAGCCACAATATAATGAGTACTATCTTTACACCTCTAACTCCCTGATGAAATCATTAGGAAGTTAGAATCTCAAATCTTCTGCTAGCTCTGCATCAGAATCCTTTCGTATTACCTACAAAACCATTTTTCCCTGGGCTCAGCCCCTCCTTCAGGATATCACAAGTCTGCGCTTTCAGTCTTACAAGCTAAAATGTGCTCTCTGTCAAATTAGCAGCTTGGTTTTGTCTTAGATACTGAATGGAAGCCTTAACGCCCCTATCTGTAAATGGCGCTTAGGGACACGGTTTAGTGGTGGATTGGCAGTGTTAGGTTACGGCTGGGCTCATGATCTTAAAGGTCTTTCCAAACAAATGGCTCTTTGACTCTATGGGATCTACTGTGTAAACAAGGGATACTCAGGTTGGTAAGGTTACATCCTCTCTTACAGGAGCCTCAGAGTTAGAAGACAGCAACACTTTGGCTTCTATTTACTGTAATGATCACATTATCTCCTTTCCTTCCTTAAAGTATGTTTAAAGGAATGTTATTAGACTAAAGCTCAGCATAAAAACATGTAAGAGAGAAAAGGTGGAGAAAAGACCACTGTGCAGTAACACATGCACACAACGCATATACACACGCGGAGACAGCCAACTGCTTATGACCAAACACTGTAGTTTCTGAAGGCCATTTGTAATAAAAGGGTAAAGGGACACATGATGAAATTAAAGGCTGAAAAACACAAACCTGATACAAAAACAGCATTAAGAAATACCATATAATTAATCTATGCAACATGCTGTCACGTGGAATTTAAGGCAAACTTATATATGCTTGTGCCCTAAGTTCAGCTTAAGCTAAGTAGCATACAGACAACCCCAGATCTATTGCCCAGGATTATGCTTCTGCATGGGAGTATACTTTAAAAATCACTTACTGAACTGTATCGTCCACTGAAGCACAAGATGCTGGCCAGTACCAAAGGCAGGAGACTCCACCGATGGCTCCTCAGCCCGGATACATTCTAGCAATGCTCTTCTAGAATTGTTCTGAGCTGCCCAGATGCTGGTCCAGAAGCTCTTTCAGGGTAGGGAATTCTCTGTGTTCTTGTAGCCAAAAAGCATCTCGCCTCTGCACAGAGCTGGGATCCCCACATGCTGTTACAGTACAAATAAGAACAGTGCCCCATTAATATCCCAGAAATTCAGAAAACTGGCCTTCACCTTGTTTTGAAGGACTAAAGGAGGAAGACAGAGACTAACAGTTCTTCATACTTCATTACATCTGTCTCCTTTAAAGTGAGTTTCCTAATTTTGATGTGAGATTTTCATAACACAGTTTGGAAAAATGTGAGTCAGCACCAATAAACTTTCTTGACTTGTGCTCACCTGAGTAGCTGAAACTAGCTGACTCAACAGAAGATACTCTGCTAGTCCAAAGGAATTTGCAGCTTGAAGATTAAAAAGCTTACACTGGACCTTGCTTTTTTCCTCATATCTCCTGGACGTGGCCACTGGGAGCTCCCTTTGTCAGGACAGTATTTTTTTCCATAAGTCTGCAAGCAAGAAAGTCATAAACTAGCCAGCACAAAAAAGATCAAATAATTTTTTAACATCTGTCATCAGAAATGCTGTCCCTTGACTTCTCAGTCCAAGCTTTAGAGCTGTCCAGAGAGTGCTCAATTATGCTTAGGCTGTACTTTTATTAGAATCATAGCAAGCTCTTTGCCAGGGGATTGAACTCTGAAAAATGACCCCCTCAAAACTTGCAAGCCCATTGTCAGTGGCTCATTAGGCCTCCAATGAAAGGTGGGTCATAAATGCTATCACCTAGCCATGAAAAAATTTCAAGTGCTTTTGCTCATAGTTCACTCTGACCACGGAACAGCTTCTGAACAGGATTAAATACAGCAGAAGTAAGCCTTGGTAACTGCTTGCCCAGCCACTCTACCCCCAGATCAGTTCTCCGCAGCATCCACCTTCTATGACACTTACTAAGCATCTTCCCAGTAAGTCAAGGCAGTGATGTTACCTCTTGTTTTGCAGATGGATGTTCAAAGCTGGTATGAAGTGACTTGCCCAAGGTAACACAGAAGTCTGCAAATGCATTGACCTGAAAGGAGTCAAGTGGCTCATCTAAAAGACTCTCCATCCCCTCCCATGGTTACGTGGAAAAGGGTCCCTCCTCCATTTACTCCAGGCACTAAAGAGTGGACATGGGGTTGGAGAAACTGAGCCTCGTAAATTACCATTAAAAGCAACTCCTGCTAAATTGCAGAAACAAGGAAATGCTGGTCGACTAATGCTCCCTTAATCCCTCAAACTTTTTAAATAAAGACCTGTTTTATCTTCAGCAGTTCACCTACAGCTGCTCAGCTCTGACTTGTTAACCTCTTGCAATAATCATCATGTTGGGGAGCTCTAGTCACTGACAAGTACGGAGCACAGTATTTCTCCATATGTTTTAAGAAGATAGTCCCTGCCTAAAGAGGGTACAGTCTAAAGGACAACAAATGGATATAATGTGGAGCAGCGAGAGGCACTGTAAGGGACTGAGAGTGTCAATTAAGCCACAAGCCACTGTGCTGAAGAACAGCATTCCTTGTGTTGCATCTGTCACGTTGAAGGCACCGCTGCCGTCCTTTGTATGAAAGCAAGACACCTAAACTGCCCTGGCGACATTCATATTACTTTACCAAACCCCTGGAACTCTGAAGCTTTGCTCACCAGAATGCACTGCAGCTATAATGCTAAGTTCCCAATGGGAGATACAGCCAGAGTCACAAAATTTGGGTCAAAAAAAATTCAAACCTTTTCAAAGAGTGAATGAGCTTTGAATATAAATAGTTTCAATCTACAAGTCTGGGTGCAGTCAAGAGCAAATCTGAAAGGAATATCAGGGAACAAATGGGTGGTTCTGGTCTTGTTGCCTGACCTCCCATAGTTCTGAAAACTGCAACAAGAGCTGGACAAGAAATTCAAGTCTTCAGGTAGCTGCGATGCTCAGAGGCCTTTCACAATGGCTTCTCTTTTACCAGCTCCTGCCTGATCTACCTTCTTTTTTGCCTAGTAACACATGGGAACTGCAAGAAAATGAATGCCCCAGAGGCTGTCATCAGCTTTCAACAAGGAACAGCCTCTTTATTGTCTGCAGGAGGCAGATCTGAAAGGCAAGGAACCAAGACATACAAGTCACCAAGCAAGAAAAGCCTGCAGCCCTTGGGTGGACTGCAACAGGCAGGTCAGGAGGGAGGGCAAACCAGCTCTTCCCAGCACATCTGTCTCCATCTCTGCCTAAGCGAGCAGAAGCTTAATTATCTCACGCTGGAAAATAGAGAAAAAAAGAGCCTGTCAGTATCAGCCTGCTCAGACAGAAGCACAAAAATCAAAGGGGCAGCTTTTGCCCTCATCTCATGGAGGCGACCTGCAGAGACCTTTGCTTTGCAGCCCAGCCCAGTGGCTGGAGCATCTTCAGTGCCTGAATCTAAAGGCCTCTGAAATGTGAACAGCTGCACCACAGTAATCCCCAGTGCCCACATCTCCAGCCATCAGGGTAGCCCAGCCCTTCAATATTGCTGATAAGCTCCCTCTGCTAGAGTTATGTTCAAGGAGGGGAGCATAACTGTGCACACATGAATGGTCAATGCAAAGCTGCTAGTCTGCACAGCTATTCATTTTGCACCTTCACATTAAGACCAGGGACAAGCTTTATAGCATAAGTAAATCCATATGCTTGTGCTAAAAGCCATTGCTTTTGGAAGGGGAGGCTGAAAGAATAGGTCTGTTCCAATACACTGGAGATATGAGGAATCCTGAATTAGACCCAGGCAGCCGTGGCTGGAGAGAATTTTTAACAGAATGGAGTTGGGAAGCTAAATGCCAAGGCAGCCTTAAGCACGGTAAGTTAGATCCAATCCTGCATTTCAGCACCAGGGAGATCAAACCAACTATCTTCCCACCTATGACAAAACACTTAGTGAGCAGTGTGTGTGCTGTTTTTTTTCAGACAGGATTCAGCTCCAGGTGGGCAAAGTTGCACCCACCAAGGATGAATCTGACACCACGTGTGGGCACATGTTTCACTCCAAAGCGAATCCTGAGGTGCTGATCAGTGTGCTGATTCAGACAGACGCTTTGCTGCCTGAAATAAGCTTTCCCTAGCTGTGAAGTGAGAAGCAGAGCTGAGCAGAAGCCAACTAGGTAAACCTCACGCTGTATGCCCTTCTGAACAAAAGATCTGTGCCTGGCCTTGTCTCCCATGTAACGAGTGGATCACTGTATCTGGTGTCAGCAATATGTGGACCATGCTGCTTCTTGGCCTGTGTCCTTCTAGGGACGGTAAGCAAACTGTTTCTCCGTGAGACTTCACACTCTATTGTTAGTTTTTCCAATGTATCTACTAACTTGGGTCCGGAATACCCTGTATCTCAGTACCCTGGAAGCAAGATACAGTTTTGCAAGGCTGGCTGCACTGGCAGCCATGAAGACTGGAAGTGTCTGTGGAAGTTCAAGCCCAGTTTCTTGCTTCTCTGTGCAGCCCGTCTAAAGCTGAACCCAGGTGCGTGCTGTGCCTAAGAAGTAACCAAAACCAACTGGCAACGTACCACTTTACTGCACACAGTACTGCTGTCCCTAACAGCAGCAATTAGCCCACAGCCCCTCTGCAAACCCTGGTTTGTGTAGAGCACAGTCTGCTCACAGCCCTGACTAACCCCCGGTACCTTCTTCCAGCTGTACCAGGCACGTAGGGAATACTGAAAACAACGATGGAAAACCCACAGCTTTCACCTCAATGCTAGTATCAAGACTGGGTTTAAGCAGATGTTGTAGGTAGGGAAGTATCTCCTGGTCTAGCAAGAACTCACCTGTGCATGTCCTCTTGTTTTCATGCAGTGTGTAGTCAGTCCGACAGCTGCAATAGTAGCCCCCCACATAGTTGTGACAGTGATGATTGCAGAGGGGTTCACCGTCAAACAGCTGTTTGCACTCATCAATATCTAATGGGTGAAGCACAGAATTAGGCAACCAACACCCTTCAACAACATTGTCTCAGTCTGAGCCACTCTATGTTTGCCTTTGCCTGCTGTGCCCTTTGGCATCTGCCTCCGTACGATGAGACTGCCTTCTCCCACCTAACGCCAGCAGCCACAGCGTATGAGAGCGGAGGGAAGCACCAACGCCACCACGGCTGCATCTCTTCTACCTACAAGAAGGACTGGTCTCTTACCTTCAGCAGCATAAAAGGCCTCAAAGCCTGTGAATAGTTTCTCATTGGAGTAATCAGACCGAAACACTACCATGAGGTTGTTGTCAACGGAGACGTATGTCTTGTTGCCCGGAGCCTCCTCCGTGTCCGTACTATCCTTTCCACACAGCGTAGCCAAGGTCCTCCCACCAGAGCTCAGCTGTGAAATGGGCAAATGTACCAGATGAGCACAGGGCTTTGCTCTTCCCAACCTGCTGCCACAGCTTGGAAAGCATGTGTTTAACGGTGTGAGAAAGGAGGCTTGCATGCTCTCAAAAGGTGCTTCTGGAGGTCAGTCCAAATCCAGATCCAGATAAGATTTCCCTTATTTTGTGTGACTTAAGCCCATAATTTTGTCTCCCTTTTTCCTTTCAGAGGCCCATATAAAGCTGTGATACCAGCCTGGGCTACCAGCACAATGCTTTCTTTATAATGCTCTTGTTAACTTGGTGCTTTCAGCGACAGTCAGATCTTGGTAAAACCAGAGACAACTGGGGTAAAAACGTTTCATACACTGACAAATCCAAAGGTATAGTAAGAGATCTCTTTAAACTAGTGACTCGCTCTGTGATTAATTTATTCCACTTCTGGCTCCTCATTTATCTCATGTTTTTAATACAAGAGAAATGTTCTCATACATGAGGTTCATGTTGTACATGGTAGTGATAGTACCGTGTACTACAGACCTACCAGAAATGAGTACTCTGTCCTGCCCAAAGGGAAATTACATGAGGAACAACATGGATTTGGGGAATGGGAGCAACTTGCCCTATAAAAGAATGGAAATGAGATCTTCCTAAATGGCAACGAGGCTGCCCGATCTAAGTACTGCTGATGCACTGGTTCTGCATACTCCCTGTAACACAGCTTCCTCTTTAACGTGTGTCAGGTCCATGCAAACGACAGAAAGAGGGCAGAGGCAGCATGGCCTCAAACCGTGACAGGGCTGCCCGGATTAGAGCACATGCCAGCAGCACATGGAGTACAAATCTTTCAGGGACACCACTTATCACTCAAAGGCTTCCAGTATCTTTGTTTCTTTTCCTGAGGTTGCTTCTCACATTAGCCAGCAAACACACCATTGCAAGTGTTGCAAGTGCATGTTTAGACAAGCTGACAGTATCTTGTTTAGACTATCGGTTACACTTTAAGGTCTCTCATACTCTGTGTAAAGCAGTACTTGTCAATTTAAAACACATACTGTAACTTCAGCAAAACGAAGCTCAAATGTTTTGGGCAAAATTTCAAGCCTTTTGCTTCACAAGAGGGGAATCAGAATTTTCTGAGCAGAAACAACTCCAGTTTCAGATGTTCCAACCCAACAACCAGTTCTATTTCCTGGTCCCGTGGGCCTCAATAAACACATAATTTAGAAATCAGCTGAGCCTGAACTTTACTAGCAGACTAGAATCAAGTGCAATCACAGTTACGTTGGGCCCTGCGTGTGTCCAGAATCACATATACACAGTTTTTAACAACCTAGCCTGCTACACATTGCCCTGCCCTACACATACCTTCACATAATCGTATTCACACAGGTAGGACAGCTCCAGATTGAAATGGGTGAAGTAGATACGGACAGAATATCCCTTGGGGACAGTAATATTCCAGATCCTCTCCTTGTGATTTGGGTAGACATTTGGGAAGTTGGGGGATGTGATCCTCCCATACATTTTCTGCAGCACAATGCTACTGCTTACTCCACTGTAAAGCACAGATAGCAAGACAAACAGCCTGTGTCAAAGGAACAGAGATTAATGGAGAAAGAGTGAGCACCAACTCAGATCATATCCCAAAACCCACACGTCCCAGTTGCTATTCTCGACACAAATCAGTTATCTCAGCGCTAGAGGAAATCCTCATGTCCAACACCCTTCTCATTCAAAACCAGAAGAAATCGGGAGGTATCAGTGGAGTCATACTGTAGTAACAGCTAAACAAGATGAGGATCACCCTCGTGCCTTCTCAGGCCTGCAGAAAACCAAGTGGCCAGA